>NC_045576.1:11536321-11878175 GCF_009819795.1 Aythya fuligula | reverse complement strand
CTGGGGTGTGCCACATGGAGCCCCCGGGTGCTGCCGGCCCCGCCGCGAGCGCCTTGCACCGTGCGCCGCTGGTGCAGTGCTGCAGGTCCTATTCTGAGCCAGGGCTTGAAATATTCAGGCTTCCCGGCCGCGGTGGTGTATCTTAGTCACAGTTTTACTTCTTCCCTGCTGCCAAGCCGTGTTAGTCCAAGCGGTGTCAGGGCGAGGTGTCTGTTTGTGCCTCGCAAGGGCCGTACCCTTCCTGCAGCGGTGAAGGCACCTCGTGGTGCGAAGGCAGCAGGGTGGTGGAGGTGCTGCGTGTGACTTTGCACAGCACCAAAGATAGCTTCAATCCTGCTGCCCTGCGTGGGCTCCCGGCTACAGAACCTGCCATGGGAAACCTGGGGCTGGGTTTCTTCAGGACTGGCTGCCCTGGCTCCTCCTGGGGAGGAACCTCAGAGGAAGCCCTTCTGACTCGACGCCGGGCAGGCATCCAGCAGCCTTCCTGCACCGGAGCCTGGGCGCACGGAGCTCGCCTGGAGCTGCTGCAGGCACTGGGCAGGTCCCGCTGCACCTCCAGCAAACTGGGACGGGAGCAGGGCTGCGGGCTGGGGGCTGGATCTGTGCCACTGCCTGCTCCCCGTGGGGACGTGCCAGTGAGGTGCTGGCTGCTGCCCTCGGTGTCATGCTCAGCACCGTGTGTGCTCCTTCCCTACCTCCCCGCAGCCCTCGAGGCTTCCTGATGCCTGAGCTGGGAAAACAGCAGCACTGACCACAGTGCTTGGGAACACACCGGGGTGGACCTGGGGCAGCTCGAAGCGGGACACGCTGTGCTGGTGCAACTGGGAACGGCTCTGCCCCTGCCCGGTTTGGTGTGGGGTGGGTTTCAGCCTGGGCTGAAACTCCCCGCACTCTCACTGCGATAACAGCCAAAGGGGATGGTGGAGGAGAGAAAGTATCAGCAGAGATGGTTATCTGTGTCCTGGGAGGCGTCCCAGCCACCTCCCCTGCTGCCGGGAGCCGGCTGCTTTTCCCCAGGCAGGGGAGCGCAGGGGGCAGAGCCGCACGGTGCTGCTGCTGCTGCACCCCGCTGCTGGGTCTGGTGGCACATGGGGTATTTCTGAGCACCCTGTGCCCTGCTCTGGGATTATTCCTTGCACTACACCAGTGGCCAGAGCTCTCCACCAGCCCTCGCCTGGCCCTTTCTGCTGCCCAACGTGGTCAGCTGGGGCTCCGCTTCGGTCAGATGGGAAGGGAAAAGGAGAGGGGATGGTGCAAGCTTTGGAAATAAGGCCACCGATGCGCTGATACCCTCTTGGAAAAGGAACCTCGACCCAGCCCCCTCCTTACGTCATTCTTCTTGCTCCCCTTGCAGTGGGAATTTGTGCACTTCCCATGATTGAGCGGCCGCAGCCCAACCGGAGAGCAATTTCCTGGAGGTCTCTGTAGTGGTGACCTTTTGCCCAGGCCTTCCCATTCATGCGTGGAGCTATTCAGCGCAGATGTGCGTAATTGCCAGAGCCCTGCCAGCTCCGCCTCAGCGCTGTGGGCTGCTTTGCTTTGTTCAGCACCTTCCAAAGAGGCCGTAAAAGTTAAATGCCTGCCCGCTGCTCTGCCGATTTCGGGGGCTCAGCTCCCCGGCGTGGGAGCGCAGCGTGCTGGTGTCACCTTGCTCTGTGCATCGCTTTTCCCCGTGGGGCCGGGCAGGGGACGGCGGCTCCGCTTCCTTCCCTGTGTCTGGCTGAGCACCTTCAGCCTTCAGAGACAAATTTTCCACCTTTCAAAGCACAGCACCCGCAGCGGAGGGGGGCTGGTGCCCGCCCAGGACGCAACGGGCTCAGATTTTAATGTTTGCAGAGAGTTTTGAGACGCGCTGTGTGGGTGCAAAGTCCGAATTGCTTCAGCCCCCAGGAGCGAAGGGACGCTGGACCAGGCTGTCCCCAGTTACCCAGCGCTGTTGACACTGCTGGAGAGCTGCCCGTGTGCCCGAGCACGTGGGGCTCGCTGCTGGGGACAGGGTGACCCAGTGGCAGGCTGGGACTGGCCCAGTATGCACCAGTTGCTTTTGTGCCCTAGAGTTTCACGCTGCTGGTGGGAGAGCTCTGGGTGCTCCTCTCTTCTAGCCACTTTTGGGTGGCAGCACCATGGGGCCGAGGTGGGCGCAGCTCCGGCAGATCGTGGCTTTAAACTCTCAAATCGTGGCTTTAAACTCTCAAATCACTGCCTGTGAAGCTCCAGACGCTGTGCTGGGGGTTTGGTCTTCCAAGCTTGGCTTTCACAGACAGCTGACGGCGCTTGGCTCTCCCTAAAAGCTGAGCTGGAGCCGCTGCTTTCAGCCGAGCAGTAGCCCTGGCTCCTCTCCTAAAGACGCTCCGTGGGGCCGCCGTCTGGCTCCAGCCGCCGCGGGGTTTTGCTGAGGCAGGATGTGGCCCTTCCTGTCCGGGAAAAGCAAGGCGGGAGCACAGCTTGATGGTCCTGCATTCGAAAAGAAAAATTCAAGGAAGAGTGAAAGCCGAGCTGGGGTGCCTCTGCCAGGACAGCCCTTCCTCCTGCAGCTCCGTTCCCAGCCTGGGGATGGTGGTGGCAGGGCAGGGACCCGGGGCTGGGCTCGCAGCCCTGGGTGCTGTGGCTTGGCCATTGGGGCTGGATGGGTCAGGGGGTGTTAAGGCAAAAATGCCCCAGGGTGTAGATCTGCCTGCAGTGGCTGTGGTGAGCTGGGCTCGTAACAGGACTGGATGGTGACCCCGGTGGGGACGGGGAGGTTGGTGTTCTCCCATCTCCATCTGCCAGAGCCGTGCCTGGGGTGTGATTGTGTATTAGGGCCATGCTGCTGCACGTCCTCATTCCGTTTCCCCAGTGCTACAGGGGACAAATGTTTATCCAAGAGTCTGAAATGTCTCTGCTTTGGCTGGGAGGTGGGCACCGGGGGTACCCAGTGCGCTCCTGGAGCCCCACAGTCTGGCTGCAGACCCCTTCCCACCAGTGGGGTGCCCCCAGACCGGGGGTGTCCCTCAGCTCAGCCCCTCGAGCCCCCCTCCCACGTCTTGTCTTTCCAGGAGACGTGCTCTTCCAGATGGCAGAAGTCCACCGGCAGATCCAGAACCAGCTGGAGGAGATGGTGAGCGCGCATCGGTGCTGCAGCACGGGGGCTGCTCCTCAGCCTGGGCTCAGCAACCCCCTCCCAGCTCCTCCGAGCCCCCAGATCTGATCTCAGCCAGCCCCACGTGGATCTGCTCGTGCACAGAGTTTGCTCGTATCAAAGCCAAGCTGCTGGCGTTGTGGCTGAGCAGTGTCCTGCCGGGTCCCTTTGTCCATCCCTCTGCCAGCAGCGTCCCCTCCAGCCCCAGCCCCCTCTTTGTGCACCTCCCTGGGCCCCCTCGGTTCCCATTGCAGGGGTTTTGGGGAGCGTTCAGCTACTTCTGGGCTCGGCAGCCCATGCAAACAGCCCCTCTGCTTTTTTTTCTGCAGCTCAAGTCCTTCCACAACGAGCTCCTGACGCAGCTGGAGCAGAAGGTGGAGCTGGACTCGCGCTACCTGAGCGTAAGTGACCCGGTGGTTTGTTCCTGCTCCTCCCTGCCCTGCACAGGGCACGCCTGTGCCATGCTCCGAGGGGTCCCCAGGCCACCAGACGTGTCACCCACACAAACTGCTGTTTTTTCCCCCGGTGTTAGGCTGCCACAGCCCCGCTTGTTCTCTCCCTGTCTCCTGGTGGCTGTGCGCCTGCCCCTGGCAGCAGCACTCCAGCAGCTCAGAGCCTTCTCCTCTCGCCCCCAGGCTGCGCTGAAGAAATACCAGACAGAGCAAAGGAGCAAGGGCGACTCGCTCGACAAGTGCCAGGCAGAGCTGAAGAAACTCCGCAAGAAGAGCCAAGGAAGCAAAAACCCCCAGAAGTACTCGGACAAGGAGCTGCAGGTAGGAGCTGCTGCCCCCGTGCAGCCTGGGGCTGCTCCGCGCCGCGTGCCAGCGTTTGGATAACGACAGGAGGAGCAGGCAGGGAGGTGTTGGTGCCCGTGGTGGATCGTGCAGGAGGTTTTAGAGCAGAGGGGCTGGTAGGGGAGGCAGCCCAGGCTGTGCTGGAGCTCAGCCCCCAGCAGGCACCGTGCAGGGCGGTGCGCTGGTGACTAACCCCACCGGGTCCGCCGTGGCTGGCTCTTTTATCCCCCCCTCTGCTTAATGAATGAACCCAAAAAGATCATTAGTTTGTTGTGCCAGATCCATCTTCCTCTGGATGGTGTTTTGCTTAAATATTTTCCGTGCCTTCTGACGGGGAGTCCCTTCCCCCAGCCCGCCCGGGTGGCGAGCGCGTGCTGGAGGAGGCTGGCGAGTGAATCACGGCAGCGTGACTGCGGCGTGGGCTGCGTGCGCCCTGCGCCTGCTGCAGGAGCTCGGGCTGGGCTGCACCGGGTCCCCGGTGGCCCCCAATGCAGCTCCTGGCAGGGATTGGGTCGGGACCGAGGTCTTGTCGTGGAGCATCCCATGTGCAGCCCCTGCCTGGGTCGTGGTGGGGGGCTGAGGTGCAGGGTTGCTGAGGCACGTGCAGGAGGAGTTCAGGTCTCCTGAAGCCTGACCTGTGGTCTGAGTTGCACCTGGATCGTGTCCAAACAGAGCAGATTTTAATGAGAGATGAATGCATCCGTTTGCAAACCTGCCTGGCTCAGTGCTGCTGCTGCTGCTGGGGTTAGGGGCATTCAGGGACTGCAGCCCGACTCGTACCTCGTAGGTAAAAGGGAAAGGTTAACTCTGAAGCCCAAAATCTCATATTCCTGTCTGTAAGCAAGGCGGGAGAAGGTGGCGTGTTGGGACCAGAACCTGATGCTTCAGGTGCAGCGGGCTGATAACACGACCAGAGCGATCCATCTCTGCCAAAAGTGATCTAAACGCCGATGGCACCTCGCTGGCTGGGGCTGTGCACAGGGTGGCATTTAAATAATCAGCAGGGAGCTGGGGAAGTGACATTGCTAATTGTACGAAAATTTGGGAAATCAGTCACTCTCCTGGTAGCATGAATCAGGATAATCACTGAAGGGGGGGAGAAAAAACATTTCACCACTCATCCAGGCTCTGAGCACAGCTCCTGTGCTGAGCTGGAGTGCTCTGAATCGAGCTCCTGCTAATTTGCAGCCTCCCAGCTCCTCTGACTGTACCGAAGCCGCTTGTGTGAGGCACGGTTAATTTGAGCATCCTCAGAAGGTGTTGCTGCAGTGTGACTTAGGTGTCCTGCGTGCTGCGGCGAAGGCTGGCACTTTCTTGAAAGCTGAGCAGCTCAAACCACTTCGGGGTGGCGGCGGCTCTGCAAGCTGTTGCTCCAGATCTCCACGGAGGGAGATTGCACCCGTTAAGCAGCGAGGTGGCTCCCAGCGGGGGGATGCTCAGAGCATCAGCACCCGGTTTGTGACCCCCTCACCCGAGGGAGCTGCTGGCAGGGATGAGCAGAAGTGCTGCCGGGGCCACCTGAGTCCCCAGGGCCACCGTGTTTCCACAGGGATCCCCCCATGTAGGAGAGAACCTGCCCCAGCCATCGGCTGCATACAGCCCAGGGGTGATGGTGATGGTTTGCTCCTGCCATGGCACGGCAGCAGCAGGGCTGTCGTTGTGCTAGCACCGCTTCTTCAGGCAAAATAAAACAGGATCAGGCTTTCATTCTCTTAATCTTTCAGCAGTAAGTATTTAGGAAGCGCTTATCTCTGCAAAAAAAAAAAAAAAAAAAAAAAGCCTTATGAAGAGCTTTAGCTTAAAGAGCCATGAAACTGCTCAACTGCTTCCACCGCCCCCCCCCTCAGCACGCAGATCAAAATAAGTTAATTTGCAGAATTCAGTCAAGAGGGTGGTTCTCCCTCGGTGTGCTGGCTGGGATGCTGCCGTTGCTTGCTTCAAGCAGAAGAAGAGGAAGGAGGAAAGCGTTCAGGGCAGCATTGAGCCCATTCCTGGGTTTTGGAAGGTGCCAGCTCCGTTGGCTCCTGCCCGTGCAGGGGCTCGGCCGTGCCGCTGATCCAGGGAGTGATGTGCAGGCTGGGCAGGGGAAATGCCGAGTGCTGGGGCTTGGAAAATGCCATGTGCTGGGGCAGGGAAAGCAGGAGGAGCTGGGGCCAGGCGCTTGCAGCAGCCCCGGTGCTGGGGGAGCTGCTCGTGTCGCAGCATGGGGTCGTGCTGCGTGAAAACTTCTCCGGCATCTCTGCAGCAGGGAGCTGTGTGCGGCTTTGTTCGCCTGGCACGGAACCATCCCCGTGGCCACTGCTGAAGCTCAGCCAGGAGGAGCCTCCTCGGAGGCTGCTGGAGGCACCTCCTGGGCTCGTGGGGTGCTGGAGTCAGCTTTGAGCTGGCGCCTGGGGAGCTGGGCAGAGCCTCGCAGCTCCTGCTGCGAGGTCAGGGCTTTTGGGGACAGGGGGCAGAGAAGTGGTGCCAGGGCACCAGCCTGGCCCGGGTGCTGCAGCCTGTGCTGAGCTGCTTAAAAAAAATAAAAGCCTTGGATTGTCTCCTCTCTCTCTTCACAGCAGATTTCTCCCTTTATAAGGCAGGAAAAGGTGCTGATGTTCAGCAAGTGCTGCACGTTGCTTATTATCTGGGGGACAGAGCTGGGGATTGCTCAGGGCAGGCACCGAGGGCTCCTGCAGGGCTGCAGTGAATGTGGTGCGTGGAGAGGGCACGGGGCTTGGCCCCAGGTCCCACATTGTGCCCGTGTCCTGCAGGCACTGCCTGGTGGAGCTTAATCGATGAGAAGGGGCTTCACAGCACTGAGATGGTTCTGAACTGAAACCTCTCGTGGTTTTCAAGGAAGACCACTCCTGTGGCTTAAAAGCAGCCCCAAGCGCAGTTAGGCTGCTGTAGGGATTTTTTCAGCCTCCCAAGCTTCAGCCTGTCACGGTCAGCAGACGCTGCGGTTACGGGCTGTTACTGCTGAATGTGGCAGGAAAGCCAGGGGTTTATTTCTCGTGAATCAGTCCAGAGCTGCTGTTGTACACGAGGAATGAAAGCTTGGACCGCAGTGAGGCAGCCGCTGCCTCAGATCTCTTGCCCTAATTATGTAGTTGCTGAGATTTTCTTGACCTGTGTTCAAATCCGGGAGAATAAACCAATTCCATTCGCTTCGTGTCCCTTATAAAAGAAGAACAAAAACAAATATTAAGATTAAACAGTCATCAAGGAGCCCAAACTGCTCTAACTTCATTACAGGCTGGTTACGGCTGAGGCACGAAATCGAGGTCACGCTGGGTTTAGGGCCTTGATTGAATCAGCACGCCACCAAGGGAGCTGCGCTGGCCCGAGCAGTTCTTCACCCCCTGGTAGTGCTGCGAGCAATTGGATTGCTTGGTGAGGCCGGTGGAGCAATTGCATTTATTTTTTGGGGGGGAGAGGAGGGCACAGAGCCCAGTGTTGGGGTAATACTGGGGGCATGGAGCTGCCGGGCACGTGGCCGAGCTCAGCTCCTGCCTGCGTCCCTCCTGCCGTCCCCCTCTGCTCCTGCAGGGATGCTGTAAGCGTTAAACGCCCCTGTGCCAAATAGCCCAGAGGTTTTTATAAACTCGTGTAATTGGAACCTCGTTCTGATATTCCCACCAGGAGAAGTAATTTTAGCCATAGGTCAAGAAGCACTAACTGACGAGGAGTTTGTGCAAACCAGGTTACGAGGGCTTATGTAAAAGTCAAATAGGGAAGAATTATGTAAAAGCTCTGGCTCCAGATAACCGGCTCCAGCTTTTTGCTAGCTTTCAGCTCGGCGAGGCTGAGTCCCAATGCAGTGGTTACCCATGTGTGCTCCATACAGCCCAGCAGCTTCACCTCCCACAGCTCAGGACCTGGTGGGAGAGCCCGTCCCTTGCAGCATTTTGTCATTTACTTTGTCATTTGCTCTAATTAGCTGGGAGCTCACGTGGTGGCGGGTCATCCCTTTGTGCCGTGTGGCTGTCAGCACTCAGCATCTCGGGAGGCTCGGGGTGCTGGTGTGGTCTCAGCACCATGCTCTGGGAGTTGCCAACCCCGTGGCCGTGGTGCCATAAGGACCGTGCCCTGCGGTGCCTTTTCCAGGCTCTGTGGTGGAGGCAGCACCAGGGGACAAAAGCCTCTGTCCCTCCCAGGGCTGGCTCTCTGCACTGCCCTGTCTGCTGTCGGCACCCCTGGAACCCCGAGGCTTCAAGATCTGGTCCTACACATCCTAAAGCAATTGCTACAACTCCCCTCAACCGAGTGGTTTTCTATATAAATGAAGTTAAACCTTTTTTTTTTTTTTTTTTTTTCTCTCTGGCTGAGAAGCCTCATGCTGCTTCTGGAAGGCTGATCTCCCAGCCCGATGTGCAGCTTTTGGGGCCGTGCCCGACGTGCATTTTGGCCACAGATCCCACACACCAGGGGTTGCCCTGCGGTGTCCCCAGGCTGCGGGGACGTTCGTGGTGGCTGGCGAAGCTCTGCACAGCCTGCTGAGGCTCTCACAGCTCGTTCCCTGAACGTTTTATGTAACACCACGTGTGCGGAGCTGTACAGGAATAGTAGAAGGATGAGGCTGCTGCCCCGCAGAACAGATGTGAGATAGGAAGAGTAACGGGGGAGGACAGCGTGCCTTGGGGAGGGGGACGCGAGGCCGGTGGATGGGCAGCGGGGCACTTCTTGGCCTCGTGTTTCACCTCGGATAACCGCTGATGCCGTGGCTCTCTGGGCATCTGCTCGCCCAGCGAGCTGCTTCTCATAGGGAGAAAACATTTTCTCTCTTTTTGGAAGAGGTCTGCGGGCTCATCGGGGCACGGGAGCAGCTGTTTTACAGCAGCTCCCCAGCGGGGAGCCAGTGTGGGGCTCAGTCTGGGATGGGAACAGTGAGCTCCCCCAGAGAGGAGGGGGTTTGAGCTGTTTCGGTGATGCCGTGTACCCTGATGCCACGTACCCTTGAGTGCTTTTCCTACCTTGTTTCGAGGCAGCAGCTTTGAGCACAGCGTGCAATGCGAGGCTGACCCCTGCCCGAGGTGTTGCAGCCTGCAGAGGGGCTGGCACGCGCCCTGCACTGCAGGACATGGCTGGAGGCAGGTTTTACCCAGCTCTGCATAAACCCAGGCCAAGGAGCTTAACTCACGTGCAGGAACCAAATTCTGGAGACAAGGGCACCCATTTCCCTCCCCAGGAGCCGAGGGGGCTGAGCACCCCCGGAGCTCTTCTCAACTTTGACCCTGGGCTGTGCTAGGGCTTGAGCTGCTCCTCCTTGAGGCTGTGGCAGCTTAGAAGCTCTTCCTCTGTTAATCAGCCTAGCTCCTTTCCTATTTTATCTCATTACTTTCTAATTATTCTCCCTTGTGGTTCCTTAAATAAATCCCCATTTCTCGTGTTTACTTCTTCTGGATGTTCCAGCCTGCCCCTATCAGGCCAGCACAGCTTGCAGACTCCTCTCCCTTCTCCTCTTCCCTCAGCCTTTTCTCCCTGCTGCCCTGCGCTGCTGCTCTGCTCTCTTCTCGTCCCCAAAATCAGGCTCTTGTCTGGGATACCATGAGGACACGGTCCCCTCCCTGCTCTGCATTCGGCTCAGGGCCACTTGCTGCCCCGAAACGTGCCCGTAATGCTTTGATTTTGTGGTCCCTGGGTTTGTTGCCGTGCCCTAAGCAGAGCCTGGCTCCCACCTGGTTTGGTCCCCGTTGGCCTCGCAGCAATTCCCTCACTCAGCCCATTTCACAGACGTTGGCAGCACTGATAAAAGATCTGTAATGGTGATTTTCACAGCGCTGAGGTGATTAGCATTGCCCTTGGCTTATATTCATAACTGATCTTCGTGTTCTTGCCTCGGATAGAATGGTTGGAGCTGATTTTCTTCATCACAGCCGTGTTATTAGAGACTCGAGTGAAATTCAGTAAATGCTGCTGCTTCACCTGCACTACCAGCACTGATTGCAGCGTGTGCTTGAAGAGAACCCAGGTCCTGACATCTGTTAGCAGCCCTTTCACCTTCACACCTCCAGCTGTCGGGTGTGAGCCCCCTGCGAGGATGCTGTTAGTCCGAGCAGCGGGATCTCGGTGCGCCCTGGCTTTCCTGCAGCAGCAATGGCAGCGGCTGTTTCCCTTTGCAGCATCTGCTCTCCTTTTGTGTTTCCTTGTTCCAAACTGCCTGATACGTGGGGGTAACTCAGAGCAGCTCTCATGCATGGCCCCTTTGTGGTGCTGCTGGCTGGACCCGTGCCCTGCGCCCCCCTCGCTGTCCTGGGCATCTGGGTGAGCCCCAGGAGCTGGCTCCTGCCACCTCGCTAACTGGGTCAGCAGAGCTGCTGAAGGCGAGGTGGATGTGCTCAGGAGCGGGGGAAGGGGGGGTTATTTGAGGCCTCTCCAACCTAGAAACCCAGAAAAGCTTTCTGGAGCTGCCGGTGCGTGCGCTGGCTCCCGGCACCATGAGCACTGACCGGGCTGGCACCATCTCAGGTGGCCCGGCCACAGGTGGGGCTTCTCCCCTTTAGGCTGGGATTTTTATTTAGGTGATGCTTAGCATCTGAATTTAATCTGGCAGCCTAAATCAAGCTCTGAAACAAACTCCAAACTGGAAAGGTGCATGCTGGCAGGCTCCTGTTGGGAAGTGGTGGTGGTGCCACTGCGCCGCAGGAGCCCAGGCGCGCACCTCCAGCTGCAAAACGCATGGATGGGACATGGGACGTGGGGTGCCCCAAAGGACACCCCAGGAACCAGGCTGGGAGGCAGAGCTGTCACTCCTGCACGTGGCAGCAGGTAACCCTAACAAGAGACAGCGCTCTCCTTGACGTATGGTATGGAGAGCACGCGCTGTGCTCTGCACGTTACTTTTTCCCGTGTGTCTGGCACAGTTAGTGAGGTTTTTATTGAAATTGTGTTTCAGTGCATTGTCTGAAAGCCCATTTCCATTTGAACAACTCCAAAATGAAAGCTAGCTGGTGAATAAGAAGTGGCGTTCGCCATTTTGTAATGTAATAAAGTGTAAAAAACCAGGGCTCTGCATAAATCAACGGCACATCGTGCTTATTTCCATAAAGTATATAAAGCAGTGAGAATCCTAAATTTAGAGCACAAGCTCTCTGCTTGCAAATCAACATGTTCTAACTGGCTGCAGCCATTAAGGCGAGCCTTCCTTTAGCTAAATAATTAAAAGTATACTTGCGAAACAAGATTGAAATCAGGGATGTAAATAAGGCCGCCGTGCACGGCTCAGTCACAATTAGAACTTGAAAGTTTACCGTTGCTGGGAGAAGTTCTGCCCGCCTGGCATGGCAGGGTGCTGTGCGCCCGTCCTGAGCTCCTCACCTTCCTTGATGGCCCATTTAGGGAATTAAACCGTCTTGGTTTAGGTTGGGGGTTTGCTCTCCAGGGAGGGTGCTGTGCGTGTGGGGCGCTGGGGCTCCAGCTCTGCCGCAAACCCCCTTTGAAGTCCGGGATGTGACTTAATCTCACGGCTTTGTTGAGGTTTGTTCCATTTTGTGCCTGCTAATAAATACCGTAGCTTGCTAAAAATAACTGTTAAACATGAAGAAAGGAGAAAAGCTGCTTTGGGCCCTGAATTTCCAGTTTAATTCCCTTCCCAGGGAAGCTCAGACTTCCTGCAGCAGGTTTAGCGGTGCTGGAGCTGCACGGGGCTGCTCGTGGCTGTCCCGTGGTGTCACCCTGCTGGGAAGAGGAGGTGGTGGCAGCAATGTGTCCTCGTGCTGGTGTCCTGCCTGCTCCGTGCAGGGCAGGGCACAGCTCTTGGTGAGCACGGTGCCCCTCAGGGATGCTCGGTGGTTGCTTCTGGGCCACTTCAAGGGCGGCAGCTCCTTGCTGAGACAAACCAAGGGCAGGGAGTGGGGAGGAAGAGGCTGGTTGAGGGACATGGGGGCGTTTCGTGTCCTCTGGTGTGCTGATGGATGTGACCATGGAGGGCACCCCGCTGCTCTGAAGCCCTCCCTTGTGCCGTGCTTGCGCTGCGTGGCTCTGCCCCACGTGCTGCTTTCCTGCTCCCTACAAAAACCTACACGAACGTGCCCTGTTCCTGCTGGCACAGCCTGTGCGGGCGCAGCCGAGCTGGCAGAAGTCACGTAGGTAGAGCAGGAGCCGTGCCAGCAGAGGAGCCTCCTTCTGCCACGTCTGCAGCATCTCAGCCTGCTGCTGGCGGTGCTCTGGCGTCTGCCTGGCCCCCGGGGGTGCACCAGCATCGAGGAACGGTGCTCAGCAGGCAGGGAGCCCCGTGCTGGTCCCGTGTGCCGGGGGTGATGCCGTGCGCCGGGCTGTGCCAACCTGCAGCGCTGCCCTGGCTTCGTGTGCTTTGCTTACCCAGGCTGTCCCAGGGGGGGTGCAGGAGATGGGTGGGGGCTGCAGGAACCTTCTGCTAGCTTGGGATTGGGGGGGAAGCCTGGGGGCAGCCTCGCCAGCCCCCGCTGGGGCTCAGGCACCCGTTTGGTGAGAGGGCGGCTGCACGGGTACAGCTCGTCCCGCCCGCCCGCGCGCTCCCGGCCCCCGTGCTGAGTCAGCGCCTCTGCGTGGGGGGCTCTGATGAGTAAGGGCGGGCTGGGGGGGACGTGCAGGCACACGTGTGTGTGTGTCCTGTGCTGGGGGCCTCCCACGGGCACCCCCCGGGGCTGGCCCCACCGCTCACCCCATCCCTCGGGATGCTGCGGGTCTCGGTCCCCTGCTAACGGGGCTGTGGGCGCTCGCTGGGCGAAGGGGTAACCGCAGCCCCCTCTGTGCTTCTCTGCCCCCTCTAGTACATCGAAGCCATCAGCAACAAGCAAGGGGAGCTGGAAAACTACGTCTCAGACGGGTATAAGACGGCTCTGACGGAGGAGAGGAGACGGTTCTGCTTCCTGGTGGAGAAGCAGTGCGCGGTGGCAAAAAGCGCCATCACCTACCACGCCAAGGTGAGTCAGCGGGGCCCCGCCGTGCTCCCCAAACAGCCCCCGTCACCAGCCCCTAGCACAGGAGCAGGGCCGTGCCCTGAGAGCCACGGGTGCCCTGGGGCTGGGGGAGCAGCGGGCCCAAGGAGGGGGATGCACCAGCAGTGCCCCCGTCCCTCCCCACTTGCTCGGAGCTGCCCTTGCTCCGATGGGTGCGTGAGTCCCAGGGGTGCTGCTCTGTGTTTTGAGGCAGCTTCAGGCTGCGTGGGGTGGATGGGACCAGGGCTGGAGCCCAGCAGGGTGTCCTGCTGCTCTCTGCCTTCTCCCGGGCAGTGCCAGCCATGGCCTGACCTCGGGGAGGTCACCCAGATTCAGCCCCCCCACGCTCCCCATCCTGCGCACGTTGTGCCCATCGAGCACTCAGTCACTGAATTTTGAGGGCTTCACCCTGGTGGGGGCTCACCCAGTTGCTCGTGCATCAGCTCCAGGTTTGCAAAGGCAGGAGAAACACCAAGCAGCAGCATTCCTGCTCTGAGTCCAAGCAGAACTGGTGCCTGTGGGGCAGTGGGGAGGGCTCCCTCCCACCCTCATCACCCCCTGCCCATAGCAGAGGAGGAGGGAACGGAGCCGAGAGCGCTGCCCCAATCACCCACCCACATCCCCTGCACGGGGCTGGGTCCCCGTTCCCCGGGGGTGCTGTGACACCGGGCTGGAGCTGAGCCCATCCGAGGGCTGTGAGCGCGTGGCTCCCGGCAGCCTCGTGCTCCCCTCCTGCTCGCTCCCCGCTGCCGCCCCCCGGCACTCGCAGCACCCATCTGTCGCCGCCGCGCCTGGCGCAGGGGAGCAACGGGAAGAGTTGGGCTTAGTCAGCACTGTCCCCGGCTGCGGTAGGGGCTGAATCAATCCCCAGCATATGCTGACTGCAAGGGAGAGGTGCAGGAGGAGGGAGAAATTGCCCCCTGGAGCGGGTGGGGGCTGGCAGATGCGGTGGCACCGGCACCAGCGTGGCCGCAGCGTGGCCAAGCCCAACGCTCCCTGCAGCAGGGCAGGGAGGGTGGTTGTGCACAGGGGGGGCTGCGTGGGTGCAGCGTGGGCAGCAGATCCCACACGTGGGCTTTGAGAGCTGGAAACACCGCGCTGCCACCCTGCCTGGGTGCTGCCACCCTGCCTGGGTGCTGCCACCCTGCCCGGGTGCTGCCGCAGGTGACCGAGCAGCGAGGTCTGTGGTGGATGGCAGGGAAACTTGGGGATTCTGCACTGGCTCTGGGAGCCTGTTGTGATGTGTCAGGATCGATCCTGTCTGTGAGAGCAGCCACAAAGCCGTGTGGAGGTGTAACATCCCCCCCCTGCAGCTCAGCTCTGCTGCGGGTGTGCATGCACGGGGGCTGTGCCGTGCGTTTGGCTGGGGAGTGACCGCGGTGTGGTTATGCTCCTGTGGAGTCACAAGTTGGGATGCGCTGTCCTGAGCCACGGTTGTGTTATCTGGGTAAGGATGAGGCCAGCACTGCCTTTGCCTGGCTGGAAGCAGGGTGCTGAGCTGCCCCAGGCCCTGCAGCAGCCCTGGAGGCTGCCGGGGCCGAGCAGCCCCAAGCAAAAAGCTCATCTTTGGGGTCCGGGTGCCAGCACACAGCACGGGTGTGATCTTCCCACCTCCGAGTGCAGGAAAGGTGTCACGGGCATCTGCCACCTTGACGTGTCCCTGTGGCTTGTGACGTGAGTGTCCCTGGGCCTCCCGACCCGCAGCTTTATTAGGGTAGGGTTTTACTGGTGGGGAACGGGGCCGTGGGCACAGAGGTGCCTTGCATGGCCACTGGCTTCTTGCACAGCCCCGCTCCCTGCAGCTCGTCTGTTTGCGAGCTGCCGCACACAGGGGATCTCAGTCAGCTGGGGATGGAGTTACCACCCCCTTCCCTCTATATTTTTTTGTGATCGGAGTGATTTCTTAAATTTTTTGGAGCCCGGAAGCAGCAAATCCCTGTGTTTCACCTTGTTTGTGCCCTGCGTGGAGGAGCGCATCAGTCGTGCTGCCCAAATGTGGCCGCTCTCTCATCGGATCCTTCCCTGCCGTGGCTCCCTGCACCCTCTCACCTCTCTCCCTGCACCCTCTCACCTCGCTCTCTCCCTGGCAGGGGAAGGAGATGCTGACGCAGAAGCTCCCCCTGTGGCAGCAGTCCTGCTCCGATCCCAACAAGATCCCGGACCGCGCCATCCAGCTGATGCAGCAGATGGCTGCCAGCAGCAATGGCACCATCATGCCCAGCCCTCTGTCTACATCCAAGTCCAACCTCATCATCTCTGACCCCATCCCCGGTGCCAAACCTCTCCCTGTCCCCCCGGAGCTGGCACCTTTTGTCGGAGTAAGTATCCGGGAGGTGGAGGTTGCCCTGCCCTTCCGAGCAAAGCCGGAGGGATGAGCCCAGGCCAGCAGCACCGTGGTCCTCAGCAAGTTGCTTTTGGATGGATGGGTGCATGGGGCTGGGTGCCTCCATCCTGCCTGGGGCTGTCGGGGGGGCTGCGGGGAGCCCACGGGCTGGGAGCGGAGCTGCGGGGCCGTGCCGAGGCTCCCTTGGGGGAAAGGTGCTTGGGGTGAGCCTCGCGTGGTGGAAACACCCTTCGGAAGGGGGTCACCTGCCCGATGTCGGGGTGTGAGCTGAGCAGTAGGGCTCGGGAGGGATTTATGGGGTGTGAGGCGGCTCGGAGGGGTGCAGTGCCGTAGAGGTGCCCCCGCTCCCTTCCCCAGAACAGTTTATATCAAGTAGGGAACCGAACCCAGGGGGCTCGGGCTCTGGTTTGCCATCAGCCGCGTTCCCTGGCACCGCGTCCCTGCCCGGGGAGCTGCTGGGGGTGCCCTGCTGATGAAGGCATCTCCCGTCTTCCCCCCCCTCCTCTCCTTTCTCCCTAGCGCATGTCGGCGCAGGAGGCCATGCCGGTGGTGAACGGAGCCTCGGGCACAGACAGTGACGATTACGGCCACTGGGCTGAGGTGAAGCCAGCACAGCCCAAATCTTTATCTCCTCCCCAGCCTCAGAAGCAGCTGAGCGACTCTTACTCGAACACGCTTCCAGTTCGCAAAAACGTGCAGCCGAAAAACAGCTACGCCTCAGGTGAGGCTCCCCCAGCCCCGGGGGGTCACCCTGATGGGTGGTGGGGTCCCTTCGTTAGCGGTGGGGTCCCTTCATTAGCGGCAGGGTGGTGACGAGCAGGGTGCCACTGCTGTGGTGCCGGGAGCTGAGCAGAGCCAGGTTCTGGCACAGCTCGCTGGAGAGCAGTGTCTCAGCCCCCGGGTGGGATTTCCAGGAGAAAAACCTTGAGAAAATGGGAAGGAGAGCGGGCAGGGAAGGGCTGGGTAGGGAACGCTCATACAGGGAGGCTGCTCCTTTACGGGGCTGTTGGATGATGTCGAGAACAGCGGGTGGATCCTGCCTGGATCCATGGATCTGTGAGGTCCCAAGGGACTGGGGGTGCACTGCCCTGTGGAGTGGGAGCCAGAGACCCTATGGGATGGCTTCAGTGCTGTGGGTGGAGGCAGGCAGAAGGGATGTGGAGGATGCTGGAGAGGGGTGGACGGTGTGCGTACACCCTGGGGAGCAGCCTCTGCACAGGGAGGTGTCAGGGGTGCAAATCAGCCACCAGAAGAGTTGTTGGTCCTTGTCTCCTGCCAGCCGAAAACAAGACGCTGCCGCGCTCCAGCTCCATGGCCGCAGGGCTCGAGAGGAACGGCAGGACGAGGGTGCAGGCCATTTTCTCTCACGCTGCCGGAGATAACAGCACCCTCCTGAGCTTCAAGGAGGGCGACCTCATCACGCTGCTGGTGCCGGAGGCCAGGGATGGGTGGCACTACGGGGAGAGCGAGAAAACCAAACTGTGAGTGCCGCGGCCGCCCCGAACCCCCCTGCCCCCGGGGCTGGCTCCAGGAGGGCTCAGCCTTCTCTGACACCTCCATCCAAAAGCGTCAGGTTGGCTTCATCCCCTGCCTTTTTCTTTCAGGAGGGGCTGGTTTCCTTTCTCCTACACGCGTGTCCTCGACAACGATGGCAGCGAGCGGGTGCACACAAGGTAGGGGCACCGCGTGCCAGCACCGGGCAGGGCTGCAGGGGCTTTGCGGGACGGGGACACTCCACTTTTTTACCCTCCGGAGAGCCCTCATCAGAGCAGGGTGCTGCCTCAGAACAGGGATATTCTGCTTTGCCATGCACAGGAGGCATGGGGGAGCAAAGGGGAGCAGGGAGGGAAAGGGATCCCCATGAAGGGCTCCGTGCATTTCGCCCTCATCCGCAGCGCTGCTCGGTGCCACCGAGGGCTTGCTGGCCAAGGTGGCTCGGTGACACGTCCCCCGCGGGCTGTGCTGCTGCTGATGGCCCCGCTCTGCCCCCCTTCAGCCTGCAGCAGGGGAAGAGCAGCAGCACGGGCAACCTGCTCGACAAAGACGACATCGCCATCCCGCCGCCCGACTACGGCATGTCCTCGCAAGCCTTCCCGTCGCAGAACGTCAACACCTTCAAGCAGAGGCCGTACAGCGTGGCCGTGCCCGCCTTCTCCCAGGTGAGCCCTGACTGCCTGCAGGGCTTTGCCGCTGCTGGGGGGGGGATTTTTTTAAAAAACGGGAGGCGCTTGAGCGAGCCCCAGAGCCTTGATCTCTGCTGGAGCCTGCAGCTTTTCGTTCCTAGCCGTGTTTTTAAAGCAGAAGGAAAGGCGTTGAAGCGCGCGCGCGCTTGGTGTTCGCGTGGTGCAGAGCGCGTGCCGGTGAATGGGGGCTCCTCTCCAACAGGCCTGTGTTCGTTGTTTGTAGGACTACCTTATGCCCTATGGTTGTGCAATTAAAGACTATTCCAGTGGCCTCTGCCAACCACCCTCCGCCCACTACAAGCCTTACGCTAGGTCGACAGCTGTAAGTCCGCACGTGCGCAAGGTTGCCATTGGGGCTGGCGGGCAGCTTGCGCCTGGCCCCCTCGTGCCCAGCCCCTTCTGAGCCTCTCCCCTGGAAGAGAAGGGGATGGGGAAGTGGCAGGAGAGGAGCTGGGGGCAGAGGATGGGCCAGTTTGGCTCGCCTGCACAGAACGGGGCAGGACACGAGGGGCGATGGCACAAAACGGCCCCGCGAGCCCCCAATGGCCAACGCTTGCCAGCTCCGTGGGAGCCTCCCACCAGAAACGAGCTGCTCACAGGGAGCTGGAAGCGTTTTCTCCTGGCCGTGCTGGCTCAGTTGGTGGCTCCAGGGACACGAGTGCCACTGGACACCGGTGACAGTCCCACAGGGACCTGGGGCATGGGATTGGGGCAGACCTGGCCGGGGCTTCCCCCGCCAGCAGTGTCCAAACCCAGCACAGGGCTTCTGGATAAGGAGTTAGGGACGGTGTGTGGTGATGAGGGCAGCATAGCCCGGCTGTCTCTGCAGGGATGGGACAAACACAGCCCCACTCCATGCCAGGGGAAGCCAGGCAGGGGTTTGCTGATGGATTTGGGGTTTCAGGAGCATTCCCAGGGCAGTGGGAACATGGGCAGAAGCAAGCAGCAGCTCCAGGTCCTTCCTGGCAGGATCCCGTTTGCCACGGGGAGCAGAGCTGCTCACAGCCAGACCCCGGGGCATGTCCTCATCTGGAGCACAGCATCCTCACGGGATCGCCTCCTAACCCCATTCCCACACGTCCCAGACTGAGCGCCAGCTGAAGGGGAAAACGCTCCAAAACCCTGTGCGATTTCTGGTGGGAGTTAATACAGCACAAACACCTTCTTCCACAGAGCATTTCCTTGGTGTTTCTCAGAGTTTTGCTCCCTTTCCAAGTGTCTCACATCTCGAAAGTCACTGGAGCTCTGAGCCAAGGTGGGGCAGGGCAGAACGAGCCGGGACGCTCGGCTGCTGCTTTCCCTTGTCCTGCTCCAAAGAGTGGTGTGACTTCACCCCGCTGTCTAAATCCCATTGAAGCCATCTCCATCTCCTTTTCATCTCAAAACGCATTGGTCTTGGCCCAAGCATCCCCGGGCACCGATGCACTTTGGGCTGTTCCCGTGACCCTCCGGTGGCAGCTGAAGGGGCACAGCCCAGCTCTCACCGCTCTTCCTCTCCTCCCCGCAGGGTCTCGATGACTACGGGACGAGGTCGGTTAGCAGGTAAGATTCCACCTTCCTGCGGTGTTACCCAAAAACGTGGTGGTGGTGTTGGCTCTGGGTGAAGCCGTGTCCCCGGGAGGAGGCTGTGCCAGCCCTGGGGACAGGCGGTGGCGAGGAGGTGCGAGGATGTGCGCTCATCCTGCTGGGGCACAGCACGACCCAGGGCAGGTCCTGGGGCCAGCCCCAGCCGTCCCTGACCTCGCACCCCATGGGGCTGGTGCTCCTCTGGAGAGCATCACATCTCCACAGCCACCTCTTGGGTCAAACCTGGGCAGCGAGGCCACAGCCAGCGGCACTCTTGGGGTTCCCCCACTCCCTCCTTGGTGGTGGCAGCCCCACGCCATGGGACAACCTGGTCCTGGCCTGGAGCCACTTGGGTAGGGCAGGACGCGCTCGGTTTTGGGGATAGAAATGGAAAGTTTGGGTGGTGAGCAGAGTGGCACCGGCTGGGCCGGGCACTCGGGCAGCCTCCTCTGCTTTGTTCCGCAGCGGCAGCAGCAGTCTGGTATCAACGGTGTGAGGACACCGGGCTCGCAGCGGCACCGCGCTGCTCGGAAGAGCTTTCTGCTTCTTTCTCCCCCTTTTTTTCCACCCCTCCCCCTGTTTCTCTTTCTCTACTTTCGGATTTTAAACTCTCGTGATCTTCAAGGAAACCATGGTGCTTCTCCACCCCTCCCCGGTGTTCACAGTGCCCTTGTTTCTGAAGCCTTTTCAGAGCAGAAACTGCCGATCGGTCTGTGCTCGCTTTGAAGCAGCCTGGATGCAGTTTACACTTTTAGTGGGACCCAGTTTTTGTACTACTTTGTGAATGTTAGAGATGCACTATCCCTCCTCCGGGGCTTTTCGCACGCCGCGGTGCGCGGGCAGAGCTCCCCGGAACGGAGCCCACATGCATGGCCTCTGGTGTACGTACTGTTACGGGGCAGCCCCGGGGCTGGCCACGAGGTGGGCACGGGTCCCCCCCTGCCCCTCGGATCCGCTTCCCCCCCAACCGAGCCGCGAGGGCTGCGTTAGGAGAAGCGGATGGCGCCGAGCCCCCGGCCGCGGGGAACGGCTGGTTCTCCGCTGGGGCGGCCGGCAGCCCCCGAGGGGTTCCTCCTTGTTGTTTTATAAATATCTATATTTTTTTGTAGCAAGGTATTGTTACCTCACCTTAGTGCGGGGGTCCCGGGACGTGCTCGCAGCCCCGCGCGGCTCGGCCGTGTCTGTGTGTCTGTCCCAGGCAGGGCTGGGGCTGCCGGCACCGCCAGCGCCCGTCTGCGCTGCAGAGCTCTCCACGCTTTCCTTTTTTTTCTGATGTGATTTTTAAAACCTTCTGACATGCCTGTTTACGAGGACATTGCTGGCAATACCCACGGACAAGTTTTTGTTTTCTATACCAGACTATGGGCATACCGTACCGAGACCCTCCCGCAGCGATGTCATAATTTTGCTAAAGATTTTTAACCCAGGATATTTCATGCCGAGTGACTGAATGTCGAGGGGGGAAAAAAAAAAAAAAAAAACACACCCTAGTAACACTTGTATGGAGACTGTAAAGTGCTGAAACCTTTTTTAAAAGCCAGAGAGAAATGTGCCCTGTACTGAGTTATTGTTTGAATAAAAGTTTTATTTATTGCATTGAGCTGGGCCTCGGTGTCTTTTTCGGCTGCCGTGCCTGTGCGCTGCCCATCACAGCCTGCATTGCCATGCCATTTTTTTTTTCCTTCTCCATCCCTCCATGACCAGGGCCCAAACCAGCCCCTCCATGCCACATGCCTGTGCTCATTTTGCAAGCCTGCCCGGTTTCTGTTTAAACAGCTTTGCCGAATTAAGTCGTTCAAGCTGTTTAGCCGCTCGCTCTCTGCTCTCTCCTCTGTGCTGCGCCTTGGCTGTCCCCCGAGAGCCTCGCTGCGAGCGCCGTGCTGCATGCGAGCGGGGCTGCCCCCCGCCTGCTTCCTGCTCCAGGGGTGCTCCTGGTGGGGCCGCGGGAAGGAAGCAGCCCCCTCCCTTCCTCCCTTCCTCCGCCGCCGTGCCGCCCGCTCCTCTCCGCAGGTTGGCTCCGGCCGTGGCCGTGCGTTTCCTTCCCGTCCTCGCAGGGCGCATGGTGCCGAGGGGCCGTGCCCAACGCGCTGCCGGGACTCACAGCTCTCCATAAATCCCACTTTTCCGCCTTTGTTTTTTTCCTCCTTTATTTTTTTCCTCCTTTCTCCTCCTGGAGATGTCTGCGGCGCAGCCGGTGTCCGCCCGGTTCCTCTCATTAACCACCACCCTTTGTTCCCGTCAAGGCGGCGCGGAGCGTGCCGGTGTCCTACAACCTGCCTTCTCTTTCCCTTGCAGCCCCGATGTTGAAGTGGCCAGGTTTTGAGATGCCCCTGCCCGTAGTTAGTAAGTTGATGGTCTCCGTCTGCCCCTCGCTGTGCTGGGCGCTGGGCACCTGGTGCCACCGCGGGGCTGTGCGTGGGGACGCTGCCACCGCTCGGCTTCCTGCGCCCGCCCTGCACGCCTGCGGTGCCGCTGCACCCACCCGGGCACCGCTCGTCCCCGTGTCCCTGTCCCGGTGGCGGGAGCCCCCCTCATCCAACCCCGCTGCCGCTGCACGGCTCCTCGCATCGCCGGGCACTGCTGGTGTCACGCTGCCTCCGCGGGGCCCCCGGCTTCTCGCCCCGCTCCTGCCGCTGCCCGCCCTGCTCCCGACCCCATAACGAATCCCTTTGGTTGTAGGTCGTCGGTGGTCGCTGCCCCAGCGGCACCGTGTCGCCGGGTCACCCCTGGATGCTGCCACGCCGTCCCCGGGGCAGGGCAGGACCACACCTTGTCACTAATTTGAAGTTCTTTGAGCAGCTTCTTTTTGCTTGTAGATGTCGTTGCCAGCCCCCCAGGCTCTGGGGACGCAGCTCGGAGCCGCCTTGTTCTGACCCCCCCCCGGTCTGCTTGTGCAGTGCCTGGTCCCTGCGGCAGCCCCTCGCTGCTCCCTGTGGGCCACGCGCTGATTTCCCCGTGGTTCTGAGCCGTGGGCTCCTGGCCAAAGTGCTCTTCTCCGCCAGAACAAAACCAGTTAAATAATAACCCCTGGTGACTCATCAAAGCAACCTTTTCTATCCTTTCAGTCTCGAGAATCTATTTTGGCATCCTAGGGGGAAAAGTGATCTAAGAACCTGCATTAATTAGGTGGGGAAATTAATTACCCTATTTTTAAGCAAAGGCCCTTTATCTTTTGAGGAAAGCAAAAGCACGCTTCTAAAGGTGAGGCATGGCGAGGGCCGGGGGGGGCAGTGCCGGGGGGGCACCGGGCCCCTCCTGCTCCTTCTGCCGATGTCGGAGATGTCTCCCAAGCCGCAGGCTCTGCTCCAGGAGGAGGCAGCTGATAACCACGGCTGCTCCTAGCATCCCCTACCCCATGTTCATGCCTGTCCTGCTACCAGAGTGCCCACGGCGCCGGCTCAGCCATGGAAGGGGGCTGGGGGAGCGGGTGCGAGGGGCCCCCAGGCTGCTGACAGCTCCCTGCTGCAGGCGTGTGCAGGTTTTGCCGTAGCTGGTTTGGCTCCTGGAGGGGAATGGGGGCAGAAGCTGGGGGCTGGCTGACAACGAGGGGCTGCTTGTGCTCAGGAGGGGACGCAGGGGGCTGTGCTGGGCGTGCAGGATGTGTGCCGAGGGCTGTGCGCTGTCGCAGATGCTGCGTGTGGCAATCTGCCTGCCGGAGACGGGGCCCCCAGAGCCAGCGAGTGCAGGATGGTGCTGGGACAGCTCGGGTGGAACCAGCTCAGGAGCCTCCCCTCTCCCTGCTCTCTGCCCCTTGGAGGTTTTGCTGCTTCTGAGGTTTCGCAGCCAGCTTGGCACGGAGCTGCAAGCTCTGCTCGTGCCCGGGTGTCCCAGCACACCTTAGAGCAGTGAGCCCTACCCCGTGCATGTTGCAGCTGCCTCGGGGCTCCCCTGCGCAGGAGGTGCCCAGGGGCTGGAGCAGCTTCTCCTGCTTCTGTGCACCCTGGGCTGAGCACCCCCAGCTCCCTGCACGCGTCCCTGGTTTTTCCCTTTGGAAGAGCCCGGCTTGGTTACTGCTGAAAAGCAAGGTAGGAGAAAATCCCGCACTGACCGACCTCGCCGGCTCGTCTTGGGGACATCTCGGCGAGGGGCTGGGCAGGGCAGAGCAGTTCCAGCCTCAACGCTTCAGAAACGCTGCCCGAGGCCGGGCTGGTGGAGGTGAGCAGGGCCACAGGCACCCACGGCTCGCCCACAGCCGCAGGGGGTGCGCGGGGCTCCAGCCACAGCCGTCGGAGCCTGCTGCAGCCTTGCCTCCTCAGCCAGAGCTTTTGGGGTCTCGCCAAGGTCACCGCTCGCTGCCCCGTCCTCGCAGGCTCCCTTACCTGCACGGGGAGAGCCTCTGCTAAACTCTGCCCTCCTCTCTCCCTGCAGAAACCCCTTTGCCAACGTCCAGCTGAAGCCGACCGTGACGAACGACCGCTCGGCTCCGCTCATCAGCTGATGCCGGGAGCGCTGCTGCCGTGCCGGGTGGCACACGCCGCCTCCTCATCGCCCGGTGCATGTCTGCCCTCCCCAGAACTTCACTTTTAGGCAGAGTTTATTTAATCCTGCTGCTTCCAAAGCCAAAGGCTAAAGCTAGTGCCCTGATTCTCGCCCTTCTCTACATTCTTCCTCCTCGCGGAGGCAGAGGGTTAAACCCTAAGCCCCTGCCCCGACCCCTGCTTGTGCAGACGGGAGCGCGGCGCTCTCGGCACCTCTCCCGTAGCCAGGTTTGCTTCTAGGATTAGCAGCAGATCGCAGGGCTGGGGAGAACAGCCTCAGCTGGCAGCTCCCCGAGGGCTCCCTGCTCTCCGGGGTGCAGCAGCAGTGGCAGAGGGGAGATGGGGCCCCCCCGGCTGGGCGGGTACCCTCAGGCAGGCAGGAGAGCCCCGGCCCCACATAATCCAAGGGGAGCTGAGCCCCACAGCCGGTGCCCGGCCTCCTGCGGGACCTCGGCCACTGGTGCCAGGGCTGCAGCCTGGGGACGGGGCCGGCCTCTGCTCCTGGAGCTGCTGCAGCACCACGGCAGCGTGCACAGGGGGTGTCACGGTACTGCTGTAAGATATAAGCTAGGAAAATACTTGAGGAGGGGCAGGCTCCGAGGATGGGTGCCTGGGGTGGATGCAGCACCCAGGCCATGGGGCACCCGGTGTTTGAAGGAGCGCTCCCCTACAGGCTCACCCCTCGAGCCCTCTTGCTTTGCTGGTTTCCCTTCCTCTCTTCCAAGGCTGAATGAGCCCGATATATACACACGTGTACTCGCTGAGCTTACTGCTAGGGTGTGCGCCCACGAGCGAGCGCGCTGCACGGCGCTGGCGGCGCAGAGCTGCCGGCAGGAGGGGGCACGCTGCCCCGAGCCCCCCCTGGCCCCCAACCTCCTTGCAGGAGGAGCAGGAGCTGCTGTGGGACCGGGGTATGCTGCCCAAATGGGTTTTCCAGGCAGGATTTGCATCTTCGCTGTGCCTGCGGCTGGCACCAGCGGGGCAGTGCCCTGCGCTCCTGCCTCCCGCTCTCGTTGCCTTTTTGCACTTTTTAATTGCTAGAGCTCGGCAGACCCCTTGGTGGTTGCTTTGACGGTAGGTTTAGCCCAGGTAGCAAAGAGACCCGGATGCCTCGGCCGCTGTCTGCGGGTTCCACTTTAGGGCTGCTTCCCAGTTAGGCTCGGTTGCTGCTGTGCCCCTCCGATGTGCGGCAGTTCCCCGGCACAGAGCGCATTCTCCTGGGACCAGCCGGCTTCTGTCTGCTCCCCAGGGCACGCTTCTCCCCTGGCCACGGTGCTGTGTCTTCTGCAAGGCTGTGCACCACCGCAGCCCCCGGCACCCCGCTCACCAGAGCCCACCTCCTGCTTCCTCCGCTGCGCGTCCCTGGGGTGCTCACCTCCAGCCCACGTGCGTGGGAAGCTGCCACCACCTTGGCCCGAAGTGTGTCCAAACCAATAACACCCCAAAATGCAGTGCCAGGGCTGTGCAGAGCCTCCTGTCCATGCCTGTGCCACAGGTGGGGGGAGATCAGTTGGGAGCTGGGGGCAGACACGCGGTGCCAGCCATCGCCGTGCCTTCTTGGGGTCCCGCAGGAGCTGGGGGGGCACCAGTTGAGGTGAAGGCCACAGGCAGACGGGGGCAAGGGGAAGGGGCTCTGCTGGGGTGCAGGGCCACAGGATAGGGCTGGGGGCTCGTGGCCAAGCAGGGGTCAGCCCCAGGTTTCACCTCGCCGCCGGCCCCACGTCGTCCTCTTCCAGCCCCACAGCAGGGGCTGCCGCCCCCCCCGGGGCTTCGCTGCACCTCCTGGCTTGGTGGCACCTGCAAGATGTAACCTGAAAGAATTTTTTATGAAAAAAGTAATTTATGAGCAATAAAATTCACCCCCCCACACACACACCACCAGGTACCCCGTGTTTTCCTTAGCAGGGGGGCTCCGGAGCCCTCCAGTGCCCACACCTCATCCAAATCCAGAGCAGCCCCCGGCCCCGCGGCCCCCAGCGTGGCCCCTTCCTGCTTGCCGGGGAATGATGCGGGCAGCAAACGGCTTAAGGATATTTTAAAAACTTTATTATTGGCCCGATGATGTTTGACACGCATGCTGGGAGCTGTATGGAAATCAGCACTGATTAAAAAATACAGCAGTTATGACCCGTATTGGTAAAATATACAATGTAATAATCGCCTTTCTGTTTTAAAAAAAATATCCCGCACACAGCTCTGTTCTCATGCTGCCCTCCAGAGGCAGCTGCCTCGCACGCCATAGACCAAACCCTGGGCTGGGGGGGACACGGGAGGGCTGGGGGGGTGGGCAGGGGGCTGAGCACCCCTGGCTGCAAAGCAGGGAGCCTGGTGCTAGGGCATGGCTGGGGACAGGGGGTTAGGGCAGGGTTGGAGCTGAAATAAAGCGCTTAATTAAAGCACTAATTGAGCTGGGTAAATTAGGAAGGCTGCGGGAGGTGCAGCAGGGAGGGCACGGGGCAGGCGCAGCCTCCCCGGCCTTCGGGGCTGGGGCTGGGGTTTGGGGACCCCACTCGTCCCTGGGGGGACAAGGACGTGGCACTGGCAGCAGGCACGAGCGCAGGGTGGGCTGGAGAAGGTGCGAGGGTGGGGAGGGACACGGTGCCCGGCGAGGCTGAGCCTCACCCCCTGGCATTTTAACTGTGCCGTGCTGGGGAACGGGCTGGTGCTGCAGCATCGAGCCCCCCCCCGGGGCCAAAAGCAGCCCCCATCCCATCCCATGGCACGTAGCCACACGTGTGCGTATTTGTGTGTGTGTGTGTGCATGCGTGTGTGCACTCACCCCACGCACCCACGGGAGCCAGCCCGGGCTGCAGGACACGGGGAGGGGTTGGGGAGGGTCTGGGGGGGGGCATTTCTCACCTCAGGGTTTGGTCTATTGGCCCCAAAGGAAACAGCCCTGATTTCAAGGTTTCGCTCAGCTCCGCTTAGTCCCATTTCCTTCTGGAAGCTGGAATTGCACAATTATCCTAAGCCTTAAATGAATTAAAAAAAAAAAAAAAAAAAAAGAAAGAAAAAAGAAAACAACAACAAAAAAAAACCCTGAACGAACAAACCGCAAGACCCCCCCCCCCCCCAAAAATGCCTCCACAAACTCTTTACATCTCTTTGGCAACAATAACTTAAAACCGCGTCAATGTGAGTTCTGTCAACAGCAAGTTTTGTTTTTGTTTTTGTTTTTTTTTTAGTATTTTTTTTTTCCTTTTCTTTAAATACAAAAATAGTCGGGTTGGCGCTCCCCCTCCCCAGCTTCTCAGCCCCCTGGGGGGGTCCCTCCCCGCGCCGGGGGCTGCTCCCCAGAAGGACCAGGCAAAACGCGAGGGCTGGGAGCTCCCCGGCCCCCTCGAGCCGTGCTGCAGCCCCTGTAACCCCCCCAGCCCCCCCCCCCCAGCCACCAAGAGCCAGCGCCAGCCCGGGCAGGGAGGGACACGGGGGGGACATCGAGGTGCACGGCACAGGGGGGACGTGGGGACAAACACCGCCTCGGGAGCACACGTGGGCGAGAAGCCAAAGGGGTGGGGGGTCTTCACTGGGGTGGGGGGGACTCCGCAAATGTTAGCAAGGTCAGGGCACTACCCCGTGAATGCTCTAATTTATATATATATATGTCTATATATATATATCTATGTATACACGCGCAGCCATCCGCTCGCGCACGCACGCACGCACGGCCGGCACCCACCGCCTCGCCCCGGGCCGTGCCCGGCTCCGACCAGCAGCAGCACCCAAACTCCTTCCGACCAAATCCCCTTTAAAAAAAAATAAATAAATCGGAGCTCGGTGCCGGGAGCCCGGGCCAGGTCCCACTCCGGCTCTGCCCCTGTCCTCCGTGGCCACCGGCCGGTGCCGGTGCCGGTGCCGCTAGCAGCTGAGCACCCAGGCTGGCTCACTCCCGGTCACCGTCTTCGCTGCTGCCTGGAAAGGAGCGGAGAGGCGGCGTGAGCAGGGCACAGGGTATAGTGCTCGTAGGGATGAGGTGGCCCAGGGGTGACAGGTCCCCGAGGGGGCACAGGGCACCAAGTGTCCGGGCTGCAAGGGGTGGTCCTGCGGGGTAGAAGGGGATCCCCGATGCTTGGGGACCCCCAGGGCGGGCACGCGGCGGGGCCTCACCTCCTATGGAGTCCATGTCCGAGTCGGAGACGTGGGTGATGGAGAAGCGGGACACCGGGGCAGGCGAGACCGTGAAACGGGAGAACTGGAGGGGCAGCACCTGCTTGGGGGCCGGCAGCAGCGCGGGGACGGAGGGGTCGGGCTCGGCCGGCGTCCCCGACAGCGAGGACATCAGCGACGGCTTCACCGGCATGAGCGGAAAGTCGTCGTCCCACTCGAAGCCACCGCCTGTGACGCAGAGCGAGGGGGCTGGGGCTGAGCCCACCACGCAGGGGGGGTCACCCGCCCGGCCCCACCGCCACCCCGCTGCCCCCACCGGGTCCCCCTTACTCTCTTCCGAGGCGTTGCCGTCCGAGGAGTCGTCGGAGGCGCTCAGCCTCTCCGTGGGGCTGGCGGGGCTCGTGGGGCTCGTGGGGCTGCCGCTGGCCGGGGGCTGCCCTGAAGGCTCGGGGGCGTCCGGGAAGCTCTGCTCGCCCAGCTCCCGCGTGGGACTTTCCTGGGAAGGAGGAGATGCTGGTGGCTTGCTGGTGGCAAATCCAGGGCTCAAAGCGCCCCCGTGCCGTGCCCACCACCGTGCGCCCTCCCCAGGCCCTGCCCTCACCTGGTCGAAGAGGTAGATGGTGACATCGTCGTAGAAGGACACGGCCTTCTTCTTGCGCTCCAGGTCCTCGCAGAAGGCCTCGGAGAGCAGGCTGGGCATCTTGAGGAGGCTGCGCAGGTTCCTGCTGCTGTGGCTCTCGGCCACCACGATGGGCACGGCCGCCGGCTCCTCCTCGCTCTCCTCGCTCTGCTCCTGGATGTTGTAGCAACGCAGCTCCTCGTCCGACTCGTCGCTGTCCTCCGTGTCCTCCTCCTCCTCCTCCGGCTCCTCTCGGCGCTCCGAGGTGGCCGGCCGTGGCTCCCGGGCGCACGGGAGCAGGGAGAGCCCCGGGGGGGAGCGCACCGGTGATTCACCCCCCGAGAGCGGCGTGCTGGGACCCCCTGGCGCGTCCCCTCCGGGGGCGATGCCCACCCCGGTGCCCTCTGGGGACAGCCCCGCTTCCCCCAGCCCTGGCGTGGGGGACACAGTCTGTTCGCCCCCGGACACATCCCCCCCCAGTCCGGGGACGCCCTCAGCCTCGGGGGTCCCTCTGCCCGGTGCTGGCTCCTCAGGGCTCGCTGGCACTGGGGACAAGAAGAAAGTCTTGGGTGGCACCGAGCCCGGGGGGACGCTGCAGACCCCTGGGGTGTCTCCATCTGTGCCTGGCCCCATGACTCGCGGGTCGGTGCCAGCCTCTTGTGCTGTGGGGCCAGCCGGGGCATCCCCAGCCTCTGCCCCCCTCCAGTCCCCTGCAGAGACCCCGACATCTGGTGCTTCAGATGCCTCCGCTGTGCTGGGCGCTGCCGGGGGGCTCCCGGGGGCTCCTGGGGGGTGCAACGGGTCCTCGCCCAGCCCGGGGGCTTGTCCCAGGTCCTGTGCGTGGGGCTGGGACCCCTCCTTCTCTGCCTCGGGGCTCTCGGACCCGTCACTGTCCTCGTCCTCCTTGGGGCCGCGCTCGGCCTCGGTGTCGTAGTCGGAGAAGTAGGCAGAGTCACGGTACGGGTTCTTCTCGGAGAGGCCGTGCAGCTCGGCGCTGAAGGACGCCGAGAGCCGCGTCTCGGGGGCCGGGACCTCGCCCTCAGCCCCCGGCAACCCTGGGGGAGGCTTCCCCAGCTGGCCAAAAGCCTCTGGCTCTCGGGGCTCGTGGGGCTCCTTGAGGACGAACTCGGGGGACTCGTTGTTCTCGGTGTCGTAGCCGCTGTCGAGCGCCTTGGGCTGCCCCGCGGGCGCGAAGGCGGTGGGGCTGAACACCTCGCAGGAGCTGGCTGTGGAGGGGATGTCCAGGGACTCCAGGGAATCCGGCGTCCCCACCTGCTTTTGCAGGGACTTGAACGCCGGGGCCATGTCCGCCCTCTCCATGTAGTCCCCGGAGAAGTCGGTGAAGACGCCGGAGGTCAGCTCCGCCGTGTCCTCGTCGCTCCCCTCGTCCCCAGCGGGGAAGCTGGCGCTGGAAAACGTCTTGTCCGGGGTCCTGTCCGTGTCACTGGCAGGACACGTGCCGCTGTCCGCAGCAGCCTCCCCAGGCACCGGTGCCTCAGCAGCCTCCGCTGCAGGCTGGGCACCGTCTATACCGGGCTCCGTGGGGGTCCCAGGGTTCGGGGCAGCGGTGCCAGCCATGGGGGCAGCCTCCCCCAGCCCCAGCGCAGCGGTGGCGCACGGCACGGGGCTGCGGGCAGGGCTGCTCCCCTCCGTGCCCTCGGCCGGGCGGGCATCCTGCGGGCACGGCTGGGGCCCGGCTACGGCTGCCGGGGCTGCGCCGGGGCCCCGTGGCGTGCCAGGGCCACCAGCCAGCACCACCGCCACCGTCTGAGAGCAGCCAGAGGCTGATGAGTCACGGCTCTGCCAGGCCTGGCTCCGCGGGGAGGGCGAGCGGCACGGGGAGGAGCCGCCGGCCGTGCCGGGGGCCTGCTCCTGCCCCCGAGGGCGGCGAAAATCGAGGCCCGGCGGGGACCCCCCGAGCTGGGGCTGGCCGCGCGGCACGGTGCCCAGCGGCTTGGCCATCAGCCCGCGGAAGGTGATCATGCGGCGGTAGCACCAGCTGTCCCCGGGCTCGCGGGCGGCCGGGCTGCCACCGATGTTGTTGTTGGAGGAGCTGTTGGAGGCCCAGGGTTGCTGCGGGGCCGGCGGGCTGGCACCCTCCGGGTGGGGGGCTCCCGGGGGGCTGTCGTCGCCCAGCTCCAGCGCCACGCAGTCCGGCCGGGTTGCGCTCTGCCCCGGGGGCTGCCCGTACCCCCGGGGGCTGTAGGCGCAGTTCACCGAGGGGGAGACGCCCAGAGGGTCACCAAAGATGCTGTGCTGGAAGCCGGGCACGGGCCAGTCCTTGCCGCCCGGCTCGTTGTGCTCATCCTCCAGCAGGTACCGCTCGGCCCCGTGGCTGGGGGACGGCTCGTAGCCGCGCTGCTCCTGCCCCGGGCAGGCGTAGGGGTAATACTCAGCGCACTCCCACGAGCCTTCGCCCGCCGGCGCGTGGCCCAGCAGCGGCTCCATGCTGAGGGAGACGGTGGGGCTGCTGTCGGAGTCGTAGGTGCTGCCGCCCCGCGTGCCCTGGGGTCTCCAGCAGGACGGGGGCCGCGGGGAGCCCCGCTCGCCCTCGGGGCTGTAGGAGCACATGGCGTAGTCCAGCTCGCCGCTGCCCTCGGCCGGCCCCTCGATGCGGATGTAATACTCGCTGCCGAGAGAGGGGCTGTGGGCGCCCAGGATGGGCACCACGCCGGGGGCGGGGAGGCCGGGGCAGCCGGGCTGCTTGCACTCATAGCAGGAGGGCGAGACCCCCAGGCTGAGGCGCCCGGCGGAGGCGGCCGGGTAGTAGAGGTCGTGGTAGCGGGCGGCGCTGCTGGGGCTCAGGGACCCCAGGGGGGCCTGGAAGTGCTCGGTCTTGGTGTGCTCCCACTTGTACTCGAAGTTGAGGCCGTGGCTGGTCTCCATCACGGTGAGGATGTCGTCCCCGTCCGAGGGGAAGCCATCGGCCGAGAACTGCTCCAGCAGCGGGAAGGAGGAGAGCTCGGCGCCGTGGTGGCTGCCGCTGGCGCTGCTGTTGGGCTTCATGGAGTTCCAGCGCTTCTCGAACTCCTCCTCGGCCTCCGTGGCTCCTTTGGCGCAGAGGTAGGAGAGCAGCAGGTGCACCTCCTCGGCCGTCGGGCGCTGCTCGGGCTGCAGCCAGCAGAACTGCATCACCTCGTACCTGCCGTGGCGAACAGGGGGCTCAGCACAGCCGCTCTGCTCCGGCCCCAGCAGCGCCTCGCCGTGCCGGAGCCGTGGCACGGGGTGGACCCCGAGAAAGACCCCCCCACACCCCGGGGAAATATGGAGAGGAAGGGGGCAGGATGCGCTCACCAGCGCTCCGCCAGCGACAGCTTCAGCTGGGGCTTGGGCAGCTTCAGCTGCTGCTCCTTGATGGCGTAGGCGAGCACTTGGCGGTCGGAGTAGTGGTCGTAGGGCTGGCTGCCCAGCTCGAACAGCTCCCAGATGGTGACGCCCAGCGACCTGCGGGCACGGCAGGATGCTGAGCACACGGGGACCCCCCCAAAAAAAATCACACCACCGTCCCGCAGCCCCACAAACGATGCACCCCAGCATGTCCTGCTTATGTCAGTGGGTGCTGGGTGCCTCCCTCTGCACCTCTAGACCGAGCTGTGCTGGCAGCAGCCCCCCCGTGCCCCCCCCTGCCCTGCTCACCAGACGTTGCTGGCCTTGGTCTGGTCCACGATGAGGAGGTTGCCGTGCACCTCGTCGATGAGCTCGGGGGCGATCCAGCGCAGCGGCACCCAGAGCTGGTCGGCCGTCACGAAGTAGTCGTCCTGCCAAGTATGCAGGGTCAGTACGAGAAGAGAACGTCAAACCTACGCGTAAGGGACCGGCCACAGCGCCACGCCAGCCTCCCCACACCCCCCCAGACCCACTGTGCCACCCCATAACCTCACCCCGAGCCCCTCGGTGCCTGCTCTGCTCCCTCTGCAGCCCCCAGCCCCACCGTGCCGTTCCTCCAGGCCGGCCACCCCCGCTTTCTGCCTCCTCCCTCTCCTCCTGCTCCCGCTGTCTCCCCGTCCTGAGCCCCTGGCAGACCCCCCAGCCTCCTCCCACTGCTCGCCTTCTGCCTCCCAGCCCCAGCCCTGCCATTTCTGCAGCTTCCAAGGGAAAAATCCAGCCCAGGAACTTTTTGGGAGCAAAGCCCTGCTCGTGCCATGGAGCTTGGGACAGCTCGGTCCTGGAGCATTGCTCACAGGGTGGTGGTCTCGGGGGAAGCACCCACCCGCTGCCCCAGCAAAGGGCACGGGGCAGGGGCTGCCCTGGCATGGCAGGGAAGGTTTGGAGAGGGGGGTGTGTGTGTGTGCAGAGCAGTATGTGCGCACAGCAGGTCCCTGAGCACCCCCCCAAACTGAGCACTGCCCCCTGCTCACCCAAACCAGCCTTACTTTGTACTTGCAGTGCGAGAGCCCGTAGTCCCCGATCTTGACGGTCAGGTCGGCGGTCAGCAGGCAGTTCCGCAGGGCCAGGTCGCTGCCAAGCAAACCTCGGCGCTGTCACCACCCTCAGGGGGTAGCGGGGGGGACACGGGGCACCCCGGGCAGCACCGTGAGCGGGGAGCAGGAGCGGGAGCAGGAGCAGGAGCGGGGTGGCTGCGCGGCGGCCAAGCGCCGGGCGTGCCGATAAAACCAGGCAGCAAATGCACAGCAGGAATTCCTGCGCTGCGCCCCAGCTGCGCCTCTGTCCATCCGTCCATCCGTCAGGCGCTGAGCCGAGCAGAAAGCAGGCTCCCCGAGCAATGCACGCCCGGGCACCTCCTACCCCTGCTGGCACCAGCCCTGGAGGGGGTGCGCGCAGCTGGGGCGCACACCAGGACCGCACGGGGAGACCCCCCCCAGGTGCCGCAGGGCCCACCGAGGCTGGGATGCCCGCAGGACCCCCCCCCCCTCCAGCACAGCCATGCCCCCCACGACCCTCCCTCCAGCCACAGCATCGCTCCCAGGGTTGCACCCGAGCAGCCCGGCTCGGGTGGGGTGGCCCCGACGGCAGCGCTCCCCTTCCTCAACAAAATCACTGATGCTGGAGTCTCCGTGTGCAACTCACTCAGCACCAGGATATTGTTGGGCAGGAGGAGCAGAGGTTTGGGGGGACGCCGGCGTCCTGGGGGGGCTGCCCAAGCCCATCCCCACCCCCCCCCAGGCAGCCTACCTGTGGATGTAGTTGTTCCTGTGCAGGTGCAGGACGCCGCAGGCCACCTCGCACGCCATCCTCTGCAGGGTCAGCGGGTCGGGGGCCATGGTGTCGGCCCCCCGGCAGCTCCGCAGGTATCCCTTCAGGTCACCCTGCGGGGCGGTGCCACCGTCACCCCGCTGCCCTCCTGCCCCAGGGGATGGCTCTGCTCTCGGCTGAGCCGTGCCAAGCCTGGCAGAGCCATGCCTCGTGCCTCCCCGCCACCATGGCACGCCGTTCGGCAGCTCGAGTGGCCACACAGGCTAGCCACGGCCCCGCGGTGGCTCCCTGGGGACATGGGGGGGACTCACCAGCGGGCAGAACTCCATCACCAGCAGGTACGGGGTGACCTCGGCGCACTGGGCCAGGCACTGCAGCAGGTTGGTGTGCTGGAGAGCCCTGCGAGGGGCAGAGCGAGGGGCACGTCGGCACCGCAGGGCTGCCACCGAGCCAGCCAGAGGTGGTGGGGGGGGGTGGCAGCATTGGGGGGGCCCCCCTGGGGCGCGAGGGCTGACGGGAAGGGCTGGGAGCGGGTACCACTGTGTCCCAGCACCCCAGGACACGCCACAAAGGGGCATTTGTTCAGCTCTCGCAGGGCACAGGCCGGCTCCGTGCCCCCCTCCCTCCGTGCCCATGACCTCAGCGCAGCCGGGGCTGGGCACCAGCAGCTCCCCGCAGCCAGAGAGCCCCGGGATGGAGCCGTGCTGCATGGAGAGCTCATCCAGGCACCCAGCACCTTCCCCGTGACAGCTCTGCTCAGCCAGATGTGACACGGGGGGGGCCAGCCCGTAGTTTGGGGATGTGCCCGGCGCAGGATCGGCACCACGGAGCGACCCCGCACCCACCTGTAGGGCTGCGCTTCCTCCAGGAACTGCATCTGGTCCTGCACGCTGGCGCTGGCCTTCAGCTCCTTCACCACCACCTGGGTGCTGCTGATGCCCGAGTTCACCTCCCCCAGGAACACCTCGGGGCAAGGGGCAGAGGCGTCCCGCTCCATCCTCACCAGCGATCCCCGGCCCTGACCCCTACATTTGGCATCCCAACGGGCACGCGCAGCCCCCTGCAGCCCCCGTCCTGGCGTGGCAGGAGAGCAGCCCTGGATCTGGCACATGCCCTGCCCCAGTGCCCTGGTGTCCTGACATCCCCCTGCCCCGATATCCCACTATCCTGATATCCCCCTGCCCCGATATCCCACTGTCCCGACGTCCCCGTGCCCCCACGGCCCCGGCTCTGCCCCCCCCGGGTTGGCACTCACCTTTCCGAACCATCCATGGCCGATCTCCTTCAGGTACAGCAGGCTCTGCCGCCCCAGGTCCGCGGACTTGAGGAGCTGCACTGTAAAGGGGCACATCCAGCTGCCCGTGCGCCCCCACACCCCTGCGCCCCCGCACTCAGCCCGCTCCCCGTTACCCTCCGGTGCCGGCCGAGTCCCGGTGCCCCTGCTGTGCCACCCCACGCTGTCCCCAGCTGCTGTCCCCTCATCATGGGGGGGGGCAGCCCCAGGCACCCCGCAGCCAGGGCGCTCTCCCTGCCGGGCATCCTCTGGGGGCCGTGCTGGCTGCGGGATGTGGGGCACCGGTGTTCCCAGACACCGTCCCTGCACCCCTTCTCCTCCCCAGGGATGGGGAGAGCAGAGCGCAGCCGAGCTGCAGCGCTGGCATTTAGCCCCCCCCCTGCTCCCGGCCCCCTCCCGGTGCAGGTCCTGCCCCCCCAGGCACCCATGCCAAGGGGTGCAGCAATGGGGCCATTGTTGGGCCGCGCTGCGCCGCCCCGCACCGCGCCGGCCCCATCACACTGCTGCCATTCTCCGAGCCGGGGAGCGCCACAATGGGAGCGAGGGGGCTGTGGCACAGCGGTCCCAGCCCCCCCCCGGCCCCCCCCTGGATTCCTCTCCCACTCACTGCCTTGTTTACGCAGGGCTGGGGCTGGTGGATGGCATGGGACGGGGCACTCCGTGTCCCGCTGCACCCTGCTGGGGACGCACGCTGCTCCCCTTGGTGCCAGGAGAGGGTTTGGGGTCCTGCAATGCAAAGAGGGGCCTCGGAATCCCCCCCCCTCGCCCGGGAGCTGCTTTGGCTAAACCCTTTGGTTAAACCCTTTGGCTAAATCCTTTGGTTAAACCCTTTGGCCAAACCCTTTTGCCAAACCCTTTGGCTGGGGTCACCCTTCCCGTGCCCACCCCACGGCACGGCGGTGCAGGATCAGGGTGCAGTGGGGGGTCCTGGTGCCCACCCCTCGGCTTACCTGAGCGCCCCGGCTGCTTGGCCATGGGCAGCGAGACCTCGGTGAGGGGCAGGATGTAAACCTCGGGGCCATGCTGCGGGGCGGGCGAGCCCTGGGCCGAGAACTCCGTCACGTAGTCGTCCCCCTCGGCGTTCTCAAACTCCTGGGCCGGGGCGGAGGGGGGCGCGCAGGGGATGGGGGGGACACACACCGAGCAGAGACAACTGACCCTGTGGGCTCCCCGCAGCCTGCCCCACACCCCCTGCGCATCGCACAGCCCCGTGCACGGAGACCCCAAGAAGCTTCCCCCAGCACCAGGCGCTGCCCGAGCCCCCAGCCCCAATACCTGGTGGCGGCACCCATCCAGCGCCCGGCTCCCAAAAGCCGCCTTGGCGAGCAGGTAGGCGAGGGTGAGCATCGCCCTGCCCCTGCCCGACAGCCTCTCATGGTGCTGCCAACGCCGCCGGCAGCGCTGCACCCCGGGGTGCCGTGCACCACAACCCACCGGGCACGGGCAGTGCCCGGCGGCGGCTCGGCGCCCCTATATAGCCGGCAGGGGGGCACGAGGGGGCTCATTGTTCCCCTGCGGCACGGAGAGGTGCTCAGGACGGTGTGGGATGGTTACACAACGGGCCCCAGCGTGCGTCCCCCCTCCCTCCTTGCCTGACCCCCCTCCTGCCGCGGGCGCCCGCAAGCCTCCACAAAAATGCCAGCAATTAGGGAAAAGTGTTTCTCGGCACATTCTGTGCCTGTGAGCTCAGGGTGCCTCCCACCCCGGGGGCGTGCGGGTGGGACTGCGACCGGCCCTTAACCATGCCATGGCCTGGCCCCGTGCAGCGGGGAGCCCAGGGGGGGCGTCAGGATATGACCCGAGGAGATGCTGAGCCCTGCAGCATCCCGGCACCGTGCGGCGCAGGGTCAGGATACGGCCCACAGTGATGCTGAGCCCGGGGGGATGCACGGGGGCTGCACAGCAGCCTGGCCCCCCCTGCCCACCCCTAATATCCCCCCCGGTGCTCACCTTGAAGCCGATGTCTCCCTTCTTGCAGCACAGGCAGGCCAACATGAGGAAGATGAAGGTGAAGAGCCCGGAGAAGGAAACGGCCACGACGGCCAGCGAGGAGGACCAGGAGAGCTCGCTAAGGGGGGTGCCGTCTGCGGGGACAGGGGGGGAGGTTGTGGGGTCAGGAGATGGACCAGGAAGGCCAGGTCAGCACTGCTGAGCCCCCAGCTCGGGGCCAGGAGAGGGAGGGGAGCGCACGGGGGGACCCAGGGCTGAGGAAGGACCCCGCAGGCAGCCTGCACAGAGGGGGACAGGGCAGAGACCCCATGCATGGTACCCGCACGGTGACAATGACACCCCATGCACCAGCCTGGGGGTCCCAGGTCCCCAAACCCTTGCTCCTGCTGGCACCAACAGCTCCCCGCGCCCTGCCCGGCTCCATCAGGGGGCAAACACCACCGGGCAAGCCCCAGCCCCATCTCCCCAAACCCCACACCAACCCCAGACCACATCCCACGGGGCACGGGGATGCTCCCCGCACACCTCCCGGCACAGAAACCCCAAATCCTGCCTCCCACCCCGCGGGGCTCAGCCCGCACCACGTCCCCTCAGCTGCCAGCCCTCGGTGCGCCCGCGGCCAGGCAGCTGCCACATTACTATTCTGCCCAGAGCCTCCCAAACAACCGGCGGATTGTGGCAGGAGGAAGCAAAAAAAACCCGCAGCGGCACCACCGAGCGCGTCCCCGTGCCCCGGGGCTGTGCCATCACCGACCCCAAACCTTCACCGTGCTGGGCTCAGCACCACGCCGGGCAGGGAGCGGGGCTGGCACCACCGGCACAGCTCTGCCCCCGCACCGCGTGCCCTTGGGGAGGCACCTGAAGGGCAGGAGGGTTGGGGATGGCCCCGCTCGCCCCGCACGGCCACTCCAGGGCTGGCCCCGTGCCCTCGAAGCGCGGCCGGCCCGGAGCTGGTGTCGGGGTCGGTGCTCGCCGAGGGAGCCCCAGAGCCATCTTCTGAGGCTCGGCGATGCACAGCCGAAACCTGGGAGGAGCCGGGGGTGGCATTCTCTCTGCTTTCAGCCCGTTTCCATGGTGAACACACTTTGTACAGCGAATGTCACCATTTTCCTTGGATAGTGGGACAGCGAGAGAGAGAAAATGACTCACCCAGCAGAGCCTTTTGAACGCCGACAGGGGAGCGGAGCGCGGCGACAGAAGCCTTTCCAGCAGGGACCGTCAGCTGAGCCGCCCCAAGGCCACAGCTCGGGAAATGGAGCTTTTTGGATGAACCAGCCCAAAAAACAAGGCGCGGGGGGGGCCACCCGCTCCTGCCTCAGTTTCCCCACCTGCACGACTGGCGGTGTGGGAGCTGTGACCGGCCCCAATCCCTCCCCAGCCTTGGCACCGCGCAGCCCCTGCACCAAGGCTGGGCACCAGCAGCCTGGGAGGGGGCAGAGCTGGGGCTGGGGGGCCACTCAGGGGCAGGAGGGGGGTCACCAGCCCCCCAGGAGGGCTGGGAGCCCTGCACATCTTTCTGGCACCTCCATGAACCCCCCCTTACCACTCCAGGCCACGGGGGTCCCGCGGGACCCTCACAGCCACAGCTCTCCCCCCCCAACAGCCCAGCCTCGCCACGGGGGTCACGCTGAGAGCAGCCAGCTCGGTGCACCCCCAGCCTGGCCGGGAAAGGCAGCGGGAATTGCTGCATCACTGGGGGGGCAGCCCCCGAGCGGGGATGCTCCAGGGCTGCCCACAAGGCAGGCAACACGCAGCCCCCAGCCCCAAGCTGGGGGGGGACAGCAGGGGACAGGGGGGTGACATTCAGCAGAGCCCCCAGCGTGGCACCAGCCCCAGCCCCTCTCCACGGCACCCGTGGGGGCTCCAGCTCTGCCCGCGCTGCTGCGCCCCGCGCCCTGTTGCATCGCCCACCCCCCTATCCAAAAAAAAAAAAAAAAAATAAAAAATAAAATAAAAAAAATAAAAATAAAATAAAATCCCTTTCTTAAAAGGCACCGGGAAAGCCTGCAGCCCCCCTCCCCTTGAGCCCTTGAGCCCCGCAGCCCAGGGCTCAGCCCTTCCCGGCTCCTTTGCTGACTCACGTTCGCCCAGCGCCTGCGGCCGCTCCGCCAGCCATCGCGCGGGGATGCTGCCGCCGCCGCCGCTCGCCTCTGCCCGGCGAGAGCGGGCGAGGAGCGGGGCTGACGTGTGCGGAAGGGGAGAGCCCCGGGGCTCCCCGCAAAGCCCCGCACCCACAGCCCCGTGGGCAGCAGGGGGGTCCCACCCGAGCGGCCGCCCCCCCGCTCATTCCCTTCCCGCTGGGGCAAACAGCCAAGACCCCCCCCCCCCCTTCCCTCTCCGTCCCCCAGCCCCTTGCTGGAGGTGCTGTTTGAGCTGCTTTATCGTGCCTCAGTTTCCCCACAGGGCACCTGCAGCATGGAATGAGGACCCGCTGCCTGCAGGATGGGGATGCTCGGGGAGAACGACGGGGACACCCCTTGCCCACGGCACTCAGACCCCTTTTGTCACCCCACCGTTGCCCCAGGGACGCTCCCCGGCACTGGGTGTAAGGGAGTGGGACAAGAGCCAACGGGGAGCAGGAGCCCTTGTGGGATCGCAGGATATAGGGTTGGGTGCGGGTTGGAGCAGGGCGCGGGTGCTGGGGCTGGATTTGGGCAGGGTGCTGGGCTGGGCGTGGGTTTGGGCAGGGTGCAAGGTACAGGGCTGGGTGCGGGTTTGGGCAGGGTGTGGGGTGCAGGTGCTGAATTCGGGCAGGGTGCAGGGTGCAGGTGCTGGGGCCGGATTTGGGCAGGGGGCAGGTTTTGGAGCTGGATTCGGCAGGGTGCGGGGCTGGGTTCAAACTCTCAGGACCCAGCACCACATCCAGCTGCTCTCCCGGCGCAAGCACGGCCCTGGTAACATTTTAATCCCCGGCCAGACGAAGGGCCCGGATCTGTGGGCAGCTTCCAGGAAAGCAATTTTACACCTCAAAGGATGAGCGCTCTGCTCACCCACATGCATCCAGGCAGCAAGAAGCCGTCCGCTGCCATTTAGCACGCCGGCACGAGGCTGCTCCTCGCAGCCCCGGAGGGAAACTGAGGCACCCGGGCGCACGGTGGGGCAGGGTCACCCACCAGAGCCGTGGATCCGGCAGCAGCCACGCAGGAACCACAGGCAGGGCAGTGCTCCCCTGGCTCCCAAACCCAGGGATTGAGGGCGCAGCACCCGACACAGCCCCGGAGACCTTTTCCCAGCAGTGCCACCCCGTCAGCATCGCCGGGGTTTACCAGATCTTAATTGTAAATGCGAGGCATGCCTCGATGAGCTGCTCCCCGTGTGCGTCTCCTAACACGGGCTCAGTTAACCAGCGCAGAAGGGTTTTAAAAGGATTGATTCGTGCCTCTTCATTCTGGTTTTATCAGCTCGGGATGAATTAGCAGTAAAAAATAATTAGATGGAAAATAAAAAGAAGATCATCCATCATTTTCTAACGTGATGAAATAAAAATTAGGGCTGCGATAAGTGCAGGCCGAGCCGCAGCATTGTTGTGCACACACCGAGCGCGTCAGCGTGCTTAGAAACAAAAAAATCAAGTTCCTCCATCAAAGCCGCTCCCGCTGCAGCCCCGCATTTCAAGTGGGTGCACGCCAGCCACGGGCAGCTTCCACCTTCTTCTTCTGAGAAAATAATAATTAAAAAATAATAATAAAAAGCACACGGAGCAAGATTAATTGACGATTTAAACCACATTCCCTTGCTCCGTGTGTTAGATCAGGCCTGAAGGCAATCACTGGAACGCCTCCCACGCCGGCAGGGACGCTCCGGCTCCAGCTCCGGCTCCCTCACAGCAAACCCTCGGCCATGGCTGAAGCAAAATCCCAGGGGATGGCACAGGATGAGGGCTCCTCGTGCCCTGCACCATGGGTGGCAAGAGAGAGCTCAGCACCCGCGCTGCCTCGAGGGAGGAGAGCGCAGGGGGTGCCTGCTGCCACCATGCCCTGTGCCCAAAGGGGGCTGCGCGGTGCCGCGAGGGTGGGTGTGCTGGTGGGGGGCACCATGGCATGGCACCAGGGGCACAGCACCGTGGGCACGGCACCGTGGGCATGGCACCGTGGGTATGGCACCAAAGGCACAGCACCACGGGCACAGCACCACGAGCAAGGCCAGGAGCAGGCTCCCAGCAGCCGGCGAAGCAGCCTTTACGTAACGGCGGGAGCGAAGCCGCGTGGAGCGGGGCAGCCTATTTTTATCAGAAATGCTCGGCGACGTTATGAAACAAGCAGCTTCAGCTCCAAAAACGGGCGACAGAGGCGAGCAGGGCTCCTGCAAGAGGCTGAAGCCGAGCGCATCCCCACGTGCCTCTGACCTCCGGCTGGGAGCAGCATCAGGCGGCCCCAGTGGCTCGGGGATGCCCCGGGGGCAGGCAAAAAGGCAGGGGCTGGGGCACACACAGGGGGTCCCTGCCCACCCCCAGCCACAGGGAAGGGTCCTGCTGATTTTTAGGGCCGATGCCGTGTGCTGTGCCCGGCCCTGGGGAGCTCCCCTTTGCCTGCCCCAGTTTCGGAGCGCTTGGCTGCGCGACGCCTCCCCCAGCTCCGCCAGCCCCTTCCCACAGGTCTCCAAACAGCTCCGGCTGCAGCAGGCAAGGGGAAGAGACCCCGAAAATTAACGGGATGGGATTTTAGCAAGCATTTTTGGCATCACACAGCCCCAGGTGCCCCGCGGGGTGTCGGGGATGCTGCGAGCAGGAGCAGGATGGCCACTCGGGGCCAACTGGGGGTGCGCAGCCCCCGCAGCCCTAGGGTCCCCCTCTCCCTGCACCCCACTCACTGCCTGCCCCCACACCAGAACTTTCCTTTGCTCCAGCATTGAAACAAACACGGCAGCAGGCGGCGAGGGAGGGCAGCGGCCACGGCTGGGAGAGGCGAGGGGACGGAAACGGGGCCTCTGGCCCCCGGCGCTCGCTCCCCTCGTCCCTGCTGCAGGCACGGCCACTTGCAGGAAATCCTGAACCTGCTCCTGCTTCCTCCGGCGGCCAAACCCTCACAGTGCTGCCCAACACACCCCAGTCCCCTCGGCCAGCCCCAGCACCCCCCCCCAAGCCCCCAGCCCCACTGAGCAGCGGCTCCAGCAGCCCCCAGCACCCCGTGCCACCCAATGCGGCCGCCCTTTGGGATGGAGACCCCCCTCCAGGTCACCCCAGGGAGCCCGGCATGCTCAGGCTGGTCCCTGGTTCTGAGCTCTGGCGATGCCAAACGCCGTTGGAGCAGTAATTGCCCTACGAGAGCCGAGCAGCACGCTCAGACAAGGCTTCCTCAGGGCCTTCGGGGAGATTAATGCCCAGAGGAGATTTGTTCTGCTGTCCCCAGGCACGCTGTGTCAGCACGGCTCCCCTCCCTCCCTCGTGAGCCCCGGCGCCCTCCGGCCTCCCCGGGGCTGCCCCGTCCAGGAGCTGCTCCAGGCTGCGTCCCACAGGGTCCCCACGGCTCAGCCTGGCCCCAAAAGGATGGGGTCTTTTTGGGGATGGGGCTGCCAGAGGGGAGCAGAGACCACGAGCAGCTGCAGGGCACAGCCGGGACCCCAACTCCACAGCTCCCTGCGCCCTCACAAGCTCGGGCTGGGCTTCCAGAGCCGCATGGGGTAAGGGCAGGCACAGACGTGGGATGAGCATCACCCATGGTGATGACACGTTGGGACCAGGGCGCGAGAGGAGCCCGACCTGGCGGGGATTTTCCAGCCCCAGGAATCAGCGAGGGCTCAAAAGGAGCACGGGAAACAAACGAGGCAAAGGCTGGGAGGTGCACGACACCGCTCTGACAGCCCGGCCATGGGGCAGGACATGGCACAGCACCAGGAGACCCCAGCCAAACGCAGCCCCCCCTGGTACCACCGGGGCTGTGCCTGCAGCTCGGTGCCAGCTCTGCCCCACGTCCCCGGTGCTGGCACCTCGCGTCCCCCGGACGGGGAGAGCCGGGCAGGGAGCCCATGAGTCACCGCCGCGATCGGAGCCCTTTCAGCCTTGGCGTATTAATTTCTCCTAATTGGCTTTGACAGGGATCCGTATCGCCATCCAGAACGGAATCACCCGAGCGCGCGGGGCGGGGAGGGAGCAGCAAGCCGAGAAAGGGAAGGAGGGGAAAGAAAGGGAGGCAGGGGGGGGAGAGAGAAAGAGAGATTGAGAGCCACCGGGCACCCCCGGGGGAGCGGCGCTGCCGGCTGGCTCCGTCCTCCTGCAGCGTGGGGCCCAGCTGCCCTGCTGCACTGCGGTGCTGCGCGAACGCCATTGCCGGCGACAGCCCAGCTGCGAGGCTCGGGGGGGGGCTTCTCGCTGCCAGCCCCTCACCCTGGCCTCCACAGACGGACGGACGGACGGACGGACACGGCCCCGTGCCGCTGACACCGTCCACGCACCGGCTCCTGGAGGAGAGGTGCAGCCTGTGCCGGGTGTCACGCCGCCCCCGCAGCAGCTGCCTTCACCCCAAGGCTCAGCTCCCTGCCCCACATCCCCCCCGCGTCCCCAGAGGCACCCACCCTCCTGCCCTCACCCCCCAGCATCGGGCAAAGCCAGGGGGGATTTGGGGCTCCTGGTGCCGCCCCAGCCCCCTGTCATTGGGGCAGGGGGCTGCAGCACGCACCCATGTTTTAGGGGCTGTGGAGAGTCTCCACCTCACTGCCCTGACACATGTGGGGGCCAGGAGCGGGACCCCAATTGCCCTGCTCCCCTCGGGTTGCACGGCCACGCTCGGAGCGCCCGCTGAATCCCCACACAGGTGGCACGCAGCTCCCAGGGGGGTGGGGGGCAAATGGAGCCATCCCAGGGCTCACACGTTGCCAGGGCACGGCCGTGGGGCACCGATGGTGCCGGCAGCCCCATGGGCATGGAGCAGCCCCAGCACGGCCCCGGTGCTGCCCACCACAGCAGCCCAGTGCCTCCCAGCACGCCAACTGGGGCCCTGCACCCAGCGGTTCCGCTTGCTCTTCCGTTATTAAAAAGCCGTCACTGTGCTGCTCGGAAAGAAAAGGGGAAGAAGAGATCTGGGCAGGGGAAGAGGGGACGTTTCTCACGATTTCAAAATTTCGTGCTCCTCGGTCTGAGACGGGGAAGTCCAGGCTGGGAGCCGGGGCAGCGGCAGAGCTGGGGGCAGGCGGGGAGCAGGGGGGGGACATCCTCACGTCACTGCCGGAGCTGCCACAGACTTCATGGTGAGAGGGTGGGAGCTTCTGTGGCCTCAAAACAAACGGGGACGTGGTGGTCAGGGCAGGCAGGGGTGCGGCGATGCTCCCGGCCACGGTGTGGTCACCCTGGTGGGAGCCCAGCTCCGGCACCAGCCCTGATCCAGCTCCCCGGGCACCAGGCGAGGGCATCCCCAGCTCTGGGCTGTGGATGGGTGAAGAGAGACGGGAAACCAGCAGGAGGAGGAACTGGGAGCCCTCCCTGAGCCCCCAGTACTGGGATGAGAGGGGGAGCATCTGGCCCCTAGAGCAGCACCGGGCACCGGCACAGCCTGGCAGGGCGCAGCCAAGCAGCCCCACCGATGGCACAAGCTGAGGATGGAGCAGGTGCCACCACCGTCCCTGCACTGTCCCCGCACTGTCCCCACTGGTCCCCTCAGGGCCCTGTCCCCTGCCTGCTGTGCCAAGCTGTGCCCCCCAAGCGCTTCCCCCTGCTCCGTGCAGGCACCAGCAAACAGCAGGAAAATCAGGGCCGCCACGCAGACAGGAGGTGCTGCCAAACACCCAAGATGACAAGCCCATGAAGCAGAGGATACGTTTTTTCCCCCCTTTAATTTCTTTCCCTGACGGTAATCGTGGGTGTCAGTCGTAGCAGCAGCAGCAGAGTCCCGGATTCGGGAGCGCGCTCCGCAGCATGGCGATAGGCAGCGACAGCAAACCTTCCTGCAGGAGGATTTTTAAATCAAACGTGCCCTGCAAATCCCCAGGTTGACGGGATTAGCATGGCAAATTGGGCGCTTGGAGAAAACCCGGAGAAAAATCATACTGAAGGACGAGGACAGTAAATACATCTTCATTCCCAGCGCTGCCACATTTTAGATGCAAATAAAAGAGGTTTCCTCCCTAACACAAATCAATACCGAGCAGGCTGCGAACCAAGTCTCCGCCAGCAGAGACCCGGCCGGGTAAATCCCGGGCTGCTTCACGTCGAAATATCCCTTCCAGCTCAGGAGATTCGAGGATTCTATGAAATCCCTCCACGGCCTCAGCCCCTGGCAGCCACCGGACCCCGCTCCCGGCGAGCAGGGGGGGTGCACAGCCCAAATGCGAGGAGGGGACGAGGGGGACGCGTTGTGGCCGGGTTGTGCAGCCCGGTGCTGACACCCAGAGCTGAGCCGTGTCCAGCGAGGGCAGCGCTCGGTCTCCTTGGCACGAGGACCTTGCTGGAGGCACGAGGGCACGGGTCGTGCCGCCAGCGGGTGCTCGGTGCCGAGCCCTGGCACCGCTTCCCCAGCTTTGGCAAACAAAGGGACGGTGCCAACGCGCTGGCACCTGCGGGTCACCGCGGATTTGGGGCGCTGCCACCCCGCTGCCTGCTCCCGGGGGTCCGATCCCACACGTGAAGGTGTCCCCGTGCCCCCAGCACGCGCGAGCCACCCCGGGGAGGGCTCCGAGGCCGGGGGCCGGCTGCCTGCGCGCCCCGGCTCCCGGAGCCCCGCGCCGCAGCAGCCCCGAGCGCACACAAAAGCCAGCCCCGCTCCGCGCTGTGCGCAGCCTTCCTGCAGCTGCAGCGCGAGCGAGGCCGCGCCACGACGCCTTACATAACGGCCCCGCACACCCCCCGCACACCCCCCGCACCTCACCGGCCTCCTAACGCCAGCGGGGGCTCCCGGTGCGCACCCGGCACCGAGCCGGCACGGCGGCGGCTGCGGGTTGAGCCCCGGGCTCCGTCCTCCTCCTCCTCCTCCTCCTCCCTGCGAGCATGGCCGGGCGGGCGGCGGCGTGGGGAAGCTGCCCGGTGCCTCCGGGGGCGGCGCGGCCCCGGGGATCCCTCGGTGCGCCCCGGTCCCGGACCGCAACGGCGCCCGGTGGCGGCGGCGGCGCTCGGGGAGCTGCGCCGAGCTGCGCCCCCGCGGAGCAGCCCCCGCGGCTCGGTTCCATCCGGCACAGCCAGGGGAGGGGAAGGGAAGGGAAGGGAGGGGAGGGGAGGGCAGCGCACTGACATTTGGAGGCGAGGGAGGCGAGGGCACACGCTTCATTCATCGCCGCCCAGCGGGGCCCCCAGCGGCACCCACCGGGCAGTGGGGACGGGAGGGGGGCCGGGGGGGTGCTGGGTGCGGGATGCGGGGTGCTGGGTGCCGGCAAACCGAGCCCGGGGGATGCGGAGGTGCCCGGGGGGGGTCGGACACACGGTGGGAACGAGGGGTGCGGGTAGCGCAGGGGAGCGAGGGGACCCCTGCAAGGATGCGGGGGGGGCCTGGAGGGAGCCGGGGGGAGCCGGGGCTGCGCGGGGGGGGGGATGCGGAGGGGCTGCAGCGATGCAGGGAGATGCGGGGCGATGCGGGGCGATGCGGGGCGGTGCGCAACGGAGCGCGGCTCCCGGTGCCCCGCGAAGGGCGGGCGGGTGGCCCCGCGGTGTGGTGGTGGGGGGGGAGGACGGGACGGAGGGGGGGCTGCGGCACTCACCGGGATCGAAGTGGGAGCTGAAGGCCAGGCTGGGGCTGAGGAAGGCGGCCGACATGGCAGCGGCGGCGAGGCGGCCCATGGCTCGGCGGGGGGAGCCTCCCGGCCGCCGGCTGCCGCTGGCCCCGCGCTGGGCACGGCGGCGGCGGCGGCTCCTCCTCCATGGCGGCCGCGGCCCCGCGCCCCCTGCCCCGGGGAGGGGCCGCGCCGCCGCCGCCCCCCCCACCCAGCGGGATTTGGGGAGGGGGGGGCACCGGAGAGGGACCGGGGAAGGAGGAAGGGGGCGGCAGGTGGAGGCTCCCCGCGGTCCCCCCCGCACGCAGAGGGGTCGGGGCGCGTCTCCGCCGCCCCCGCGAGGACCCGACGGGGCCCCCCCGGGGAGGGGAAGACCCCCAGAGGGCCCCCCCTCAAGAGGGGAAGAGCCCCAGAAGCTCTCCCCCCATCGGCGGTGCAGGCAGCGCCCCCCCCGCGGAGCTGTGGCCGCGCTGACCCACCCGACACCGGTGGGATGGGACGGGTGGGATGGGGCACACTGTGGGTCCGCAGCCCCCCCACCCCATCCCTACACCCCCCTCATGCCCCCCATCTCCACCTCACCCCCTGTAGGACCAGGACCCCAACCCCAGACCCCCTCTGGCAGCACGCCCCCCCCCCCAAAACCAGCCCCCCGCCGTGGGGGCTCCCCTCAATCGGGTGCCCCCCCAAGCGCAGCCCGGCCTCGGGCTCTCGATGCCGCAGCCCCTGCACGTGGGGCTGCAGCCCCAAAACGTGCCTGAGACACAGATGGGGGGGGGACAGCCCAAAGCATCACCCCCATCACGGGCAGCTCCCAGCCCCACAGCCCCCAGGGGGGTCCCGGTCACCACCCCCCAGCCAGCAGCCAGCTGCAGGGACCCCCCCAAGGGACATCGCGATGGGTCCGTGCTGGGATGCTCCTGCCCCGGCCCCTGACCCCCCCCCGGGGACCACGGGCTGCGTGCACGGGGCTCTCTCTTCCCCGCGATCGGTTTTAATATTTTAAAGCCAATTTTTTTTTATATTTTTTTTTTTTTTTGCGTACACAATTAATTTTTTACAAGGCTCGAAGCCTGCACAGAACACCACGCTGCACATGTCACGTTGCCGCAAATAGATACAGGGCTGGAAAAATTACAGGCTGCTCGGCGAATAAACATTCCTCCGTCAGCTGGAGCCAGCTCGCTGCGCCCCAGCCTCCGCGCTCGCTGCTCCGGAGCAGCTCTGACCTGATCTGCACGGCAGGGCAGGGGGCAGTCCCCCCCCAGCTCACTTTGCTTTCATGGCACCAGCATCCCCGTGACCCCCCCACTGCCCACCAGCCCCCCCAGGGCTCTGCTCTCCCTGGCTCTCTTCAGGCCACGTCTCCACGCGCTGCCTCGGTGCAGCTTGGGGACACCCCCGTGCCCCCCATCCGCCCTGCCCAGGCCTCAAATTGGCCAAGCAACCCCTGTGCAAGCCTTGCATTGTGCCAGGCACCCTTGGGTGACATTTGGGCGCTCTCGAAGCTGCAGTGGCATCTACACATCCCTGGGGGCCACATCCATTCCGGCACCCCAGGCTGGACCCGCTGCTCCCTCCCTGTGCCACCGTCCCCTGGGCATGAGGTGGTGGCCCCGCTGTCACTCGTGCCGTGCCAGCACCAACTCTGCTACACGGCCACAGGAGCAGCACTGGGCTCACTGGTCGGAGATGGAGACGTTGGGTTCAAGGCACTGGGATGCACTGGGGTGGCAGGAGCTGGACCCGGGGCCGTGCTGCCGGTGCCACAGGGATGCTGTGGCTGAGTCCTGCTCCTCGTGCTGCTGAGCTGGCTCCAGCTGAGTCACAGCAAGGCTGAACCCAACCGGGGGTGGGCGCCTGCACTCGTGCTGGGCACCCACCGGGCTGTGCCGGGCACCTGGACACGTCCCTGAAGGCCTTGGTGAGAGGAAGGGGATGAAGTGACCCAGACAGCGTGCTCGGTGCCCTGCATCCATCCCCAAGGGACGAAGTGAGGATGGGGTGGGAATTGGGGATGTGATGGGAATTGGGGATGTGATGGGATGGGAATTGGGGATGGGATGCGCACAGGATGGTGCACGGGGCCTGCCCAGCCAGGCAGCTCTTCCCCGCACTCCTCTGTGATGCTCTGGGCTCCCAGATCCCCATTCCCAAGCTGAGCCCTTCCCAACCCCAGCACAGGCCTGGGCCCCTCCGTGCCCAGCGTCCTGCCCCCCCCTCATTTCCTTGCAGCTTTCTGCCACCTCCACGGGGAAGATGCCAAACGGAGGCCAGAAGCCCCGGTAAGGATCCCCCCGGGCATCACCCCCACGGCACCTACCCCCCCCAAACTCCATGCCTGGGGCTGTGCCGGCAACAGGCATGGCACAGAGCCCCCCAGCACCCTGACCAGCGTCCCCCCTGGCCAAGCAGCACGCCCCAATTAGCCGGGGAGATTACCCCGCGCGCATCCTGCCCATTTGCTCCAGACCCCCCCCGGCTGATTTGTCTGGGGCCGGGGCTAATCCCTGCCCGGGCAGACACCAGCTTGAGCCGCGATCTCTGCGCGGCGGCTGCCAAAAGCACCCAGCCCTCCTGACCTCCTTCCCCACCCAGCCGCTCGGCTCGTTTGCAGCTAACGAACGGGCTCCACTGATCCCGGCTAATCCACGGCGGGGAGCTGGGGGGGCGGGGGGGGAGGCTCCTTAATTGGGGAGCTTTGGCAGAGCCGGTGACAGCCTCGCTCAGTCTGCCTGGCAGGGATGGGGACGGGGACAGGGCTCGTGCCACGCAGCCGGCAGCCCGGGGACCCCTGGCACGGGGAGGGGGCCGTGCAGCAGCGGGGCGCAAGCAGCCATCCGGTGAAAATCTGCATCCCTGGTTATGCAACGCCGCCGGTTTATTCATGCCTGAACCGGGCACTGGCCTAGAAACCAGGCTCTGAGATGCCGGGGAGGGGCAGGGCTGGGGGCCGAGCCCACCAGGGAGGGCTGTGGGCATGGGGTGGGCACGAGGGGCACCAAGGGGACCGGGCACGGGAACCCACCCGTGGGCACAGGACGGGGATTGGGGCTGCCTTCCCCACTGAGTGCCGGGGCCGTGGCAGCAAAAAGGGCCCGGGGCTCTGCAGGGGATGCTGCAAATCCTTATCTGGGGCAGAGGCATGGCACAGCCCCCCTGGGGAGCAGGGCTGCGACAGGAGGAACCCCCTGATCCCCAGCCCCAGGCAGCCCCAGCAGCTCATCGCACGCCTTGCTTGGGCCCAGCCCTGCCCCAGGAGCTCTCCCTGGGGCTTCTTGGAGCCCGCAGGAGGGCAGAGGACGGTTTCCTCCTCCGGCATCTCAGATCCTCACTCAGGTCCCAGCAGCGCTCCCGGCTCCCGGTGGCCGCGGGCATCACGTCCCCTCCGTGCCGGTGTAGAGGCGCAGGAGCCCGCTGCGCTGCAGCCGCTGCCACAGCCTCATCTCCAGCTTCAGGTCGTGGTTGACGTAGAACTGCACCTCCTTGTGCCCACGGTCGAAGTAGTGGTCCGAGTACGCCCGGTAACCCGGCGTCATGAACCCGAAGGCGCTCACCTGCGGGACGCGGCGCTGAGCACGCTGCTGCCCGACCCCGGTGCCCGGCGCAGGGGTGAGGACACCGCGGCTGCTCCAGGAGGGGGGACACGAGCAGAGACGGTGATGGGGAGGATGCACAGGTGCAAAACATCCTCGGCAGAGCCTCAGGAGGGAGCAGCTGCGGGCACGGCGCTGTGCCATGTGCCATGTGCCCTGTGCCATGTGCCAAGCCCTGAATCGCCGGGCACCACCGCGGTGGAGCCGTGCACGGGCTGCCCACCTCGTCGCAGGTGTGGATGGCGGCCAGGAGCATCACGGCGCCGGTGGAGGGCCGGTACAGCGGCCAGTGCGGCGTGGCCAAGATGTCAGAGCGGAGAAAGCTGCGGGCAGAGAGCAGGAGCTAAGTGCTAAGGGCTCCCCCACTGCGCTGTGGGGAGGGGGAATCCCCCCCGGAGGGGGCTCCTCACCGGTTCCGGAGGTAGCGGATGAAATCCGGGTGGAGCATCCTGAACTTGTCAGCACGCAGGTCCTCACCGAAAAACTCCTGGGGCCTGCGGGGAGGTCCCAGAGGCTGCTCGGAGGTGCGGGGCGGAGGGGACCCACCTGTCCCACCCCCCTGAGCCCCCACGCCCACCGTGTCCCCGCTCACCAGACCCCCTTGTCCCTGCCCCTGTCCACGCGCTGGTGGGTCAGGGCCGCCTGCAGCAGCAGGTAGTCGCGGTCGTGGTCCGGGAGGAAGACGTAGCGCGTCTCCTGTTGTAAGGGACACGGTGACACCGGCACCGTCCCCATCCGGGAGGTGACAAATGGGGCCCTGGCGGTGCTGTGCCCGCAGCATCTCCCCTCCCTGTGAGCTCCCTCACCGGACTCCGGGGCGGGTGCTTGAAGCCATCCGCGGCGTAGCTGCCGAGCGCGTTCACCATGGTGTTGGTGGAGAAGACGTAGAAGGACGTCCTGTTGCCAACATCCCCCTCGAAGCCCGCCGTGATGGCCCCGTTCACCCTGGAGGATGAAGCAGGGACGAGGGCAGGCGCTGGCCCTGCCGCAGCCGGGTCTGGGCCGTGCCCCCCCCTCCATCCCGTGAGCCCTCACCTGAAGACGAGGTGGTGGGCGTCGATGGCAGCCCCCACGCGGGACCCGTTGAGGATGCCGCCGTTGCCCACCACGGCGCAGCGCACGCAGGGTGCCGCTGCCGGCCGGCTGTCCACGAGGAGCCCGCTGGCCGACGTGTTGAGGAGGGACAGGGACGCCTTCAGCACTGGGGGCAGCCCCGGGATGGTGAGTTTGGGGAGGGTGCAGCAGGGGGAGCCCCGCGCCCCAGGGTCCCGCGCCCCCTCCCCATGGCACAGCAGCCCCCGGGACGCAGCCCCGGTGCCTGCAGTGCCCAACCCTTTGTGCAGGGCTCCCCCCGTGCCCCCCACAGCCCTGTGCCCCCCGCACCGTCCCAGCTGACGTCCTTCCAGCCGTGAGCCCCCCCGTATCTGCGGAGCCGCCGGTACTCGTCCTCCCGCGCGTGCTGCGCCCACTGCAGCACCGGCACGGTGGCCAGGAAGGCAGCCCCAAATTCGGTGCCCGTAATCCTCTTCCTGATGCTGCTGGGGCACTCCTGAAACCATAGGTGACAAGTCCCTGCGTGTGACAGCGGCTCAGGGTGTCCCGTGCCGGGGGGACACGGGTGGCTCCTTGTCCCTGCCCCAGCCCCGCAGCGCCCGTACCGAGCTGCGGGAGGTCTCGTCCCGCCCGTACGTGTCCCCGAAGTTTGGTGGCAGGCTGGGGGCAGGGGTGAGGTGTGGTGACCGTGTCACCAGCTCCGGGGCCTCTGTCGTAGGGGGTCTGGGCGCCAGCAGGCGGGTGGGGGTCCTGCTGGGAGGAGAGAGGCGGCTGGGGGGGGGACACAGGGTGGCGCGCACACGGGTGCCCCATCCCCAACCCCATTCCTGCCCACTAAAGCACCAGCAGAGGAGCCCCGGGGAGGTGCAGGAAGTGCTGCTGAGGCTCTGCCGGTGCCACCGGGGCACTGTGGAGGTGACGATGCCCCGTGGTGGTGCTCAGCACCCCCCTCCCCGGCCACCCCCGTGTTGCAAAGCAGAAAGCAGGAGCCAAGGCTTGGAGCCGGCTGCAGGACAAGGTCCAAGCCAAGGCCGGGAGCTGCAGCCAGGCACCCGCGGAGAGGGCAGACAGAGGTGGACTCGGGGTTAATCATTTCCCAGGGCAAAAATGGCTCTGGGGAACACCCCCCCAGGGCCAGGGGGCAGCCACGCAGCCCCCAGCCCAGCCCCACGACCCTCCCAGCCCCACGGTACCTGGAGAGCTCGAGCCCCAGCCTGCGCTGCGTGGTCAGGAGCAGCAGCAGCAGGGCCAGGAGGGCGAGGGCCAGCCCGGCACCGCGGCCACAGCGCCCCGGGCACGGCGCAAGGGCGGCGCGGCAGCAGCCGAGTGCCGGGGGTCTTCTCATGGCAGCTGCTGGTGGAGAGGGGACAGGAGACCCTGGAAACAATGCGCAAAGCTCCGGGTGGCCCCCACGGCGCCGTTCCTCGTCCCTGGCTTCCTCCAGACGGCCGCAGGACCTCCGCTCGCACGTTGAGGGACGAAGGGTGGACGGTGCCCGTGACACTGGGCAGGAAACCAGGGGACAGCCCCTCCACCGGCACCGTTCCCAGGCTGAGGCCTCCCGCGTCCCCGCTGCGTTTCCCCAGCACCCAGACCTGCACCAGGCTCCCGGCCACGCTGCTCGGCCTCGCTGCCTCCCTCGGGCACGGCCTCGTCCCCGCTGGTTCTCTAGGGACCGGGGTGCAGCCGTGCCAACGGGGGCAGCGGGGGCGCAGGGCACGGCCGCGGGCAGCCCCGGGGCGGAAGCTCGCAATAGGGAGGTGGAGGTAGGAGCGGGGTCAGGAAGCAGGCGTCAGAGATGCAACCATGGTGGAAGCAGGGGCTGGGCCAGCTGCCTGCGCAGGATGGGGCCGTGCGCCCCTCCTGCCCCCTCTGCAGATCAGCTCCAGCTCGCAGCCAGCGGCACCCGGCACAACGAGCGTCCTCCAGGAGCAGGAGTTGGACCCGGAGCCGCTCGGTCCCCGGGGGAGGCAGGGGGTGGAGGTGCCCCCCTGGCCATGGGTTTTTGCCCCCCAGCAGCGGTTTTGGTGCAGGTCGCACTCTGGGTACAGCACCACGGGGAACACCCGGGGGCAGACAGCACAGCACCAAAATGTGGGGAGAGGGGAAGGGGCTGCCACAGGATCGCTCGGCCCACCTGCACCCGACAGCCATTTACCTGGTAAAATGGAATATTTTACAGCGGGTGGTGCAGCCTCAGCCAGCAAACACCAAATCCTGGGGGGCTGGGACCCCCCCTGCCTCGTGCCCGCAGCCAGGCAGCAGCCCCCTGCCCCGGCCGTGGGCAGGAGCAGATCAGGATCTACAGGAAGCACCCGAGCACCCCCCCCAGCCCCATATCAGGGCCAGGACCCCCCCACACACATTCCTGGGAGCCCCCCAAGAGGACGGGGTTCCCAGCAGCAAGGCTGTGGGGTGCCCCAGCCCACCCAACCCCGCTGCTGTGAGCGCAGAGCCCGTGGCACAAAGCCGCAGCGGGGCGCAGGGGCTGGCAGGACGGATGAGAAACGCCCCGGGAGGCCGAGGACAAAGCCTCTGCTGGCCCCGAGCACCAAACCCCGGCCTCCTCGGAGAGCAGAGCCTGCAGGCAGCCATCAGCACGTCCTGCCGGGAGGAAACAGATGCCCCCGGGCTCGGTCCAGGCGTTTCCCGTCACTATCTGGGGGTGCTGAGAGATTTGCAGGGAGCAGGGGCTGTGGGATCACATCCTGCCCCAGCTCTTCCCTCCAGCCCTGCCCTAACCCAGCCTGGGGGCAGCCAGCTGGGAAGAGGAGAGGTGCTGAGCTCCCGCAGCACCAAAAGGGGCTCCCCAAGCCCAGCCCTGCCTCCGTGGCTCAGCCCCGCAGCTCCCACCACGAGGCTCAGGACCCAGCACCACCGACTGCTGCCCGCACACACCGCGAGCAAACGCAGCTCCTGCCCCGACACCACCACACAAGGATAAATGCATCCATGGAGAGCAAATAAAAAAAAAATAAAATAAAAAACGAGGATGCCAACAGCACCCAGGCTTCCCTCTGCACCCCCCCCCCCGGCCACAAATCCGACAGAAACAGCCGTAGAAACCAGCAGAGCTTTTATTGGTAAAACGTCAGAGGGAGCTGAGCGCTGCCGAGGCGTAAAAAAATAAAAATAAAACTAAAAAAAATCAAATCCTGGGTGGGGAGGGGAGCGGAGGTTATTTGGCTGCCAGCAGCTGCTGGCGCTGCTGCTCCAGGAGGGCCTCCAGGTGCTCGGCTCGCTGCACCGCCGCCTGCAAGAGCGCGCAGGGTCGGGGAGCTGTGCCCGGGGCAGGGCTGCAGCAGCAGGGCAGGGGCAGCCCCCCCCAGCAGCCCCCCTCGCTCACCTCGTACTGCTTGCGAAGGCTGCTCACGTTCTCCTCCTTCCTCGCCACGGCCGTCTTCACCCTGAGCAGGGGGATGGAGAGGGGCTGAGCACGGGGTCCAGGCACCCCCGGGCCTCAGGGCGGTGATTTTGGCATGGCTCAAGGCAGCCCCAGGATGGGCAGCCCCTCTCCTCTGCAACCCCCCAGCTAAAAGGGGTGCCAGGGCGTGCTATAAATGGGGCTCGGGGTGCCAGGGCGTGCTATAAATGCCTTCATGCCACTTTGGGAGCGTTACACGGCTTGCATCAAGTCCCCTGCAGGACGAAGGGGACACCAGCCTCACCAGACCTAATTATTAACAAGGCCACAGGGACACACACTCCTTTTTCTCACACCCACGGTCGCTGCCCCGTGGCCAGACCCTCCCACGGCTCTCGGAGCCCCAAACCTGCCCCGTTTTGCCAGGCTGTGCACATGGGACTGACGGGGAACCCCTCTCGCTCCCCCTCAGGGTGTGACTCAGAGGGAACGGGAAGCGCTCAGGCTGGCTCTGGGAAAGCCGCTGAGCTCCGCGTGCTGATGCGAAGCTCTCCCACTGCAGCTTTTTTCCCCCAAAATTCCTCCCTGCAGGCTCCGGCAGCAGGGCTGGGTCTGGCTGTACCAGCGGGGCAGCTGGCAGAGAGCTCAGCCGATGCCTTCCCGGGGAGATAAAATTCCTCCCCCGCAGGCAGACGGGGAGGGAAGCGAGGAAGCACTGCACTGGCTGCTTGGTGCCGAGCCCAGCGCCGGCTCCTGCTGGTGCTGAGCCCCCGCAGCACAGCCCCGAGGTGCCAGAGCCCTGCTGGAGAGGCGAGCGCAGCCCCTGCCCCCCCCTTCGGTGCTGGGGTGCTCCTGGGGATCATCAGCCTGGGCCCTTGAAAGCAGGGAGCCTGCAGGGCATGGTGACACCCCCACGTGCCCCAAAAGAGCCCAGAGCAGGGGACAGAGAGCCCGGAGTGCTCGGGTGCTCGCACGTGGAGCTGCACGGCACGGGGATCCCCCGGCACCTCCATCCTGCAGGCACCCAGGGGAGCAGCAACCCCGGGGACTGGGTGGCACCGAGCAGCCCAGCAGGCACCACGAGGAGCAGAGGGTTTGTGGAGGCAAAGCAGGGGTGAGCGCTGCCCGTTTGGTGCCACCGGGACGGGAAACCATGCCCGAGGAGTCACCGCAGCCAAACTCCTGGCAACGCACCCCGGCTGCGAGCCCACCCAGCCCGGCCAGGCTGCCTCACCTCCTGTGCACCTCCTCCAGCTCTCTGTCCTTCTCCCGCGCCACCCTGTCCAGCTCCAGGCGCTGCCGGGCTCTCATCTCCACCATCTCCGCCTTCAGCCTCTTGTTCTCCTCCTCCGTGCCCACCAGCCTGGTGGCAAACTCCTCCCGGATCACCTCCGCCAGGCTGCTCCGCTCCTGGGCCAGCTGGTCCCGCACCTACGGGGGGGGAAAAAGGGTGACCCCAGGGTGCTGGATGCCCGGGGGGACCCAGCCATGCTCTCATCTCACCTTCCGTATCTCCTCCAGCTCCTGCTCCCGGTGTTTCAGCAGCCCCTGCAGGCGGCTGCTCTCCCCCTCCAGCTCGGCCAGCCGCCCCTTCAGCTCGTTGCAGCGCTCCTGCAGCTTGCGCTCCGACCTCTCCAGCTCCTGCAGCTCCACCTCGTACTTGTCCCGGATCCTTTTAATCCTGGAGGAGAGGACGGAGAGCTCAGCCCGGAGCTGGGAGCACCCCCAGCACTCCCTCCCCAAGGCTGCAGCAGCGACCACGACGCCGCAGCCAGCGCAGGATCAGCCCCACGGGAGGTGCAGGATGGTTTCAGGAGGTGCAGGATAATTTCTGGCCGTGTTTGGAGTGGTTTCTCTGCCACTTTCCAGCCCAGACATCTGCCTAGGGAAGGCTGCCCACTGCCACAGCGCTCTGACACCCCCAAGGATGCCTCTCCAGGGGGGGTGAGCAGGGGCACACACCCTGCGGTGTGCCAGGGAGGGAAGGACGTTTGTCCCCACCAGCTGCTCTGTCCCAAGCTCGTGCTGCACAGTGCCAAGCACGCTCCCCGTGCCCTCGCACACGCAGAGGTGGCTCAGGAGCCCACGCAGGTGGTGCCTGGAGCTCGTGGGGGAGGCACAAAGCTTGGGGGCAGGAAAGGGAACTGGGAGGAAGGACTCAGCAGGCTCACATCTCTCCTCACCTGTTCTCCGCTGCCCTCTCGCACTCCTCCTTGGCGGAGGACATGTCGGCCTCCAGGCGCTGGATCACCAGCTCGATCTCCTTGTCCCTCTCCTTCCTCACCTCCTCCCTCAGCTCCCGCTCCCGGGCGAGCAGCCAGGCTTCCTGGGGACGGCCACAAAGATGCTGAGCATTGGCCTGAACCCCCTCGGAGCTCAGCGTTAACACCTTGCAGGGAGAGCAGCCCTGGCCCTACCTCCTTCTTCACGTAGTTTGCCTCCCACGCCTGCCTCTCCATCTCCAGCCGCTCCTTCAGCACCTTCACCTCTGCCTGCAGAGAGACAGGACAACTGCTCAGCTCTGCTGCTGCCTCCAGGGCTCCCAGCCCTGTCAGCACGCAGCTCGGGGCCGTGCCTTGCTCATCAGGAAGGGGGCGAGGAGCGACGGACCTGATGCCTCCTCTCCCTCTCCTCCTGCTCCTTGGCGTGCTCCTCCTTGAGCGCGGCGGTGACGGCCGAGCTGCTCGCCTCCAGCTGCCTCCGCAGCTCCTCCACCTCCGCCCTCTGCCTGCCCGAGGACAGAGCCGAGCTCGCAGCGCCCCCGAGGGAGCCCCCACGAGGGCGAGCAGCCCCCCAAGGGCTGCCAGGCGTGCCGGCTCCTGGCTCTGCTCTCACCTGGCCGCCTGCTGGCTCAGCCTCTCCTTCTCCTCGGCGACCTCCGCGTAGAGCCGGCGCCGCTGCTGCTGCAGCGCCTGCTCCTCCTGCTCCAGCTGCTTCTCACACCTTGGAGGGGGGGGAATAAGCGGCCTCAGGGGGCTGCCAGGCTCAGAGCAACCCATTCCCCTGGGGCAGGGCAGTGTTACGTGGTTTTCCCTTCTCCCTGCCCCTTCCCACCCCGTGCGCACCCCAGGCTCCGCGACACCTCTCCACGAGATCACTGAGTGCTGCAAACCCGTCAGCACCACGAATCCACCCCGGTGGTGGTCCCGGCCACCGCCCCCGTGCCCTGGAGCGCTCACCGCTGCCGGGCCAGCTCCCTCTCCCTCTGTCCCTGCTCCTCCTTCTCGCGCTGCAGCAGGCTGCGCAGCTCCTCGGCCTGCCGGCAGTACTGCCGCGCCGCCCGCTCGCCCGACTGCAGCAGCTCGGCCTCGTGCAGCATCTTCAGCTGCCGTATGTCCTGCCGGTGCTTGGCCATCAGCTTCTGGATCTCCGGCTCCAGGCCTGGGGTGGCAAGGGGAGAGGGCGGTTAGCACGGCCTCAGGGCCGGTTGGGGGTAAAAGCAGCAGATTTGGGGCCAGCACAGGCGCCCCCGGGGAGCCGGGCAGCTGGTGGGGAAGCTGCAGGAGTTGGCTCGGCACAGAGAGGCTGGGAAGGGAAGGGCAGAGCGGGTGTTTTGGGGCCTGGCACCTTTCACGGTGATCTCCTTGATCTTTTTGGTTTTCTCATCAATCCACTTCTCCCGCCTGATCTTCTCCGTCGCGCTCATCAGCTCCTTCAGCTTCCTGAGCTCCTGGTGGGCAGCCAAGGGGAAGCCGTCAGAGGGAAGCCAGGGAGGAGATCCCTCCTTACCCTGGGAGCCCAAAAAGCAAGGTGCAGGCAGGAGACGACGACCCCAGCCACGCACAGCCCCGGTTCCACCCTCTCCCAGTGCCCCCCACCCCGTACAGGACGGGGCTGCTGCTGCCTGCCCACCCCCAGCACGGGGGGGAAGCAAAACCCTTGGGAAAACCCCTGCTGGGGTGACTGAGAGAGTGCCCCCCACCCAGCCAGGACAAACCTCTGGGGGTGACACCGATTTCCTGCGCCCAGCTCCCCAAAAACCAAGCAGCTGGAGCTCCCCGAGGTGGCCCCGAGGTGGCACAGGCCCCAGGTGAGCCCCCGGGGGTCCCAATGTCACCTCCCTGCACCCCGCCGGCCCCGTTCCTCACCAGCTCGTGCTGCTCCTGCATCTGGCTGATCTTCTTGCTGTACTTCTGGTCCGCCTGCTTCAGCTCGGCCACCACAGCCTCACACCTCTCGCTCAGCACCTTCTTGTCCTCGATGAGCTGGGGAAGGGGGGAAAAAAAGGGGGAAAAAGGGAAGGCGTGAGGCAGCCAGGAGGGCGCCTCCAGCCTGGCCGGCGGGCTTCGAGCTGCGGAAGGTGAGGATGACCTGGTCGATGAAGGCCAAGTGTCTCTGGATGGCCGCCTCGTACTGCTCCCTCTGCAGCCTCAGCTGGTGGCCGAGCTCCTTCTCGGTCTGTTGGACGTGCCGGACGGTCAGTTCCCTCTGCTGGGCCTGGGGGGTGCGGGGAAGAAACGGCCACGGGGGGTGAGAAGCGACAGCAGCAGATCCAACACGGAGAGCCCTGCTGGGTCAGCTCACCCCAAGCAGCTAAACCAAGCCCCTGGTCCCCCAAGCTCCCACCCTGCTGTCAGCGGGGCCGCCCAAACCCCCAGGGGTGGAGGAAAGGAAAAAATTCAGCACAGCTCCACGCTGAGTGCTGGCCAGGCACCTGCTGAGGTGGTTTCCAAACCACGAGGGAGCACGGAGAGAGCCCACAGGACGGGGAAGGACCTCGAGGATCCTTCCCATGCTAACAATAACCAAGATCACTGCATGACCCAGCACCCCATGGCCCTGCAGCTCCCCTGAGAGCTCAGGGAGCACCTCAGGACTTGGCCCTGCTGGAGGATGGATGGGAACCCCAACCCGCGGCACCGTGCCCCCGTGCTCCAGAGCCTCTTCTCCAGGGGAACGGGTGCTGAGGGCTCTGCTCCTTGGCTCCCCAGCGAGCAGGAGGAGCCGAGCCACCCACCAGAGCTGTCTGCAGCAGGCTGATGGCTCGCTTCTTCTCCTCCACTTCCAGCTTCAGCCTCACGATGGAGCTCGTCACCTCCGTGGCAACAGCGGACGCCTGCTCCAAGTGCGCCAGCTCCTCCTCGGAGAGCAGCCCCTGGGACGTGGGGAAAGGAAAAAAAAAAAAGAGTGAGAGGAGCTGGAGGGCGCCTAGGCTCTGAAAAAAAAAAGGAGAGCCCCTTCCCAGGGGGGTGTCAGCACCCTGGCAAGCACCAGGTGCTCAGCACCCACCTCCCGCTGCGTGGCCGAGGCGGCGGAGCGCGGCCTCTCCTGCTCGGATTTCTCCATCTCGTCCAGGAAGCTGATGATGCTTTGGAGCTTGGCCTCCGAGAGCAGCGCCCCGTCCTCGGGGATCCCGGGGGAATGGTTCAGCTTCCCCAGCTTCTCCAAGTTGTCAGCGGTCAGCGAGTTGGAGCCGGGCTCCTGCGGGGCATGACGGAGCTGCTGGGGAAGGCGGCGAGCCCCAGAGGTGCCCGGGGAGGTGCCGGCTGCTCCCAGTGCCCCCAGTGCACCCCAGTAGGCAGCCTCCTCCTCCGTGCTCAGCCCTCACACGGTTTTGCTCCTCCACGGGGATGCAACTCAGCCTTTTCTCACCCTCCACCACCCAGCGCGCCCCAGAAGGAGGCAGCCCGCAGGGGACCCTGCTCTCACGCAGCTCACCCCGTCTATCCAGGCGTATTTCTCCTTCTTGAAGAGCTTCGGGGGGGGCAGCAGCTCCGGCTCCTCCTCCAGCAGCCTGAGGGTGTCCAGCAGCTCGGTGAGGGTGACTTTGGACTGAGCCCTGCTGGCGGCCGTCCCCGCAGTCCCCAGGTCCTCGCCTCCCGTCTCCCTGGAGCTCACGTCCTGGAGGACAGGCAGACGCACCTCGAAGCTTGCCCAATCTCCAGAGAAACAAACCCAAGCTTGGAGAGCCCCTCGAGTGCCGGGAGAGCCCCTCGAGCCGACGCCAGACCCACCTGCAGCTTGTCCTCTGCCCCCTGCCCCTGCGAGGGCACGGTGCTGAGCTCTGCCGGGCTGCTTGCTTCTGGCTCTGCCGTGACAGCGTGGAAATTGGCATCTGCAGGGACCAGACCGCTCTCACACACCACAACCCTCACCCCGGGCTGAGAACTGCTCCTCTGCCACCCTCCTGTCCCCGTCCCACGTGGCTGCAGGGGCTGGGGGACGCGCAGGGGGACGCACCGGCGTTGTTGGCTTTGAGGCCATCGTTCCTCGTGGCAGCAGCAGCCCTGGCAGGCTTCTTCTTTGCTACCCTCCTGCTCTCCTTCACCAGCGCGAGCTCCTCTTCCGCCAAGCATTTCGCCCCTGAAGCCTTTTGGGCCCTTTTCTGGTGCAGCTCCTGCGGGAGGGAGAAGGAGCTGCAGCTCGAGAAGCCGAGCACCACGGGTTGAGGGGACACCGCTGGGCCTTGGGGGGCTTTGGCAGAGCTCTGGGAAGTGGCTCCAGGCACAGGCACACGTGTTTGTGAGGCTGCTGCAGCATTTCGCCACCCTCCAGCTGCTCGCTGCTGTGCCTCCCGCCAGCACCCCCGCCGAGACCTGACTCCATTTGGGCCAAAGGGGAGCTGGGGCTCTTAAAAACCCTTTTCCACCACATTGCAAGCCAGCAGGCACCTCCCTGTGCTCTGCCTCTGGCCCAGCCCCTCGGGTTCACCCCAGGAGCACCCAAGGGAGCTGCAGGAGCACGGTGGGGGCAGTGAGGTGCCTCTGGAGGGCACAGAGGGGCACGCAGCCACCCTGCAGGGCCCCGTCCCCTCCTGGGACCAGTCCCATCCCTGGCCGTGCCCAGTTCCGTGGCAGGAACTCCCCTTTCCCCAGGAACAGCCCGAAACCAGCTCTGGAGGAGCTGCCAAACCTTGGCAGGAGCACAGAGGCAAACTGCTCTGTGGCACCTCCGTCTCCACGGGGAGCGCTGCGTCCCCAAGGCTCGCTCAAATTCCAAATTGTGGAAAGAGGAGGAGGAGGAGGAGAGGCCCTGCCACTGCCTCACGGAGCCGGGCAGCCCAGGGGCCAGGGGCAGGCACATTTCCCCAGGCTCTGTCCCTACCTGGATGGCAGCACGCCGCGCCAGCCGCGCCTTCTCCTCTCGGATCTTCCTGCGCTCCTCGTCCCTCCGCTCCTGCAGGCCCAGGATGTTCCCCTCCTCTGTCTGCCGCTGCCTCTCCTGCCAGGAAAAAAAGCTCAAAGCTGAGTGAGAGCTCCCACAGCCACCACCCAGGGCAGAAAAGTGGGGAAGGAGGCACCCCAAACACCCCAAAACACCCCAACCCTGGCTCGCTGCACCCCCGGCCATCCCCTCCCGCGGGTACGGAGCCGGCAGGGAACTCTGCTGGTTCTCCTCGGGCACCAAACGCAACCATCGGGCACCCGGGGCTGAAACCACCACGGAGACAGGGCTCAAAAATAGAAGCTCACACGCGGGAGCAGCGGCGCTTGCTGTTATTTGGATAAATAATTAAGCACCAAGCCCCACAATTAGCCACCGAGGCCACGGCGCTCTCCAAGGAGCCAAAACCTCGCTGCTGTGCAGCCAGCCGAGGGAGGGCTCCCCCCTCTGACCACGAGGTGGTCTGGGATGGGGCGAATTCAGCAGGATTTGTGCTGCTGCTGCCACGTCCCTGCAGCCAGAGGGATGGGGAGGGACTGCAGGGCTCCCGGACCCCTCTGGCACCGCGGGGAACGGGGCCAGGACCCTCCCCACCCCGCTGCGAGGGGCAGAGCCCCCAGCACTGACAGCTCGGGTCCTGTCTGCGGGCTCCGGGAACGAACGGTGCCCGTCACAACGGGGACACCCAGTAGGGTTTGTGCCCCTGTCCCCCGGGGACCAACCTCCCTCCTGGAAGCCAGCAGGCGCCCCAGAGCCGCCGCTCCTGCCTTGTGCCGCTGCGCGTGGCGGCGGTACCAGCGCTGGATGGTGACGGCGGCGAGGTTCACCTGCTGGATGAACCTGCAAAAAAAGGGAGGCAGCGTCAGCCCCACGGCCCCACAGCACCCCCCCAGCACCCTCATCCTCTCTCCCTGGCTCGGGGAAGCCGTTTTGGGGAGCAGGAACTCATTCCTTTGACAACCTGGGGGTGCAGAGCGGAGTCAGGGGCAGGGGAAGCCAACACAGCCCCCCAACAGCTCCTTTCTGTCCCAGGGGCCAGGGCACAGCCCGCGCTCAGCCTCACCTCTCCGCCTCCTCCTCGGTCACCTCCCTCCTGCGGGGCAGCCCGCCGGCGTTGTTGCGGGCGGCGTTGTTGTTGCTGGAGAAATTCTTCTGCGACCTCACCAAGCTGCTGCTTTCGCTCTCCTCGTTGGCGGTGGCTTTGACGACATTGCTAGGGCAGAAAATGACACCACGTGGCTGCGGCACGGCACACGGAGGGGGGGGGGGCCCAGCACCCCCCTGAGGGCAGCAAAGCCCCCTCCCAAGGCCGTGTCCTCACCAGCACTTACTTGAGGTTGCTGCTTGGAGCCTGGTTGGAGCTTTTGGGCGCGGGGCCCCTGTCGGCCGCGTAGTTGTTGTGCACCATGGTGGTGACGCAGTTCCCCATCGCGCCCTTGTTGCTCCTTTTTTTTTTGTTGTTGTAGGGGGGATAGAACCCGTCAGAGCCCGTCAGATCCACGGGGATGGGGCCAGCGGGTGCCCTGCACCCCCCCCTGCGTGGTGGCCGCCACCCCTCATACGAGGGCACCCCTCGGGGTAAGGAGCAGGGGAGACCTCGCCGGCACCCCCAGCCCCGAGCTGGCTCCTTGGGGCCGCTGCCGGACGCACAGACAGGCAGGCAGACAGACAGACACGGCCTGAGCAGCCCCAAACTCCTGCCCCTGAGCTTTTCACCCCTTGCTACTCCTTTTTCTGGCCTCTCCCAGACCCCAAACACCCTCCCTCGAGCACCCAACCCCACCGGCATGCTGCCCACAGCCCCAGCTCTCCCGCCCGGGTATTTTTTGGGTTGTTTCCTCCCCTGCGGGCTCCTCCCGGGGGGGCTGCCCCCCTACCTGTTGTTGGCGGTGAAGTTGGCTGCCAGCAGCACGGCCGCTTCCTTCTTCCTCATGCCCGCTGCTGGCTCGGAGCTGGATGGGGCCGGGAGGGCTCGCGGCTGATCGTCCTGCATGGGGCCGGGCACGAGGCTCAGCCAGCACCAAAAATGCCTCCCCCACGCCCCATCCCTCCCCCAGAGCTCATTTCTGCCCCACATCACGAAGGTTTTGCCCCGCAGCCCCGCAGCTTCGCCTGCTGGAGGGGAATCCCACCCAAAATCCCGGCTCCTCGTGCCAGGAGCCAGCTGCCCCGTGTCCCCGCCGAGCCCTTGCCCTCACCAGGACGTTCCAGGTGGTTTTCTGCTCCGGGGACGCCGTGCTCGGGGTGGTTCCTTTCTTTCCTCCACCAGAAGCGCTCTCAAAAAAGGCCAGGAAGGCTCCTGCCTGCTCCGAGCTGCAGCAGGGGGAAGGCAGAGAGGAGAAAGGGATGCGTGTGCTGGGGTTAACATCGAGATGACAAACAGCAACGAGGCAGCAGCAGCAGGGATCTCATCCTGCTCGGGGCGCAGGGGCAGGCGGCTCTGATCCTAACATTTTGATCCTAAAGTTTTGTCCCCTAACGCAGCCTGGCGGGTCCCCGAGGGGCTGCGCTAAGAGGAGGCTCCCCAAATGCCACCCACGTGCCCTCCCCTGCAAAAAAAAAAAACCCACTCTGTGCCTTTCCAGAGCCCCCAGTGCGTGGGACAGGACTCAGTGACCGCTCTGCTGGGTTCTGGTCCCCTCATGGGGCCGGGGGGCGCACGGAGCAGGGGGTTCCTCGTGGTCCCATCCCGGTTCGGTGCTGGGGGAGCCGTACCTGTGCCCGCTGCTGGCCCGCTGGGCGACCTGCGTGGTGCTGTTGGACCTGCGGAGGTTGTTGATGGCCCGGGACCCCGCATCCTCCTGGGGGGGGAGAGAGTTCAGCTCAGCCGAGGTTCCACAGGGGCAGGGTTGCGGTGCCCGGAGCAGGGGATGAGCGCGAGGGAAGCCGCCGAGGCAGTGGGGATTGCTCAGAAAACCCGGAGAACCCAGCAGGAGACCCCAGGACCCCAAAACTTCCCAGAGGGAAAGCACTGAACGGAGAAAAGGGGCTGGAGAGGCTGATGCTGCCCACCCTCAGGCACAGGGAAGGGCTGAGAAGGGTCCCAGCGAGCAGAAAATTGCAGGGGATGAGGTTTGGGAGCGCAGCACCGCAGCACCCAGATCCCACAGCAGCCCTGCTCATCCTAAAAAGAACAGGGGGGGCACACGAAGCCCCCCGGGACCCCCGTCCAGCCTCTCAGACCCCAGGCAGGAGGGTGCGGGAGCACCCAGGGGTCCCCCCGCGGCACCCACCAGGGCGTTCCTCTTGGGTTTGCCATCGGCCACGACGGAGAGGGAGCGAGCCACGTGCTTGGCGGGGGATGCGCTGCTGGGGCGCCGCAGGACGGGCACGGGCAGCCCCGTCAGGCTCAGGTCCACGGCCACGCCGCCACAGCCGGCACCGCGGCACGACGAGCTGCTCCGGGAGCTCCTCATCCTGCACGGGGAGAGGGCAGGTGGGTGACGGGGGGGTGGAGAGCAGAGCGAGCGCAATGGGGACATGAGGGAGACATAAAGGGACCCAAAATGGACCCAAAGGGGACACAAAGGGGGCCCAGAATGGACCCAAAGGGGACCCAAAATGGACCCAAGGTGGATTGCAGCGCAAACCCAACGTGAACCCAAAGGAGACCCAATGTGGACCCAAAGGGGACCCAAGGGAGACCCAAAATGGACCCAAAGGAGACCCAAAATGGACCCAATGGGGACCCAAAATGGACCCAACATAGAACCAAAAGGGACCCAAAGCGAACCCAACACGGACCCAACGTGGATTGCAAACCCAACGTGAACCCAAAGGGGACCCAATGTGAACACGAAGTGGACCCAAGAGAGACCCAAAGAAGACCCAAAATGAACCCAAAGGGGACCCAAAATGGACCCAAGGTGGATTGCAGTGCGAACCCAACGTGAACCCAAAGGGGACCCAACACGGACCCAAGGGGGACCCAAAATGGACCCAAAGAAGACCCAAAATGCACCCAAACAGGACTCAATGCAAACCTAAAGGGGACCCAAGGGAGACCCAACACAGACCCAAAGAGAACCCAAAGTGAACCCAACATGAGCCCAAAGGGGACCCAACCGCAGACCCAAAGGGGATCTAAGGGAGACCCAAAGAGACCCCAAAGGGGCCCTAAACGTGGACCCAAAGGTGACCCAAGGGAAACCCAGACGTGAGAGGGAGACCCAACGTGGTCCCAAAGCAGCCCCAAAGGGGACCCAGCTCAAAGCCAACGCAGACCCGATGTGGATCACGGTGCGAACCCAGTGTGAACCCAAAGGGGACCCAACCCAAACCCACCACGGACCCAAAAGGGTCCCAGAGGGGACCCAGTGAGGACTCTAAAGGGGTCCCAAGGGAGACCCAGCACAGACCCAATGGGATCCCATCACGAACCCAACTCAAACCCGGTACAGACCCAAAAAGGACCCAGGGGAGACCCAATACAGACCCAATGTGATCCCAAAGCGGTCCCAAAGGGGACCCAGCTCAAACCCAACACAGACCCGATGTGGATCGGGGTGCGAACCCAGTGCGGACCCAAAGGGGACCCTAAAGGGACCCCGAAAGAACCCAAAGGGCACCTAAAGGGACCCAGTGAGGACCCCAAAAGGACCCCAAAACAACCCAAAGTGGACCCAGAGGAGACCCCAAAGGGGTCCCATGGCGAACCCAACTCGAACGCAGCGCGGACCCAAAAAGAACCCAAAGGGGACCCCAAAGAGACCCCAAAAGAACCCAAAAGACCCCAAAGAGACCCCAAAAGAACCCAAAAGGGACCCAGAGGGACCCCAAAACACCCCAAAGTGGACCCAAAGGGGACCCTAAAGGGGTCGAACCCAGCGCGGACCCCAAAAAGACCCCAAAGGGGCCCCCACGGCGCCCCCCCCCCGCCCCCGCCGCGGGGCCGCCCCTCACCCGGCCGGGCCTCCGCCGCCGCGGCCCCGCACCGCCCCGGGGCCCCGCCCCCGCGCCGCCATTGGTGGAGGCCGAGCGGGCGGCGGCCGCCCCATTGGTTGAGGAGGCTGCCGGTCAGGGGAGGGGCGGGGCGGGGAGCGGGGTTGGTGGAGGAGAGAAGGGGGCGGGGGGGAAAAGGGGAGGGGCGTGGTCTAGAAGGAGGGGGCGTGATTTGGTGGGTGAGGGGGCGTGGTTATGTGGTAGGGGGCGTGGCCTCAGGCCGGGTTGCCGCGGGTTCGAATCCCGGCGCCGCCTGGTGCCGCCGGCTGGGGGTTACTGGAGGTCACCGGGGTTATTAGGGGTCACCGGGGGTTATCAGGGGTTACCGGAGGTTACCGGGGGCTGCTTGGCCCCAACGTGGCCGGGCAGAGACCCCCGAGGCAGCCCCATGCCCCCTCCCTGCCTTCCCACCGGCCCCAGGGAGCCAAAGCCCCCCGCAGCCCTGATCCCATCCCCACGGTGCCCGGACATCGCTCCCCAAAACGGACTGGGGGGGGACACGGCCCAATTATTGAGCTCCAGCACCAGCCCCCGGTACACCCCAGACCCCCCCGGCCGCCCGCAGCTCCCTGCCAAAGCCCCGTTTTGCTCTCCCCTGCGGGGCAGCTCCTTTATTTGCCCCCCGGTGCCGCGGGGGGAGCCGAGGAACGCGCCCCCAGAGAGCCCCCAAAGGTTGGGCAGCACGGGGGGGGCTCAGGGCCGGGTGTGACAGCAGCTACACGTTGAGGAAGGAGAAGGCAGAAGGCTCCCGGCCGCTCCGAGCGGGCCCAGCCCCATCCTCGGGCTGGGGCAGCGTCCGCGGCTCCTCGTGGGGGGAGAGGGGGGCCAGCACCGTGCCCGGCCGGGCCACCAGCTCCATGCCAGCAAAAAGGGACAGGCTGCGGGGGGGGGCAGCTGTAGTGGATGTGTCCCCCTGCAGTCTGCTGCTCGCCGCCTCCTGCTCGCTTGGGGTGGCTGCTGCCGTGGGGCCGGGCTCCCCCCAGGGCTCCGTTTGCAGCCGGGGATCCCCCCCAGGGGCCGGGGTAGCAGCAGGGGGGAGCGGGGCCACGCTTAGGGGCTGGAGGATTCCCTCGTTGGGCAGGGGGGGGACGTCCGTCAGCAGGTCCGCGGCGCACGGGGCCGAAGCTTCGGGGAGGACGGAGGGGTGGGGGGTCTTCGGGGACGGGCGGCCCCTGCACAGAGCCTCGAACTGGCGCAGGAGCTGGGGGAAAAGAGGTGGGAGAGGGGAAAATCAGCTCCTGGGGCAGCGGCAGGGGGCAGGCAAAGAATTCCTGCCCCTCTGTGACACCTGGAACGGCTCCCAGGGGGCTGGCAGGGGGCACAGCCCAGTCCCTGGGAGCGCCGCGCGCTGGGAAGGGGCCACGGGGACATCGTGGTGGTCACCTTGGTGGCTCGGTTGGCCACGGGGCCGGGGCTGCCTTGGCTGAGCTGCTGCAGGTGCTGCTGCGTCACGGCGAAGATCTGGTCGAGGGCCAGCAGGTCGGAGCACATGAGGGACGAGATGGCGCACATGGAGCGCTGCGGGGAGGGGAGAGCTGAGCGGGGAGGGCACCGAAAACACCCCCCCCACCTCCCAGCTCCTTCCCCTGCTCCTGCAGCCTCCCCCCCCCCAGGGGCTGGGGGCGGCCAGCACAGGCTCTCACCATGCGGACGCTGTCGCTGGGGTCCTGCAGGGCCCGGCTGAGCAGCTCCAGCACCACCTCGCAGTTCAGGAGCCCGCACCTTGGTGAAAAGGGGCAGGGGTGAGCCCCCAGAGCCAGCTCGGAGCCCCCCCAGCCAAGGGAGAAGCCCCCCCCCAAGCTCCTAAACCACCACGGCCCCCCTCGGGCTCACGGGGAGCTCCCTCTTCGGGCACTTACTCCTTGAGGAATTGCTGCGCCTCCTCCCTGCTCAGGAACACCCTGGGGCCCTGGGTGAGCGCCGCCACCAGGCTCACCTCCCGCAGGCAGTCGCCCGGCCCCTCAGCGTCCACCCTGCACGGGGACAGCGGGAACAGGGCTCAGAGGGGACAGACCCCAAGGGAAATTCAGCCTGGCAGCACCAACAGGGCACCGTGCAGAGGACGGAGCCGCCCCGGAAGGATTCAGGGGAAGGGGATCCCCCCCCGGACCCCCTTTTCTCACCTCTCGGCCACGTTTGCCAGGTCCCTGCTGGCCCCGGAGTGGCTGTCGCTGCCCGATTTGCTGTAGGAGTCGGAGGCTCGGCTCAGGTCAGCGTTGTCCTGCGAGGAATCCTGCGAGCTGTGCCCGCTGTCCGCCTCCTCCCAGCCGCCCCCGGCCAGCCCCGGCTGGTGGCTCACTGCAGGGACGGCAACGCCAAACCAGGGGTGACGCCACGGCCCCCAGGGCGAGCCCAAAACACCCCAGAACGCTGCCAGACCCCCCCCAGCAGCCAGCAGCCGCCCTAAAATGAGAAGTGAGGGACAAACCTCGGGTGCTGTGAGCTGTGGTGGTCGCTGGAGGCCTGGCGGAGCTGGGCGAGCTCCTGGAGGGAGAGGGAGCCCTCACGGGCTGGTAGGAATCCTCGTGGAGCTCCCTGCAGGGGGGTCGGGGAGCCTCCGGGGCGGGGAGCACGGCGTTGGCCACCGCTTCGGCCGCTCGCTGGATGGTGCTGAGCAGGGCTTCACCTGCAGAGCCTGGGAGAGAGGCTTGGGAAGCTGAGAGCCTGCGCCCAGGGTCTGGGTTTCACAGGGACGGGGCAGGGCAGAGCCCTTGGGTTTCACAGAGGGGGGAGAGCAGAGCCCAGTGAGCAGCCAGCACCTACCGGAGCCGCTCCTCTCGCTGCTGAAGCCGAATCCTTGCAAGGAGCTGCAGGGGCTGGGCTTGGAACCCATGCCTGGGGGGTACAGGGCACGTTCAGAGAGAGCACGGGCACGTCGGGGTCCCCCCTATTGCTGCTCGTCCCCCAGGGGAGCTTTTGGGGCTGCCTGGGGGAGCTGGGACCCAGAGCAGGGCACTTGGAGAGCCCTCAGGGCAAAATCTCCCAGCTCCCCTGGACAGGACGGGGGCCGTGGGGGCTGCAGGGCTCTGCACTCACCCGCGGGAGGCAGGGGACGGGCAGGCAGCGGGGCAGGAGTCGGGAGAGCAGCATCCGAGAAGAGAACGCTGGCCAAATCCTGCCGGGAGAGAAGGGGGAAGGGGCAGAGGGGGCCGGGGAGCACCAGAGCTGCCCCAGGCCCCGAGCAGTGCCCCGGGCACAGCGGGATCGGGACCAGCACTCACCTGCGCAGCCGCCCGCACCTTCTGGTTCAAGCTGTTGCCATGGAGGGGGTCTGGGGGCCCAGTGAACGCTGCAAGGCACGAGGCGAGATTTTCGGGAGACGTTCAGCTCCCAGAACGGGGCAGAAACTCAGACTCAGGCAGAGCTCAGCCTCCGGAGCAGCCACAGGGGCAGGAGCAGCGCTGGGCTCTCTGCAGGGCCGGGCTGAGCCTGCCAGCACCCCGCAGAGCCGCTCGCTGCCCCCGCTGCCCCGCTCCTCGCCCCCGTTACCTGCAGCCTCCCGGATGAAGACGGCGTTCCTCTTCAGCTGCAGGACGAACTGGGGGGAGCCCTGGGCGCACGTGTGCAGCAGGATCTTCAGCACCTGCCAAGGGGGATTGAGGTCAGGCAGCCCATCCTGGGGGGCTGGGGCTGCCCCACAGAGCCCCCCACGGCCCCGTGGAGCCCCCCACAGCCCCATAGAGCCCCCCACGGCCCCCCAGGGTCCCGTACCTTCAGCTTGACGCGGCAGGAGCCGCTCTGCAGCCGTTTCAGCAGGTATTCCAGCAGGCACTGGCTGCTGCCGGGCGACTCGCGGGAGATCTCTGGGCCGTGCGTTAGGGATCGTGCCCTGCTCTGCTCCGGCCCCGACCCCCCCGGTCCCCCCCGGTCCCCCCCGCTCCTCCCCTCACCCCCCCGGTTCCCCCGAGCCCCCCCCATCCCCCCCCGTTCCCCGGATACTGGCGATCTCCTCCAGCACGTACCCGGGGCAGGGCCCGTCCTCGTCCGCCGTGCCCCGCAGCAGCACCGGGAGCTGAGGGGGGGGGGGGAGCAGGGGGGGGGTCAGGGCCCAGCACCGGGACCCCCCCCCCCCGGTTCTTCCCCTACCCGGTTCCACCCCAAATCCCCCGTGATGTCACGGCCCGCTCTCGCCGTGACGTCACGGGTGCCGGGGTGACGTCACGGGTAGCAGGGTGACATCACGCCCCCCCTGAGGCCCCCCCCTCCCGGCCCGGCCCGTACCCGGCTGAGGAAGCACAGCCGGTCCCGCAGCGGCGCCGCCATGACAGCCCCGGTACAGGCCCTGCCCGGCCCCGGCGCGGCCTCACGGCTCCGCCCCCCCGGAAATGGATGCTCGCCAATGAGAGGGCGAGGTGCCGCGGCTCAGCCAGTCAGCAGAGAGAGGGGGCGGGGCTCCGGGCGGAAGCGGCCCCCGAGGTTGACGCCAGCGGTAGCAGGGCGGGAGGCCGGAAGTAAACAAGCGATCCCTCCACCAATCAGAGACACCCGAGACGGCTGTCCAATCCGAGCAAGCCTCGGGGACGACCAATCAGAGTTTAGCAGCGCACCGCTCTCCACCTATCACAGCGCTGAGGAGGCGGGGCTTTCCCCTTCCCCCAACGCGAGGGCGCGGCGGCATGACGGACAGCCCGGGCGGCCAATGAGCGCCGCGCCAACATGGCGGCGCCCAGCCCGTGACGGGACGGCGGCGGCGACGATGTCGGGCCGCGGCGTGTGGCTGCGGGCGCGGGCGCGGCTCCGGCGCTTCCCGGCGCTGCTCGGGGGCTGCGGGGAGCAGGTGAGGGCCGGGGGGGGACACACGGACCCCCGGTACCCGCCGGTACCCCCCCGGTGCCATCCCGGTACCCCCCGTACTCCCTCTGTACCCCTCGGTGCCCCCCCGATACTCCCCGGGCACTCTCCGGTACCCCCCCCATATCCCCCCGGTACCCTGTAGCCCCCCGGTGCCCCCTCATTACCCCCCCAGGTATCCCCCGGTACTCCCCCAGTGCCCTCCCGGTACCCCACAGCCCCCCCCGGTAACCCCCCGGTACCCCCCGTACACCCTCGGTACCCCCCCGGTGCCCCTCAGCCCCTCCCCGGTGTCCCCCCGATACTCCCCCATATTCCTCCGGTACCCCACAGCCCCCCCGCGACCCCCCCGGTACCCCCCGTTTCCCTCCCGGTACCCCCAAAGCCCCCCGGTACCCCCCCGGTACCCCCCGGTGACCCCCCCCATACCCCCTAATACCCCCCCATATCCCCCCGGTACCCTGCAGCCCCCCCAGTACCCCCTCGTTACCCCTTTGTTACCCCCCGATACTCCCCCAATACCCCCCGGTGCCCTCCCGGTGCCCCCCGTTCCCCCCGGTAACCCCCCCCAACCCCTTTTTAACCCCGTTCTCCCCCTCCCCGTCCCCCCCAGGCCGCCGCCTACGGGCGCTGCGTGGCCGCGGCCTCGGCGGGCAGCAGGGAGGTGCGGCGGGACGGCTGCCTGAGGGAGTTCAGGGCGCTGCGGGAGTGCTTCAACCGAGCGGTACGTGGGGAGAACGGGGAGATAACGGGGAGATAACGGGGCTGATAACGGGGGGGGGCTGGTTGGTGCCACCCACGGTGACCGGCAGCGTCTCGGTTGTTTCCACAGGCAGCGGCGAGAACGTAACGGCAGTGATAGTCACGACACGACGATAGTCGTGACATGATGATAGTCATGACAGCACAACAAGGCAGGGGGAAGGAGCCCGAGGCCCGTTTCAGCCAGCCCCAGCTCCCGGGCTCCTTCCCCCCGCCCCTGGCTCTTTCCCTGATTTATTTAAAAAAAATAAAGATTGGGATAAAAATGCTTCAGCTTTTTTTATTGATGTGCAGCACAGCCCCGGCGGGGTTGGGTTCTTCTCCTGGCAGCGCTGAGGAACGTCGGGAGCTTCTTTGGTCCTTTGTGGTCACCCCGAAAACGCCAACAAGTCCTCGAAAAATGCCAACGAGTCCCCAAAAACGCCAGTAAGTCCTCAAAAAAACACCAACGTGTCCCTGTCGGTGCTGCGGGTAGGGCAGGAGCCCGTCCTCTCCCTGCTGAAGGGTGCCAGGAGCTCCCCCTCCAGCTCCTTTTTGCTGTAAAAAGGCTCCTTGGTGCTGCGGGGTGGGGGGGACAAAGCACAAACCCACCCCCAGGCCTGCGGGGTCGTGCTTAGGATTGCGCTCTCCTGCCCTGGGCCTGCCAAAAGCTGCAGCTCAGAGCTCCCCGCAGCGGGGTTTGTGCTTTGGGGCGGCACAAAGGAGAAGCTCGCTGGCACGACGAGGTCCCAGGGGTTAAGGCCACGACCGTCACAACCGAGACACGCACGGGGGGGAGCGGCGCGGGGGGGTCCTCCTGGAGAAGCGGGGGCCGAATCCCCTTAAAGCAGGGGCTGGGGATTTCCTTCCAGCAGCGGGCACGCGGCTCAGAACCCGTCCCCGGCTCCACCAGGTCCTGCCGGGCACGAAACCCCCTGAGGCTCAACGACCGAAGCCACTCGGAGATCCGAGTGAGATCTCTAAAAAACCACCACAGTGATGAGGTCTGCAGGCTGCGGGCTGCGGAGGTTCCGCCGTTCCAGCGAGAGCTTTGGGATTTTTCTTTCTTACATTCGCGCGTCAGGGTGTAAAAATAAAACAACAATGGGATGAATCAGCGGGCTGGGAGCCTGCAGCGAGCCAGGGCTCCGCGAGCAGCTCCTTCCCCTGCTCGTAAAACACAGGGGCACAGAACCCACACGGAGGGATGCAAACACGGCACGGAACGGGGCTGGGAGGAACACGACGACACAAATGGCTCCATCGAGTCAGAGAAGAGGTAGGTTTGCTTGAGCCAAGCCCCCCAGTCTGCCCTTTTTCCTTTTTTTTTTTTTTTTTTTTTTTTGCTCCTAAACGAGTCATTCTTTTGCAGAAAAAAATCAAGGCGGGGGGCAGGCTGCAGCCCCCGGGTTGAGCTTTGTAATGCACTTTGGAGAGGAGAAAGGAAGCTGGAGAAGAGAGGAGAGCGCACGGAGGGAGGAGAGCCAAGCTCGGCGGTATTGCCAGCGCGCCGCCGCCCGGCTGGGTCCCTGCGAGCAGAGGCAGCACAAGGGCAGCGGTTGTGCCCGTTTAAGGCAGCGTTTCTGCTCCACGGGGGGGTTCCAAACCCACAGCCACCTCCTGACCACGCAGGGCTGACAGAGCCAGCGTCAGGAGGGACGCCGAACGCTCGGCTACGCCTGGCCCGGTGCTGCTCCAGGAGGGAAGCTCCCCGAGGCAGGAATCTGCCCCTAGAGCGGGGCAAGGGGGGGGCCGGGCGGGGGTCCCGGCAGAGCAGGGAATCCTTTCCAGGCAGGGGAACCTCACGGGGGAGCCCCTCGGGTCTGAAAGGGGAGCTGCGAGCCGGGGGGGGGGGGGGAAGGCGATCGGGTAGGAACCCAGATGTGAGAACGAGTTGATAGCAACGAGATGCAAAAAGGACCCTCGAGAGCCACCCGGGGGGGAGCCCGGTTGGGTGGCAGCCCCTACAAGGCAGCGGGCACCCAGGGGTGCTGCCCTTCCTCGCTGCCATCCCCGCAGCCCCCCGGGGTGCGCGCAGAGCGGTGGCACCCCCGCAGAGCCCGCAGAGCACCCGAGCAGGCTCCGAGCACGGCCCCGGGGGTCCCGCAAGGTGCTGCGGGCTCCGAGCTACCACTGCCCATCTCAAACCTTCCCCACGGACCCCCACGGCCACCCCCAGCCCCTTCACACGCTGCCGTCAGCCCCCCCCAGCTGCCGGAGCCGCCGGCTGCGCACCACTTGCTGCGCCCCCTCCGCCACCTGGCTCAGGCGCGTCTCCAGCGCGCTGCGGAGGTCGTTGACTTTCACATCGGGGAGGGGGTTCAGGCCGATTAAAACCCCCGCCCCCTGCGCCCCTTCCTCCTCCTCCTCCTCCTCATCCTCCCCTTCCTTCTCCTTCTCCTCCTGGGGGGGGAGCAGCTCCCGTCTCCGGCGGCGCAGGTCGAGGTCCGCCTGCAGCTTGAGGTCGCGGTTGGGTTTGAGGTCGTGCTCCTGCCGGCTCCTGTCCCCGCGGGTGGCGGCGTTCTCCGGGCTGGGTTTCTTCTCAGCATCGTTCACGAGCCGCCCTTCCACGCGCCTCTGCCTGCTCCGGAGGCTTCCCTGAGGGTCCTGAGCCAATTCCACCGCGTTCTCCCCACGGTCTCCGTCCTTCCCCTGCCCTTTGCTGGCCCCCTCGGCCCCCTCAGCTCCCCGCTGCTCCCGCGGGTGCTGCTCGCTCCCGGCCACCTTCAGTTTGCTCGAGGAGCCCGGGGCAACCGCCGGCTCTCTGGGCTCCACCTGACCCAGAGCTTTGGCTTTCAGCTCTGCTCCTGAGTCTCTTTCCAGGCCCTTTCCTGCCGCTCTCGGAACTTTGGCAGCCCCCGGCGGCTCTCTTTGGATGGGAGCTGTGGCCGCTTCCACGGCTTTCAGGGAATTCTTCTCCTGGACGTCTCTCCCAGCTTTGGCTCCTCCGAAATCCTCCGCCAAGGGCTTCTTTTCTAGCTGGTTTCTGGCATCCTGGGCATCCCAGTTCTCCGGGACCTTTTTAGCAGCTCTGTCGCTCTCCTGCTGCGGCGCCTTCCGCTCCCTGGGAGGAACCCCAGGAACCTCGCGCCTGTGCCCGGCCTCTTCCAGCCTTCCTGCCGTGCCCCTGCGCTGCTCGGCTGACTCTGCAGGCTGCCTGCCCAGCCCCGCCACGGGGGGCTCGGGGGGCTCCTTACCCCCTGCCTTGGCAGCAGCTTCTTGTTTAGCCCCCGGGCTCTCCTCCTCCTTGCTCTTGGCCAGAGGCGCGGCGGGCTCCTGCTGCATTTCTGCTGCGGAGGAAAAACTGACAATGAAACCTTTTCCTTACAGCAAGCCACGGGTTCCCTTCCCCTGCCACCACATCCTGCAAAAGGGGCTCCCCCACAGTCAGGCAGGGATCTGCAGAGGGAATTTTGCTGCGTGCCAAAGGGCCTCGGATCCCCCCCAGCCTGATTTCAGAGCTGCTCTGAGCAGTGACCGCTGCTCACGCTCCCCCCCGTGTTCTCCTCACCTTGCTTTGGCTTCTCCTCTCCTCCCTCCTCCTGCCTCTGCTGGTGGATCTCCTTGTGCTGCTCTTCGATCACAGCCAGCAGTTTCGCCTGCTGGTCGAGCAGCTGCTTCTGCTGCACTTGCTGCTCTTTGATCACCTGCAGCAGCACCGCGTGATCGAGCAGTTTCGCCTGCCCAGCATCTAGAAGAGAAAAAGGAAAAAAAATAAGGAAAAAAAAAAATCCCTGACCCCAAATCCTCACTGAGCATCTCCCAGCACTCGAGGGGCTGCGGCGCCTTTCCTCAGCGGGGCAGTGCTGCCCTGCAAACGGAAAGCAAAAGGAGGCAGTGGAGGGGCTGAGGGTGCCCGCACGCGGCTCCTGGGCTTGCAGGGAGCAGCCGGGGGCGATCGAGGCCAAGCAGAAGTGACTCAGGCTGATTCACTCGCTGCAAACCCCACGTCAGGCCCAAAGTATGAGCCCCGGGTCTGCACGGAAACGCTGCTGCCTCCTCTCCTCCCGGACAGTCGGACGTATCCCAGCCGAGGGCCGGGGCCGCTGCCACTCGCCTCCCCCGGCAGCAGCTCGAGGTGTCTCCAGCCTGCCGTGCCCCGGAGGAAATCGTGTCAAAACCAATCTCCTGCGAAACGCCCTTTAAATTAAAAAGGGATGCTGCCTGCTAATCCCTTCCCGGCACACGCTGCCTCCCCCGTCCCGCTAATAACCACAGCGAAGTGTTTCCAGTCCCCGTCAGAGTCAAGGGCCTCTGGAATTCCCCTCTCACTGCGCTGCCGAAAGCTGGGTGAGGAGGGGGAATTCGGCCCCTTCCGAGAGCAATTGACTTCTCGAGATCTGTTTATTTTTCACACTTTGCTCCGGGTAAGCACTGGGAGCAGCAGGCACTCCTCTGCCTCGTCCTCCAGGCCCGCGGGTCCCGGCTCAGCATGGGAACGTTTGGGCCGGGCCCGCAGCGAAGGTTTCAGCCAAATCAAAGAATTTCACAGCAAAGGCTTCAGCCAAATCAAAGAATTTCTCCCCGAGAGCTTCGCAAACATGTGTGAGTGTGTGCGTGACACACCTCTTCCAGGCAAACAACAGGCTGTGCCGCCTCCCCGCTCCTCCTTTGATCTCGGAAAGGCCCCGGCCAGCGCTCGGGCTGGATCTGAAAGGCGTCCTTCATAAAAAACATCCCCAACAATCACCCAGCGGAAGCTCTGGGGTTCACGCCGCCCAGGGCAGCTGCAGCCACGGCTCCGAGGAGCAGCCCCGAGGTTTGGAGATGGGAGAGCTCCCTGGCATGTTCCCCAGGCAGAGATGGAAGCCCCAAAAAGACTCCGACCCCAAATCCTCCCCGAAACGTGCAGAGTCCCCGTAGCCAGTACCCGCTACAAGCTTTTCACGCTCAGCTTTTTCAGCCCCGTTGCAACGCAAAAAGGCAAGAAATGAGTTAAAAACCAAGAAATGAGTTAAAAACCAGGACGTGGCCACCGAACCAGGAGGGCAGGAGGCGCCCCACGAGCACAGCCTGCTGGCTGCAATGCCCACGGACGTCCCATCGGGTCCGGAGCAGAGCCCCAGGGCATCACACCGAGGGAACTGCACAGCCTGGGGACGGTGCCGTGAGCCACCCTGGCTCCAAAACCCCCACGGCACCACAAATTTGGGGGCCCAGCAGCAGCACCCTGAGGACGGGGCAGGCCGGGTTCCCCCCTCCTTGTGCTAACAACCCCAGAGCGATGCCCAGGCACCTCTCTCTGCCTCCGGGCCCTGAGTTTTGCAGAACCCAAAGGGTTTCAGGCTGGCTGCGCTCGGGTTGAGTCAGCACTGCTGGCACTGGAGCAGGAAGCCGGGGCTGGCCCCCAGTGACTCACGTCCCGGAGCCGGCCTCGCCTTGCCAGGGACCTCTCCAGGAGCGTGCCAGCCTCCGCCGGAGGCGTTAGCCCGCTGCAGACAGGCACCGAGCACTGAGGTGACGACAGCCCGAAGCTATGTGCTCCCCAGAGCCAGGACAGGCAGCGCTGGCACGTCCCTCCCGCAGAGGAATCCGGTGCTCACAGCCCAGGTCCCGGGTCCCGGGGCCAAGCACTCACCCTCCAGCTTGCTCTCCGCGTTCTCGGGTTGTTTCTCCTCCACATTCCTGCTCTCCCTCGGCTCCGGCTGCTGGGGCTGGGCTGGGGCAGCTCGATCCGGGAGGGGCAGCTCCTGATTCTCACCTGGGGGAGAAAGAAAAAAAAAAAAAAAACAGGCCCCACGCTCAGCAAGGGCTGCCCAGGAGAGGTTCTCCGCAAGGACTCCGCGCCGTGCCGGCCCCGCCTGCCCAAGCAGCGCCGTTTACATTCAACCCGGCGGCTGCGAGGGAAGCAATAAAAAAAAAATATATATATATATAAATAAATAAATTAACAACCTCATAGAGCGGTGGCAGCGAGCCAGCGCTAACTACCTCGGCCAATTAAAATGCGAGAGGGGTTCCGAGCAGCTTTTAGACGGGCACTTAGCAATGTGTTACCTGTCAAGAGCTCCCGGCTCCGCGTCCCCAGCGAGTTTGGAGACGCAGGGGAACAGCATGGCACCTGACATTTGGTAGGCCAGCCAACAACTGTTTGACAGATATTCCAGGAGCTGTCAAAGCCACCAGATTCCTCCCTTTCCCCAGCAGCTGCCGCAGGGGCCGTGCGTGCTCCCGGGCTGATCTCGTGCAGCGGAAAGGAAAGGCTGGGACGAGGGTAGGAGCAACCGGGGGCAGCTTACAGGGCGAGAGGAATCCGCTGGGGTGAGCCGCTGCAGCGGGAGCTTACCGGGCTCGGCTTCCTTCTCTGCAGCCTCCTCTGCTTTCCTGGGGGGCTGCAGCTTTGTTTTCTCCCCAGCCTCAGCTTTCTGCTCCCCGTCCGGCGCTGGCTGGGCCGGCTGCTGCTCCTTGTAGGGCGGCCTGCCGCCCTGCTGCACCTTCCCCTCCGGGACGTGCTTGGGATTCTTCGCTGGCTCGTCGGTCCCTCCCCGCGGTCGGTTCTCAGCCATCGCTTCCTTCCCTTCTTTCGGGCCCAGCGCCTCTTCCTGGGGATGGGGCTGGGGCTGGGCCGGCTCCTGCGGCGCGGCGGCGCCTTTGGCTGCCCCGAGCTTGTTCTCATCGGACTCCTCCCGCTCCCGGCCCGTGTCCACCTGCACCTCGTCCCGCGGCACGGGCGGCTCGTGGCGGTGCGCTTCCCCCACGGGCAGGGCGATCCCTAGGGCAGACAGCAGGCAGGGTTAGGGGGGGGACAAAATAACAGCCAGCAGGCTCCCAGCACGCGCAGCCGTGCCCGGTACCCGTCACCCTTCTGCTTCCTCACCGAGAGGCTGCGCCCCTAACGAGCCCCAAACACTAAATCGCCTTCAGCCCACGGGGCAGCCAGCTGAGATCAGGACCCTGACCTCACCGAAGCGCTCTCACGCACCTCCCAACCCCAAAGCTGACGCCCCTGCCCCAAATTCCCTCCTCACCTTGGTCGGGCCGGTCGAGCTGCACTTTCTCCTCCAGCTTCCCTCTCTCCTCGTCCCTCTTGGGTACCTCCATGGGCACCTTGATCTGCGGCTGCTCCATCTCCTCCTTTTCATCCAGCAGCTTCGGTTTATCGCGGTCATCCTCCGCCTCCTCCACCGCGGGGTTCTGCTCTGTGGACGGAGGGTTCATCGCGCCGGGTTACGCGCGGCCCCGCCGCCGCAACCCCCTTCCGCCAGCACGAGCCTGCAGCTGCTTCCCCACGGAGGGGCTGGGGGCTTTGTTCTGCCCCCCCGAGGGGCTGGGGGCTTTGTTCCGCTCGCCGTTTGCTCTCCCTGCAGCCTCTCCGACGAAGCCACGAGCGCGGAGCCGCTGCCGCTGCGAGCCCGTGCCGCCAGATGGTAGCATCCGCCCGGCTGCCCGCCGCGGGGCACGCGAGCGCAGGGAGCCCCCAGCACCCACCCGCACCGCAGAGCAGCTCCAAGCCTTTTTTTTTATTAATTTTGTTTGCTTTTTTCCCCTTTTTTTTTGCAAGAGCATTCCCGTAGCCCTCCCGATGACGCGAGGAGCAGGAGGGAGAGGAGCGGCGAGACCCCGGGGAAGGCGGCACGCAGCCAGGAGCGCAATCAGGACAGGGTCCTGAGGGATCTGGGGCTCTCGTCACCCCTCTCCAAAGGGATGGGGGGCTCCTGGGACACAGGACCCAGCACCAGAGCGGCCCCGTGGGAGCTCCTGGGGTCCGAGGGGGCCCTGCTGGCCCCCAGACCTGCCCCGTGTGAGCACAGGGCTCGCTCTCCCCTAGAAGAGCAGCGGAGGAGGAAACGTGATTGTTTCCCAGCACTGAAGTTGTACTGTGCTTTTTTTTTTTTTTCCCATCCAACAAACAGCAAAAAAAAAAAAAAAAAAAAAAAGTCTTCTGTAAGAAAAAATTCCCAACTCTCCCCCCTCCGTTTGCCCTCCCCCCCCCCCCCCCTTGTGATTTCCTTTGGGGAATTAATTCTATAAACATCTTTCAATTTTCTCCTCCCCCTCCGCAGGGCTGGTGCGATTTATTACGAGATGAACTCATGGGAAAGAGGAGATTGCCACAACTTCAGCTGCGTGGGCCTTACCCAAGTTGGGAAAAGGAAAAAAAAATAATAAAATAAAAAAAAAAAAAAAAGAACAAGTCGTGGCCCAGAGGGAGCCGTGCCAGGAACACCCTGGGCTCCTTGGCCCCGGGCGCGAAGGGCCGCGCGCCGGCGCTGGCTGGCGGTCAGCACCTCCCTGCCTCGGCGCTGCTGCTGGGAGGGGAAAAAAAAAAAAAGGATTGGGGCTTTCTGAGAAACCCCAGCCTGGTGCTCAGGGGTCTCTCCCTCTTTGAGGGAGTGCCCAGAGTTCAGCGAGTCAGGGCAGGACGCTCCTCCTTTCAGGAATAATCCGAGCGCAGGAAGCGGTGCCCGCTGCTGGCCAGGGGCCCTGGGAAAAAAAAAAGGGGGGAAAAAAAGGGAAAAAAAAAAACAAAAAAAACAGGAGAGGAAGTTTTCCAGGCAAACGGAGGAGCTGGGGTCGGAGTGAGCCCCGCGTTGGGCACACGGCGCTGTGGCAGGTGCCGGTGCCAGCGCCGCCCAGGGAGGCCGCGAGGAGCGCCAGCCCCAAATCACGGGCGGGCTTCCACGGCCCGGCAAACAATGCGAGGAGGAGGCAGAAAGAAAACAGCGACGAAAACAAAAAAGTCTCCAACGCCATAATAAGCCAAAGTTGCCTCTGAGCCGTCATTTGCTCAGCGGGAAACAAAATTAAGTTCATCATCGGGGCGTGAATTAACGACCTCGCGCGCGGCATGGAAACCGAGAAGGGGCCGCGTGCGGTTTGCAGAGAACAATTTTGCTCGGGCTGTGTAATAATCACTCTGACTGTCTAGTCGCCCTTCGGGTCCCTTCGGAGCGCGTTACAGTAATGCTGCGCCTCTTAATGTTTTATGAGCGGCGCTGGACTTTACAGGCAGGGGCTGAGAGGCTGTAAAAGCTTCTTGGCTTTACAACAACAAAACCCCGGCGCTCGCCCCGCCGAGGGCTCGCCGCTCCCGGGGCTCCGCTCGCCTTCGCCGAGGCTTTCTGCAGCTGGTTTGTGCGGGCGTGTGCGCGCCTCTGTCTTGTGGTTTGCCAGCAGCCTCTCCAGGCTGCAATAAAATTTCACGATTAGCAACCTAAAAGCTTCCCTTCCCCCTCTCGCTCCCGGTTGGGGCGGCAGCGGCGAGCCCGGGAAGGTTTTAAAGCCCTCCCCGCGGGGCTCTCACCGCGCTGTGTCCGCCGCAGGAGCGCCGAGCTTCAACCACTTGAGCCCCCCAAAATGGAGCGACCCCGTTTTGCAAGGCCGTACGGGATGGGAAACCCCTTGCAGAAAGCGAGGGGAAGGGATAGGGGCACACCAGCCCCCCCCAAAACCCCCGGGGAAAGCCAGGCTGCCCCACGCAGCCCCTTGGGGACACGGAGAGAGCCCCCCTTCAACCCAGCCCGAGCGGCGCCTCCGGGAGCTCCCCCCCGGCGGGCGCAAGGGTTCCAGATTTCACAAGGTTATCGAATGGCATCCCTGAAATTAGTTCACAGTTGTCTCCTGACGCACCAGCAGTAAAAAAACCCACCCCAATTACCAGAGGCTGCCGGTTCCTTTTCTGTGTCACAGGCGCTATTAAAAGCTCGCTCGCACAAGGCACCGGGGAGAGCTGCGGCAGCGCCAAGCTGCTCCCGCGGCGCTCGGGAAGCGTGCAGAGCCCTCGGCTCCACGCACGGGGCTCCTCCAGCACACAGCACGGCCCTAATAAATAGAAAATAACCCGCGGGCACGCTGCCTGCAGCCGAAGGGGTCTCGTCTCGGGGTTAACGCCTGCCCGAGGAGGCTTGGTGCATGCGGAGGAGCCGAAGGGGGACCCCGGTGTCACCTGCGGCCGGGGGACCCCACAGCCACGGGGAGCACGGCCAAGTCGAGGGCTTCCCGTGGCAGCGGGCTCTCTCCTCACGGCGTGAATCGGGGCTTTGTTCGCCGGGATTGCACAACGCCAGGGAAGGGAAAGGAAGCGGCAAGCAGCGAGTAAGGAGCTGAAAAATATTACAAAATCTTAATCCGCCCCGCGAGACCCTCTGGGGTGCTTTCAAATACAGAGAGAAATTGCCTAATTAGCTTTTTTTTTTTTTCTTTTCTTTTTTTTTTTTTTCTTTTTTTTTAAATGGATAATTGCCTTCATGAGCTTTCACGGGCAGCTTAGCAACCTTTTAACGTGCGCGCGCGCACGGCGCGGAGCGGCCGAAGGGTTCTGAAAGGGGTTTTATACCTTTCCTGAGGAGCTGCTGACAGCAAACCTCAAGCCATCCAGGCTGGGGCTGCACCGGGCGCTGGGGTGTCGTTAGGAAAAACACCACTCGGAGCTCGCTGGTCAAGCCGCGTTCACATAAAAGGGCAATGTTCTAATATTCATCATCCCCGGGCCCACGGGGCAGGGTTTTAATGAAAGTCTGCACAGTTCTGCCCCGTGCACCATCAAAGAGGCCAATAAATGCCGAGCGCACGCTGCTGAGGACCAGGGGAGAAGGCTCAGCACCTCCCGGGGCTGCCCTGCTGAGCCGTGCACCCCCTGTGCCCCCACCCCTGCCCCGTGCCAGGAGCAGGACCAGGCACGGGCTGCTCCGGAGCGCAGGACGCAGCTGCCAAAGCATTTAGCCAGGCTGTGGGCTCGGAGCTGTGCAGAACACTCCAGGAGGAGCAGCAGCACGAAGAAAGGAGCTGTTTAGTGCCCCTCACCGGGGCGCAGGGAGGCTCAGCTCCAAGGAGCAGCACCCAGCAGCCCCCCGACACCGCTTCTCCTCCCGTCCTCCTCCTCCAGCACCACGGGGACGTGCCAGGGGGGAAGCTGAGCCTCCACGGGGAGCCCAGCCCCGGGGTTTGGCCCAGGGGAGGTTTAGGAAGCGAGGGTGCCCCAAATGGATCCCTCCTGGGTAGGGGTATTTGGTCCAGAGGTGAGCACCCCGCGGGGAGGATGCTGATGAGCTCTGGGGGCACACAGAGTACAGCAGGGCAGCCCTGAGCCAAGCCTCCTGCGCTGCCGCCCTGCTTCACATGGAGAAGAAGTGAAGAAATTCAGCAAACTCCACGGACACCGCCGTTTATGGGCCCTTTTTTTTATTTTCCCAGCCACGAGCACCCGAAAGGAGCAGCTGTTCTTTGGCCGTTACCGCTCCCAAATTAACCAAGGCGGAAAAATTCAATCGCATCCCCCCTCCCGGCCCTGCTGGGCGCGCACCATTAAGGGATTGAGAGCAGCTTCTGCTCGCAGCTCGCGGGCACCCCGGCGCCTGGGAAGGCTCACGCCACGCTGGGGTGAGCTTTGAGGGTGAAGGGAGAAAAAAAAAAACAGCACTGGCAGGGTCGGCACAGCCCCGAGTGAATGTTATCGGCGGCAGCACCGGCGTCGGGGAGACACCCAGAGCCGCTGGGCAGGAACGCGGCCAAGAAGCAGGAGGGAGGATGGATAACCTCCAGGAGAGGCAGCCCTCCTCCGGCTTCCGCTCTCAATCTCTGCGAGGAGATTTCAAGGCCCCCGAAGAACAAAAAAAAAAAAAAAAAAAGCCCGAGGAGAAGCAAAGGAAAATAAACTGAAGGAACAGGACGCAGCCGAGGGGGAGCGCGGGGTCAGGCGACACCTGCTAGCGGTGGCCTTGCGAGGCGAGCCCGCAGCTGGGGACGGGAGGGAGCGGCCGTAATTCCATCAGCGGGCGCAGTAAACAAATAATAAATAACGTGAACCGGTAAACAAAGCCGAGGCATAATCACAGGCTTTGTCAGAGCTCAAACCGAATCCAAATTTATATCCTCGCCACCGAAAAAAAAAAGAAAAAAAGAAAAAAAAAAAAGGCAGTGCCCGTAAATTTACATACCTCTGAGCAGGGTGTTGGTAGGGGGGTTGTTGGCAGCGGGGGCAGCGTGCTGGGAGCTGCCCCGTTTGGCCACTCAGCCCTCACACAAGTGGCCACCGCTGAGCTGTCCCCAAGTTCACTGCCACCACGGGGAGGGGACACCCGTGCCCTGTCCCCAGCCCCGCACCCTCCCCTTCCCCAAAAAACAACCCCAAAGGGCACCGGAGAGCTGCCTGGAAACCACCCTGCGCCCACCACACTGAAAAAATAAAATAATTTAATAAGTGGAGCTGGGGACACGACCCGAGCAGGCACACACCTGGCATTTTGACAGGGTCCTGCTCCATTCTGCTCTCCTCTCTTTCCAGGTGCTCCAAGCCCACCGCTTCTGTCCTCACCGGGGCGTCCTCGGTGGCAGACAAGGTGGTGTAGGTGCTGATAACCAGCATTCCCAGCCCGATCCACAGGATGATCTGCAGGGAGCAGAGCCTGGGTTAGCACAGAACAAACGGGACTGCTCCGCACGGCGTTTGTCACGCAAATGGGTCCCCAAACAATTCGGAGCTCGGCGCAATCACACATGCCAGTAAGACAGGAGAGAAGGGTAAGAGGCAAATAAGTTGTGTTTGGATGCAGAGGCACAACGTGAGAGCCTCGGATGCTGGAAGCTGCAGAAATGACAACTCCTGCATCAGAAGGAAGCGGACAGGGCACAGGAACAGAAAAATGCACGCGGTGGAGAGGAGCCCAGCTGCAGAGGCTCGCTGCCTGCTGCTTCCAGCAGCTACTTTGGAGCGCCACGAAATCCAGCCCGGCTGAGAGCAGAGGTGCCCAACCTGTGTACGGGCAAGGAAGGGTTCCAGTAAAACATTTAAAATGTCCCATTTCTGAGTAAGGCCTCCACACACCAGCCCTGGAGGTTAATGCTCCAGGAACGTGGTCAGGGCTAAGAGGAAGCTGCCAAGAAGCAAATCAGCGAGCCCCAGAAAGCTGGGAGCAAAAGGGGGGAACGCAGCAAGGCAGAACCTGGGTCCCGTGCAGGGAAGGGCTCCAAGAACTTCTCCGACAAGGCTGCCAGCCTGCAAACTGCAGCGTTTTGTGTGCCCCTCACGGCCACTGCGGGGTCCCCACCTCCAGCTCCTGGGGCAAGGACACCGTTTTTTCCACCCCAAGCCTGAGCAGAACAACTACCCCCGTGCAGGCAATGGTGCCAAAGTCTCCCTCTGCCAAGGAATCCTGCCTCCTGCTCCATCCTCCAGGAGCTGCCCAGCCCTTCAGGTGAATAAATCCCCCTCCTGCTGCCACCTCAGCAGCTCACGAGGGGACGGGGAGAGTCCCACGGGATTCATCCTCTGCCTCGCCCCCCCCCCGGAGTCCTTACCCTGCAGCACAATTAACAAAAGGCAGGAGAAAAGGGACGCGGCTCGGCCTGAGAGGAACCAGCAGCGGCCGCTGGGGACCATTAACGCAACCGGGAGCTGCCGTGGGCTACCGGAGGGAGGCAGGAGATGGAAAATAAAAAAAAGGGGGGGGGGGGACAGAGATTGAAAGGCAAAGGCCAAGCAGGGCCAGCCCTGAGGGAAGGACGGGGCTGGGGCTTTGCTCCCCTCGTTGCTGGGCTGCCCAGGAGCGGGGTCAGCGCCCCGGGAGCCTGCGGCCCCCCCGCCACGGAGACGCCTTGGGAAGGAAGGGGCCGGCAGGACACGGAGCAGCTCCGGGCTGGGGACAGGCACGGTCAGGGAGCAGAGGGCAGATCTGAGAGCCTCTGGAGAGGAAACAGAAGCGCAGGCTGCTGCCTGCCTCGCCGGGCGGCTGCACAAAGAGCAGACATCCTGCCAGCCTGCCCCGCGCCGCGCGCTCAGCGGGTCCCTGCCCTCGGCGCGGGGGCTCCTCCGCTTCCTCCCCCCAGCAGAAAGGTTTCTGGTGGCCGCCCCGGCCCCTTCCAGAAACAACAGCAGAGAGGAAGAGCGTTCCCACAAAGGGGAGCTATTCTGGTGCCACAGGAACCGGGAGAGATGGGGGAGAGAAGGGAACCGTAGGAAACGGCTGAGAACACCCAGCGTTTCCAAAGCGGGGGGGGTTGTTGGTTCTTATCTTCGTAGGGAGCCAGGGGCTCGAATGCCTTGGACTCTGCCCCCTCTGATTGTTTAAGGTTTGGAGATCATCTGCGAGCTTCCCAGGGCGCTGGGTAGGGGCACACATGGCAGGGGGAGGCCGGGGAGCTGCGGCCGTCCCGCGCCTCCGTGCTCAGCCGCCCTGGGAGCAGCACAGGACCTGGAGGAGGAGGAGGAGGTCTGTGCTTCGGACCAGGTCCACAGAGATGCTCGTGGCACACAAAACCAGGCCCTTTGGACTCGGGGGGACACCCAGGAAAACCTCTGGCAATCAGGGGACCAAAAGCTGCGAGGCCTCGGTGGCCCCAGGAGCTGGGCACAGCTCAGCAACCACCCAAAGCAGCTGGAGCGGAGAACTGGGAGCAAGGGAAGCAGCACTGCAGGGCTGCTGTGATCCCATGTCTGATCCCATGGGAAGAATCGGCCCCCCACGTGTGAGAAGGGGACCTGCCGAGAGCAGAGACCCCTCTCCAGGGCTCCTTGAGGGGCAGTCAGCACAGCAGGAGTCCCCGGAGAGCAGCGCCGCGAGCCCAGGAGCTCACAGGAGGAAGTTTACGCGGCCGTTTCCTCTGCTGGTTGCTTTCCCTCGGCCGTCCTTCCTCCCAGAAGACAGCTCGACCTTTTTGCACAGCGCTGTCATCAACCAAAGCCTCTCACCACGCCTGAGCCAGCAGCGGGACACGAGAAGGGGGTTTGTCTCCCCGGGGCTGCTCTGGGCACCGAGGGGAGGAAGGCAGAGCAGGGGACCCTCGGACAGGGGAGGTGCTCGGGGTGCTGGACGGACCCAGAGAGCCCACGGCGAGGGGAACCCTTCCCATCCACACTTCCCGACCCCGAGCAGCCTCGTGGTGGCTCCTCTGCCCCACGCAGGACGAGGAAGCCAAGCTCCAGCACCAGGAGCCTCGCTGGGAGCCGAGCTGTTTGCAGACCTCAGCAGGGCTCTGCCAAACCTCGCCCGGCCCCGGGGGGCAGCAGGAGAGGGAGCTGCACCTTTAGGGAGGGCACGCTCCTCCCCAGCCCGTTCCCAGCCTGTTCCCAGCCCTGCTGCCTGGCTTTCAAGCTTTTCAGCTCCTCGAGTTGCTCTAACACCTCTCGGAAAGCCAGCGTGCCACCCCCAGCCCCCAGCCTGACCAGCAGCTGTGCCAATTAACAACGCTAATTAACAACTCACTGACAGAAGCCAGGGCTTTTTGCTGGCCAGCAAGGATCTGGGACTGCCCCCATCCCTCCCCCCGGAGCCCTCTGTGCTGCTGTGGGTGCAGCTCCCACCCCGCAGCCCAGGCTCCATCCTCCCAGCTCCGAAAGGGAACTGGCACGGATCGGAGGCGGCCCCATAAAAGCAGCACTGGGAGAGCCCAGGGAGCTCAGGCAAGCACCAGAGCTGGATTTGAGGAGGGGGCTCAGGGTGGGAGGGGAACACTCACGTGCGTTGTTCAGGCCCAGGGCTGGCTCCTTCTCCCCCCGCCTGCTGCTCTCACAGGTTTGGATGGAGCAGGGCGCCTGATCAAAGCGAGCAGGAATGAAGGAGGAGAGCACAGACAGAGCTCCGGGGAAAGAATAAATGAGACTCCACACAAGACCTGGGGGCACGAGGAGAGGCTGGGCCCCGCGCTCAGCTCCCGGAGAGGTGCAGGGAGGCGCTGAGCAGCTCACACAGCTCTGAGGACAGGTGTGCCCTCGCAGCATCGGTCAAAGCAAGTATGCAAACCTGACAGGCCATGGATCACTCAGGAAAAGGCTGGACAGCTTGCTACCAGCCCCCCGAAACACCAGGGTAACCCGGGGGCTGATGCCTGCGATAAGCCCGAAGTCCTTTGTGGGATTTCTGCGGGACAAACCCCCCCCAGCAGCCTCGGGAGCAGCATTTGGGGTCACTGCGAGCTCAACCCGGTGCTCAAGCCCTGGCTGCTGCCTCTGGGCAGCCGGTCGCAGAGCTCAGCACGCCCTGAGTGCAGCTTCCAGGCACTGCAGAGAAACGCTGAGGCTCGGCCGGAACAGAAAGCGATTCCTGAAAGTGCTCTTTGTTCCCCTGAAAAACCCCGGCTGGCAGTCGGGCTCCTGCTCGGGGTTTCAGTCAAAGGAGTTAGGAGCGGAGTGTCAGAATCCCGAGTGAAAGCTGGAAAGTTGGACTACTTCCTCGTGTCAGAGAAAGCGTGGGGAAAGGGGAAAGAAAGAAAGAAAGAAAGAAAAAAAAAAACACGCCCTGCTTAAAAACTTCGTGGACGTTTGCAAAGCCACAAGTCATTAAAGGCAGAGAAAGCCATTAGCTCTGTAGGACCCACAAAAATGTCCTGCTCTCCCCCTGCTGACTCCACAGTTTGCTGAAAGCCTTACTCCCAGCCCAGCGCTGTCGTGAGGGGTAACGCTGGAGCAGAGGCCTGCTAAAAGGCAGCGGATTAAGTTATTGTTAGAAAGAAACAAAACATGCGAATTTCAGCCCCATAAAAACAGGCTATTTGCAGAAGCAGAAGGATCAAGCCCAGCAAAGAGCCACTTTGTTCCAGTCCCCGAGGAGGCCAATTCAACCCGGAGCAGGAGGAAAAGCTGAACTCCTACCAGCCTCTGAGCGACCCCGATCGCTTCAAAATCAATTCCTGGAGCAACACCTCTACGTGTGTGTTCCTTTTTATTATTATTTTGGTTGAAACCAGAAAGCTGAGGGTCAGCAGCAAGAACCGCATGGCTGGGAAGTTTTGTTTGTTTTACCCGGCCCGGGCAGGTTGAGCTGTAAGGCCCGGGCAGGTTTTATAGGCTGCCTGGATTTCCCCCCTCTGTGGCTACAGACCCTGAAAGCCCACCAGAAGGCGGGCTGGAAGCAGCATTTTAAGCACGGAGGGACAAAAAGAGCCCGTGTTCCAGCTCGGGGCAGGGCAAGCACGGAGCCAGCCCCTCTGCTGCTGTCGGCGTGCCCGCGAGCGGTGCCGTGCAGGGCAGCGACCACGACAGCTCCCACCTGCAGCAGGGGGAGGCAGCAGGGGGGGTGCTGGAGGAGGTGCTGAGCAGTTTCCCTCCTGCAGCCCCAGGACCTACGTTCCCGGGCTCCGCAGAGGGCTCAGGGGGATGTGGAGCAGCGTCGCCACTGACCTGTGAGCAGAGCGCGTTCTTGTGGATCTTCTTGTAAATCAGAGCCGGGCAGATGAAGCAAATGAGGCTTCCCATCGTGGCACCCGTCAGGCCCAGGACTGTTTCCACTGGTAAAGAAGAAGGAGAGAAGTCAGCAGAGCCCTTGCCCTCCAGCAGCACGGCTCCCTGAGCCCCCCCAGGCTGCGGCCAAGCCCGACAATCCCACCAAGAGGCAGCCCCTGCCCCAGCTCCCCGCTCACCGTTGGGGATCATGATGCCTCCGATCATGGTTCCAAACACCACGGCCAGCGTCAGGGCTTTGAAGCGGAGCGGGGGCATGTAGCCCCCCGCGGCGAAGGTGCCATCCTTCTGCTGGAAGAGAAACATCAGGAGGGGGAGAGGATGAAGCGAGCCCCCAGTGCACACCCAAATGGCTCCAGGGGGGACAAGGGGGGCACAGGGGACAGGACAGGGGCAGTTTCACGAGCTGAGAGCTGTGCTTTCTGTGGGGTGGGGGGCAGCTAGACGTGGCTGAGCACTTTTAAATATGCAACTGCGCTGGAACCTTCAGAACAAGACTGATGGGAGGCAAGGAGCCAAATCTGCAGTTTCCATCCTGCCCCAAACGTGAACCGTACAGCTGTATCCGAATCCCTCTGCCAGTGCTGCTGCTGCTCGGCCTCTGCGAGCGGCCCCAAGGCCAAGGGCATGAGAAAGAGGCGCAGCTGGGAAGGCAGGAGGGGAGGGGGGGGACGGGCACGGGGGAAGAGCTCCGGCACAGCCACCCCACGGCATCCCCAACGCCTCCGGGAGCGGGGCTAAATCCCAGCACGGTGCGGCGCGTGGGTCGGCTCCTCGACGTGACGGAGCTGCGGGGGAGCTGCTGGTGCTGGAGGGCTTCCAGGCACCCCCCCCGTTTCCCGTCCCGTCCCACACTCCCCGAGCAGGAGGTGTGGAAGGAAAGCACAGGATGCCACGGGCCCTAGGGACCCGGCAGGTCCCCGCGCTCCCGGCCGCAGGGGTTGGGAGAGAAAAGCGAAGTGACACATCGGGGACCCGGGGGAGAACCCGGAGCGTCCCCAGAGCTGCTCTCCTCCACGCCTGCTGGCTTTCGCCAGCACTCTTCCCTCATCCTCAGACCCTCCCGACGTGAGAAAAGAGCCGGGGGCTTCTCACAGGCAGAAGTGGCAGGATTTAGAGCTATAAATTGCTCGAGTTTTATTTCCTGCCCTAAGAGGTTTCTATTTATGCAGATACACAAAGGCCTCAGAACATTCCCACAATCTCTTACTGTTATTTACTGAATACCATCGGCATGCTTAGTGCTGTACAATACACAGAGGAGAACACGCTACTGCCACAAGGGACTTACAGTCTAAATCAGACAGCCCAGCTATAGCCACAAAGGCTGTCTGAAGATCTGACCCTGGGAAAGGTGAACGTGTGGGAGAGGGGCGCGCTCCGCCGCACGGTTCTGCACCACATCGGCACCAAACAGCCCGCGAGGCACCGGCAGAAGGGGACATCTGAACCCGCAGAGGAGAAGGCTGCTCAGGGAGCTATTGACAGAGGTGGAAAGATGAGAATAATAATAATAAAAGAGCAGAAACGAGCAGGCACGCAGAGAAGAAATGAGGCCGGGCTCTGAGGCCAGGAACAGAAGCCGGAGCTAAATGCAAAGCAAGATCGAGTTGGCCAGCAAAAGGGTGCCAGCTGGAGCAGCAGGAAATAAGGAGGCTCCTCTGTTTCCAAAAGCACATTACTCCCTCTTTGTGAGGGGGAGAACCGCTCAGCTCTGAACCGTGCGACACTCCGACGGGAGAGCTGAGCTGGGGCGCAGCGGAGCCGTGGCAGGATCCGGACTCACACCCCCAGCCCACGAAATTCCCCTGCAGGGAGGGAAGGATCCTCGGAGTGCCACGGATGAACCGTTCTGTAGAGCGGGATTTAGAGACCGCCACGGGGCTCCTGCCACACCGCTGCCACTCGGGATTTCGCCGTGATGGAGGGTTTGTCCCCCGGGGTAGCGAGCGCCCCTCACGACTCAGAAATTCGTGGCTGGCAGCGGAGCCTCGCAGATCCAAGGCAGGAGCCAGCAGCAGAAGGCAGACAGCCACAGCAGCCCTCCAAAAAGCAAGTGTCAAAGGTGCAGGCCAAGGCAGGGAGCTGCTCCTGGCCGCGCAAGAGGCTCTTACCTGCTGCTCAAAGAGAAGGGTGTTCAGCGCCTGTCTGCACGGGAGAATCATCATGGGAAACCCCACGGCTACCGACATCATGAATCCCACGCGAATCATCTCCGTCACGAGGTTGGAAGGGAAGTTCATTAGGACGTTCCCAGCAATGGCTTCAGTGTAACTCACGTAGCCAAAGAACCCCACCTGTCCGGCAGGAGGGGAGGTGAGCAGAGGGGGTTTGACTCCAAAGCACATTCACACCCGCTCGCTACAAAGGGGGAGTCGGCGACCTCCCGGGAGCGTGCCCTCCCTAAAAAGCAGAGGCGAGTTTCTCCCCAAGCACAGGGGGCTTTTGTGGAGAGCACTGCAGTGAGGGAGAGCTGCCGTGGCCTCCGACACCAGGCAGCAACGCAGTGCCTGCTGCCAGCCCCTGTCCCACAAAGGACGGGCCGTGAGGATTTCCTGCAGCAGGCTGCCTCACGGGGGAGGCTGCTCTCAGGAATTATTAACTGCTCCCTCCACATTTTTTCCTGCTGCAACGGGCTGAAAGAAGCTCTCCTAAACTCAGGGCTGCCTTCAGGCTGTGCCCTGGCAGGCAGGCAGCAGGCTGATGCACACAGAGGAGCTGCGTCCCCACTGCCTCCACCCAAGGAAGCGTGCTGGGCTGAGAACTGGGGCTCTCCAAACGCCTCCTGCACCCTTCCCTGCACCATCTCCCAGCTCACTTTGCTTTCAGCAATCATGAAATTCTTTCAGAATCGATACAGCTACGCAGGAACCAGCCCCAGCTGCAGATAAACCATCGGCCCTGCTGCCCCTCCGCAGCACGGCTTCTGGCAAGGGAAGAGAAGGGGAAGTTTCTTACCGTAATGTAAAAGGTGGTGACCACGTTTAGGGAAGAAGCAAATATGGAGCTCATGATTTTAACAGACGGCTCATCCAAGCTATCATAGGTAGGCAAGACCTGACTGTGGAAAAGGGGCAAGTTATTTGAGGAAACTTTCTACAGAGAGAGAAAAAAAAACGAACTCGAGCACGTTCCCTGCCTCAGCCCAGCAGCAAAGACTCCCTGACACCTTCCCCCCATGGAGCACAAACACTCGCTGCTATTCCACAATTTATACTGCCAATGCCAAGAGATTTCAGAACACTCATAACTTTAAGTGTTGCAAAAATATTCCTGCTCTCCCCACCCCACCACGTGGAGCTAAACGTGTGATGTAAACATTTTGGTTCAGAAGTGTTGCAAAATGAATGACCATTTGTTCCACTGAAACACCAGTGGCACCAGGCCAGGCAGCGCACTGCGATTATTGTTCTTGGAGCTGGCTGTGCTGATAATTAAAGCAACGCCGTGTTTACAGAGTAAAAGCAGGAAGAAGGTTAGAGCATCGCACTGTCTAAAAGAAAAGTTAAACAAACAAAGCTGAATGCAGCGCCCGGCGTGTTTCAGCGCTGCTGCTGGGGCTCGGTTCATAGAAAGCTGGGAGCGCCAATTACACGGATTTGGGGTATTTACAGGCTTGGAAAGCATGTGGAATGCACTTTGTGACATCAGGTGCATATTTTAGCAACTCATTAACCTCTTGCTACTCGAATTCAAGTGGCTCCATCCTGGCTTCGCGTTACCCAAGTCGCTCTCAGGAGGAGGGGGGCGCATCCAGCCAGAGGGGAAGGGGCATCCCCAGCTCCAGTGGGCAAAAAGCCATTAACCCAGAGCGTGCGGGGCCGAGGCCAAACAGAAAAAATCCTTAACCCTTAATCCCCTAACTTCAAAGGGCTCTGCACAAAGGGAGCTGAGCAGCAGCTTGAGGAAGCGATGAGATGCAGCCACCGGCAGGGACCGAAGCTTCCCGGGGAGCCGCGTGGCTTCGGCTCCTTCCCCTCCTGGTGTGCAGCGACCTCAGCTGGGTCAGCTGCCTGCAGACGTTTGGTTTTCTTGGGCTTGGAGAAACTGCTCGGGGTCTGAAAGCGTGCTGTGGGGCCCTCCTGACCGCCAAAGCAAGAGAGGGAGCACGGAGCAGGCAGCGCGTGCTGGTGCGCCCAGGGTTTGCTTTTAAGCAGGAGAGCGCTGGAGGCAGCGAAGCATCGGGGTCTGGCCTGATGAACACATCACACGTTGTCTGTTCTAGCAGCAGCACCTCAAAGAGGGTGCGAGCAGGTATCCTCTCCTCCTGAGCGCAGGCACAAGCCAGCAGAAGCACCAAGACCTGACTCGGAGACGATGGCGTTGCCTTGGAGGGGTCGGAGCCACCGTGCTGTCCTTACCCCAGGGTCGTGGCCCCCCCAAACACAGCAACAGCTCTGCCTGCAGGGAGCTGGTGCTCAGAGGCAGCGAACCCCCCTGACCTGTGGTACTCCTGTGAATTTGGCACTCGATGGGTTCAGCGACTCGACCAAGGTGAGGCAGGGAGGCTGAGGGGAGCAGAGTGGAGCCCCGAGTCCTCGCTGTTCTCAGCCCCACAGCACATTTCCGTGCTGCACAACAGGAGAGGAGCGACCTACTTTGCAAATTCAGCCCCAACAGGATCGCTTTTAAAGAGCAAAAGGCATCAAACTCCCAAGTAAACCACCAGTTTCTCAAGGTTTATTTTTCCTTACTGGATGCTGCCTTTACGTGCTAGAGGAAAGGGATTTCTGTTTTATGTTAGAATTTTTTTTTTTTTAAAAGGTGATTCAGAAGTTACCAAAATTAAGCCTACCTAGCTGAGAATAACATGCTTATAAAGAGTGCCTGGCCTGGGGGCAGGGTATTGCCCTGATGCTTGGAAAAAACACACAGCTTTAGGTTTGGCTTGCCACGCCAGAGCTGTGATGGACTCTGTATTGAGGTACGTGCACGCTGGCCCAGAGCAGAGGATTTCCCTGTTCCCAGCTCCCAGCAAAACCGTGCTGGGTACCGTGTGGCTACCACGAGAAAAAAAAAAGGGAATTGAAAATTTCTAAGATGTTAACAAGGTAAAGCTGTAGAAGAATACAGCTCCCTTCGCCAGTTGTAATGGAGACATTAAACAGCAAGACTGGAGCGTGCTCGGGTAGGAACCAAGCTGCCAAGAGAGCCGATAAATGGAAAATGATGATTTGGATCTTGCGTGTGGGTGTAAACACAGCAGTCTGAACAAATTTTATCTGTCACATTCATTTACTGCTGGCATGCTACCCATTTGCTAGAGCTACAGGGGGGAAAGCCCAACTCTGCCAGCCTTCCAAATGAGGATGGTCTTTTCCGTGTCCACATTTGGATTTACACCTCTATTTAAAGTCTGTTTCTATTCTGGCCAAGCACGTACTGCTCACTTGCCATTCTGGTGCCGAAGGTAATGCTGTTAGAAGCACGGAAATAGCCTGCTCTGCCATCAGGGCCTCCCGTGAGCCAGAGGAAACCCTCGCTGCAAGCAGGTAGCTGGAAACATGCAGACAGCCATCCCGAGTCAGGGACTGCGATCTGCTGGGTGTTCTCAAAGGTTCGGGGGAGCAGGGAGCAGCCACAAGCACACGCTGCCCCGCACGGGGCCCTGCAGCCATCAGGAGCCACGCAGCCCTGCTGCCTTCCCTGGTACTAAGCCATTCCCTCCAAGAAACGGGGGAAATTCCCCACTTATGGGGCTGCACCAGAAGCAACGTGCATTGCACCGCGGGTCTGTTTGGCCCAAATGATTTCACGTTGCCCACGCACAGTAACTCCCCCGTGAAATCCAACTCCCTCCCCCACCTAGGGAACAAAAGGGGCACGTCTGAACGAGGCGCCGTACTTCAGCGGGCTGGAAAATATTTTTGATTCGAAGAAAAAAGGAAACCAGATGGCATCTATCCCTCACAACCCCCCCTGCCCTCACAAAGACGTCTCGCACGCCCCAGCTGCCAGAAGGGAAGGGCAGGTACTTACGACTGGCAGGCAAACGACATGCCGAAGATGGGGATGCAGCGGAAGATGCCCTCCCAGCGAGTGTAGCTGACTCGCTGCAGCCACTGCCCGCTGAAGAGGCCGTGCTTGAAGGACGACAGCACGATCTGCAGCCGAGAGAAGGAAAAAAGGGGTTAAGATCCAGCCCCAGACTGACAGAAAACGCCAGTGCTGGGGTAAAAGGCAGCACGTGGCAGCTCACGGAGAACAGCTCGCGCTGCCGACCACAGCCTGAGCTCTGAGAGACAAATTCCCCAGCCCCCCCCACCCCTCCCACCCACTTTAATAACACTCACGACAGCCTCACTGGCCCCTTGCCACCACGGATCCTGGGTGTATTTTACAAGATGTATGGCATTCCCCCCTGTTCGATGCCATCAGACATCACAGCACGCACCAGGGTGGAACAATTTCCACTGACACATCTAACTGTGAGAGTTATTGTTCCCAGAATGTCTTTTGCGCTTTTTTTAAAACAGTTTTTTACGTCCAAACGAGAAGCAGCATTTGCCTCGGAGATCCTGTTCAACAGAGAACGACAAAAGTTCCTTGAAAAGGACCCCACCTGCCCACTGCTACTCCAGCACCACTTAACACCACCGGTTTACTGAAGACAAGGATAAATTTCAAGAAAAAAAGGGGAGTGAGGCACCCGGTTGAGGCCAGGGGAGCTCTTTGGCCATTGACAGGGAAGCTGGCAGGCATTGGGTTGCACAGGAAACAGAAGGTAAATATGTCTGAATGCCTGTTTATAATATCGCCTGAATGGGGGTTTTCTAATCCCCAGAGATTACGTTTTAGGGCAGCCAAGTCTCATGAAATGTTGTGGTTTTCTTAAAGGCACAGCTTCTGGAACACAGTAGTTTTGTAAAACACTCATTTACAGTTTCCAGGCTCGTTACAGAGGCAAACTCAGAAGTGTGACACAGCCCGACCTACTAAAAAAAACATTGAGTACAAGAAATCTGCACTGCTTCCTATTTCTTTCGTTTCAGCTCTTCCAGGACTGAAATTTGGGGCAGATCAGGCTGGGGCTCCAAGATCAAGCTGCACGAGCATCCACGGAGCACAAACTGAAGTCATTATAAGGTACATAAAGTCCCCACCTCTCAGTGAATGGTGCTGTGTAACAAAGCTTGGCCAAGCCAAACACAGCGAGCTTTGGATCACCCTCCACTTACTCTACTTGATCTAAATGGTCAAGAATCCATTTATCTCAGTAAAGGAGAATGCTTCGAGAAAAATCCGTGAACAAATAAACGCCCTTGTACCGGGGCTGAGAGTTTTGCAGCTTTCCCTGCACAAGAAACAGAAGTGGCGGCGAACAAAGTCTCAACCCTCAGCTGCAAAAAGCCTGAAGGACGCGCGGTTGTGAACGGGAATCGTCCTCCCACGACACGCTGCAAGCGCTGAGGTTTCAAGGCAAAGCACTAACATTTGATAAAAGCCCTCCTGCTTCCAGGCGCTTTTCCCCCCACGTCTCCCATCCTCCGATTTAAACTTCGGAGCCCTAAATTACGAGATACCAACAGGGGAATGAACCACAAATCCTCTCGGCCGCTGTAATCCGGTGTTTGTGAGCGCGCAGACCTGCTGGCCAGCTCCTGCTCACTGTGCTCCTGCCCTCATGAGCCTGAGTGATGCAGCCCGGTCGTTACACCAGGCACTCTCAGCACTCTTTATCAGGAAGGACACGTTAAACTTGAGCCCTGCACCTGCAGGCTGTCCCAGCAGGGCTCGAGCAGGAACATCTGCAGTAACCCCCTGGGAAAACGGCGTTCCCAGCCCCGATACCCACCACGAACATGAACACGGTGTAGAAGATGAGCGCCATGGCGCTGAAGGACTGGATGGAGGCCATCATGTTCCTCTGCAGGCTCAGGGGAAGCACGATGCACAAGGAGACGGCGAAGAGCAGGACTATGCGGAAGCTGCCCGACACCTGGAAAGGGACCAGCAGGGAGAACTGAAGCACGCTTGAAATACCTCGGGGGAGCAGCAAAGCAACTCCTGCCCGTGATTCTGCAGGGATTTAAAGATCTGCTGCTGCCATTCCCACAGCCAGCTCTGCGAGGAGCTCACGCAGTCACTGGGTGACACTGTTGCTCTACGCCGCGCGCGACAGGTCCACCCCGAAGTGGAAATGTGGGGAGGGGGGAGCTTTAAATGCTAATCCAGCGCCAGCCAGCTGAGCATTTTCGTGCAATTAAATCAAATCCGAACTTACTCGGGAACCAGGAGATTGAAGTCTTGAAAATTCTGATCCAGAAAATTAATCAAAACCTCGCATTGGTATTTATTATAGCAGAACACTCTGAAACGCTCGGAAATATTTAATACCTCATTTGGCTGCAGCCACGATGCATCTTTTTAACTTCGCAGTCCCTTAATCAGAGCTTAGCAGCAGCAGGCGGAGCAGATAACGGCCCCGCCAAAGCCCCCTCCACAGCCCCTCTCTGCTCCCCAGCACGGCCTGACGCTGCCTCCGGGGGCTGCTGCAGCCTCCAGCACCAACACCGGGGCTGCCACGGGGCAGATTGCATCCCCGAGGAGGCAGGTGCTCCGTGGCTTTGGCCACTAAAACACCGAGGGAAAAGGGCAAAAATTCCTCTTTAACCAGGGGGCTGCAAAGGGGTGAGTTCAGAACTGGCTGGCACTGCCTGGGAGGGGCGAGAATTAGGGCAGGAGTTATTTCCTTCACGAATCTGCTTCAGAATTAATAGGGAGCAATATTAAAAGGATTCATTTTGTCGGCCGTGCCTCACTGGAGGTGCTGCACATCTGTCTGTTCGGCATACGTCTGAGCTCCCAGGACCTCACAGAGCAAAAGAATCGGGCTTGATGATCTTAAGAGGGTTTCTCCAACCTATATGATTCTAAGGAAATTCTGCTCACAAGGTTTGCTGTTACAGCCTGCCAGGAGATGACCCCACAGCAGCCCATGGCCTGCCGCCTGCACGGGAGAGGCAGCGCAGCGAGGATTGATTTACCTGGAATCCGAGCAGCCGAGCAAAGAAGTTGGAGCCCAAGTCACCAATGACAACATAGAAAGCAATGCAAGTTCCCAACATCAGCCCGATCATGCTGCAAAACAAGAGGACAGAGGTTAGGAGGCTGAAGCAGGAGCCCTGGAGCGCAGCTGCGGCACAGGGGAGGTCTCAGGGGCCTCTCTCTGCGCCCAACCACGACAGCCACAGGTGGCTCAAAATCCTCACACACTCTCCCAGGAAGCTTCCAGGGGATTTACAAGGAAACAGCAAACAGAGAACCTTTAAAATGCCTTCAAATCCATGCAGCCAGCTGCTCGCTTGTCTTCAGTGGGGAAGCAGCCCCAGCGCGCCTTGCTCTGAAGCACGTCCACGCCCCAACTCAACCCAACTTTCTGGCAGGTCACGATGGAGATGACCCCCAAATTTTGCAGAACCCACCCCAAAAACATGTTTGGCAACCAGCAGCGAAGCAGGTTCTCCATCCACAGGGACACAGGGAGCTCTGTGCTCACTCTCAGAGCCACATGAGCAATGTGTGCATCAGGGGGAGCCCTGCGGCTGGAGGAGCTGAGGCAGCACCACGCCTTACCCTTGGGTTTGTGAGGGGGAGGCCACCCCCAGCGAAATAAACCCAACTGCATCCACCAGATAACATCCCCGGGGAAATTACAGCAGCTGCCTGCATGGACCAGCAACATTTGAGAAAGATTCTGTGTATTTTTGGTGCTCTGCAGCAGGGATCAGAGAAAGAGAGGGCACCAGAGCCTGGCCAGAGCGCAGGATGCCTCCACCAGGGAATCTCTTCTGGAAAAGGCAGCGTGGTAACAACATCCCATCGCCTGCCGAGGCTGCTGAACAACCTGCGAGGGATTTTCTGCTGCAAGGGATTGTCTGGGGTCAATTTTTTGTCAGGGTCGTCTGAGGAACAGGACCACGAGCCCTGGGGACAGGACTTCCACCGCAGGGCACCTCCCAGTGCCTGGGGCCCTGCGGGGCAAGGCAGCACCGAGGGGAGGAGCGGGAAGCTCCGGGAAGCCAGAGGGCAGATCCGAGGTCCTGACCTCTCCTGCGAGCTCACGGCAGCCTTGGCAGGGATCTCACCCCTGGAAAACAGCCACGAGCGACCTGCCCACGGTTTCCCAGCGCGCAGCAGAGCCGGGGAGGAGCTCACGAGCTCAGAAGCAGGCACAAAGCGCTGAGGATGAAGCACACCGGCTGTGCTCGGGCACCTCGCTCACTTTCGTGTTCAAGTTCTAGCTGCCAAGGAGGCCTGGTGGGAGCAGGGGAGGCAGCAGCACGGGAAACGAGCACAGCAAGGCCACAGGAGTGTTCCTCATGAAAGCCGAGCTGTTCGAGCTTTGAGGGCAGGTTACCTTGTTTCCACCAACATTTTTCCTGCTTTTCCATAGGCGTGAAATGCTGGTGTAAGAGGGAAAAAAAAAAAAAAGTTGCAGTTAATGCAGGGAAAGCCCAGAACATGGCACACATCAGTCAGAAATTCAGTAATAACAGTGGCAGAGGGCAGCAACCCGCCAGGGCTGGGTTTTGGGGCCGGTTTCCCTTGCCCACCCTCCCATTTTCCTTTTCAGCCACTCCCTCCGCAAACTGAGAACCACATCAGACGGGTAATAGGGACGAGGGGAAGACAGACAGCAGGTTATTTTTCCTTTTTTTTTTTTTTTTTTTTCTTCTTCCCCATTCTATTTTTAAAAAAAAAGGAGCGCGAAGCAGCAGCCACACATGGCAACCATTAAAGGCAAGTCGGCGCGGCGGGGGGAACGCGCACGTCGAAGATGCTGCGTGGCGAGAAGCGACCGCGGTGCGGAATCGCAACCAAGCTCCCCCCGTTTTATTTTTATCTTCCCACTCGAAGCGAGCCGCCTGACGCTGCTGGATGGGAGAGCTGATCCGCTGCCCAGAACGTCCAACCCCACGCCCAGAACCCCCGGCACTCGCAGCCCACACCAAAGGGCTGCTGCCAACGCTTGGCTCCCCCTCCCGCGCTGGGGCTGGAGCGGAGAACGGTCGCTACTCTTCAAACCATTGTTTTTTTTCGTCAAAAAGAAAAAGCCCAGAAACCACCGCACGTATTTTTAGATCTCGCTGGGCAGAGTGGGAATTGAGGCCTCCAGTTCCAAGCAGGGACCGTGCTGCCCGCCCGTGTCACTGCAGAAACCCAGCACGAAACCCCCCCAAGGTTCCCCTTTGCCCCCCCCCCGAGGTGCAGAGCGGCTCCCCAGCGCCCGCCAGAGAGCAAATTTATTCCCTCCTGGAAGCTCCCCCTGTTATTTTAAATATTAACTTACAATCGACGGTTCCTTTGGACTCGGCTCGAGTTAAAAATTAAGGAGACAGCGTGTTCTCCCGCGGAACGAAAATTAAAAAAAAAAAAAAAAAAAGGCTCAGCGGGAGGGTGGCAGCAGAAAAACAAAAGCGGGCAGCACCGAAAATAGCCGGCGGCGTGAGGAGCAGCCTCCAGCTCTCATCGCCCCAGGCAGCTCGCAGAGACAGCGCCCGGCTCCACGGGGCTGGCACGAGGGAGGGGAACCCGCAGGGGGTAAAAACGTCCTCCCCGGGGGCTGCTGCAGAGGCCTGGTGCTGTGGTACTGACCCCGGGGCTCCTTTCTGACACCACGCAGCCTCGGTGCCTCCTGTTGGTGGCAACAAGCAGCCTGCCCCCTCGGCGCTCTGCCGAGAGCAGCCTTCAGAAGTTAGGTCAGATGTGGGAAAATTGGGTCCGTTATCTGCTCGGGGAGGAAGGAGACGGCGGCCACACAGCACCCCGTAAGGTCAGGCACCTTCGGGAGGGGATCTCAAGCTGGGCAGAGCCCAACCCGCTCGGTAATTAGAGAAACCCTTTTTTAATTGTGGTCACTGCACGGCGCAGCCTGCTTTTGGGCACTGCTTGCTGCAGGGAGCTGCCCGAGCTGCTTCTCCTGTCCCCAAGCAGCCCAGCCCCGCAGCCATACGGGACCAGCATCATCCCGGTACGAGCCCGGCTCTTTTGTGCCCCCCCCCAGCTCTCAGAGCACCTCCGGAAGGGCCTCGAGTGCCTCAAATTCATTTGCAAAACCTCCCCCCCCCGTCCCTCGGCGCTGCCAAAGCCTCCCCCGGCCTCAGCTGCGGATGCAGCGGGGCGCAGGCGGGCGCTGACAAAGGCTGCCTGTGTGGAGCTGCCCGGCCTCGCTGCATTAGGATGCGGCACGGGGAGCCGCTGCCTTTTCCTCCCAGCGCCCTCCCCTCCCCTGCCCGCGCCCCGTGGCACCTCTCCCAGCGCCCGGGGAGGGAGGAGAGGCTTCTTTCGGCGTGCCAGGAGGTGCCAGGAGGTGCCAGGAAGCTTGGAAGCGTCGCCAGCCTCTGTGTACCCGAGCCCCTTGGCTCTGAAAGCGCCGAGGATCCCTTTTCCCTAGGAGAGGTGACACACCAGGGCTGGCTTCACCGCAGCCGGGTGCTGCCTGAGGGCTCCTGGCTGGCTCAGTTTTCCCTCCAGGACCAGAGGCACGGCCTTGGAGGCTGCAGCAGTTTTTGCCCTGTTTAGTTTCCAGCAGATAAAGCCCGGCAGCAGCCAAGCACTTTGGGCACCGCCAGCGTGGAGGAAACCCAGCTGTCAGCACCCCGAGCCACGCAGCTCCTCAACTCCTTCCCCAGCGGCAGCGCCACCCAAAAAACTCCACCCCAAAAAAAAAACAAACACAAAAACAAGAGAAAACGATGGAAAAAACCACCTCCCCTGCGGTTTCACATGCCACCTGAGAGGGGCTGGAACCCAACCACCCCCTCCTGCCCCCCGCGGCAGGCAGAGAGGTCACAACCAGAGCCCGGGCGCTGGCGCCAGCGCAGAGGAGCCGAGGCAGGGAGCTGGCGGGCGCTGCCAACCCCCCCCCCCACGGCCCCCGCAGATGTTTCTGTTTTCCCGGCCGCCTGGAAGCTGGCAGGGTTTTCCTCCCCGGCTCCCCCCCAGCTCTGCCACAAACGCTCCCGGCGCAGAGCGGGGCGGCGGCAGCTCCGTGCCAGGACCCGATGTCCTCGGCAGCGCGCTGGGTGGGGAGGAGGAGGAGGGGGGGGGGGGGCTAAGGCCAAATAATTGGCAGCAGGCGGCTCCCAAAAACGTTTGGGTTTCATCACTCAGCGCCTGCATCCCCTCCCCTGCCCCGCAGGGTCCAAATAATTCGGTGCCCGTTAACCCCAGGAGCGGAATTAAAGCCTCCAATTCCCCTCCCAGGGGAGGGAGAGCGACGGGGGGGAACAGGGCGCGGGTTGAGCGCTGCCCCCAGAAGCCGCGGGGCGTGCCAAGAAAACTGCAAGCTGTAAATTAAGAGTTTGGGGTAAAACCGCCGCCTAAAAATAAATCGAGAAAGCCGAGAGGAAGGCCCGGAGCCCGCGGCGCTCACCCAGGCCGGGGTAGGTCCTGCGCTTGCTGAGGTTGGCCGCCTTCACCAGGAACATGCAGGACTGGTGGGTCATCCACGAGCAGAAAACCAAGAGCAGGGCGCCCAGCACGATGCCGCACTGCAAGGGAAAAATGGGGCAGAGGGGGGGAAATAAGGAGAAAATGGAAAAAAATCAGCGACCTCAGCACCCCCCGGACCCCTCAGGACCCCCCTCAGGCACCCCCAGCCCCACTCCTGCTGGCCCCGAGGGGACCCCAGCCCCAGATCCCGCAGCCCGGGTGGGTCTCAGCCTCCTCTTCGCCTCCCCCCGGGGCTCCCAGCACTGAACGGGGCCGGGGGCTCGGCGGGACACGGCCCCGCAGCTCCTCCCGGTGACCCCCCCCCAGGGCCGTGAGCGCTCCCGGTGCCCCCCCGGGCCCTACAAAGCACCGGGACCCGCTGCAGACCCCAGGGCCCAGCCTCTGCCCTTCGCACACCCCCCTCACACCACGGGCACGGCACCGGGCTGCTCGCTACGGAGGCACCGGGAGGGCGGGCACCGAGGGGGGGTCCATTACCCTCCGTTTTTTTTACCGGACGCCTCAATACAGGGCCAGCCCCCCCCCCCCCACCGACCGCATCATCCCCGGTGCAGCCCCCCCAGGGCCTCCCCCACCCCCTGCAGGCCCCCGCCCGGGGCCTCCCCCACCGGGTACCCCCCCCACCCCCCTGGTGCCGGTGCCGGTGCCGGTGCCCGTTCACCGACCTGCCGGAAGCAGAAGGGCACGGTGAGCACGCTGACCCCCACGATGCTGTTCACCACGTTCATGATCAGGCCCCAGTTGGAGCCCGGCGCCGCCGCCGCCGCCGCCATGGCCTAAACCGGTGCCCCCCCCACCCCCCCTCCCCCCACACACACACACACACCCGGTGTCCCCCGGTCCCTCCGGTAAAGGCCCGGTACCGGAGCTGCCCCCCCCGCTCCCCCCACACCCCACAGGGCCCCTCCCCGCCCCTCAGGGCCCGTCCCGGCCCGTCCCGGCCCCGCCGCCCTCCTCCTCAGCCGCCCGCCATGGCGGCAGCGCCCCCGCCCCGCCCCGCGCCGGCACCGGCCACAGCGGCACTTCCGGCTTCCGCTGCTCCGCTGGCGCTTCCGGCGACGCTCTAGCCGCCTCGGAGGACCGAGCTCGCTGCTCCTGGGAGGACTGGGGCTGAAGGGGGGCGGGGGCGAGACCCCTCTGGGACCCCTCTGAGCCCCCCCTGGGACCCTCCTGAGCCCCCCCCCGGGCCAAGGGCCCGATCCTGGCTGTGTGGGGCTGTGTGGGGCTGTGTGGGGCTGTCCCTGCTTCCCCCAACCCCAAATGCAGAGGTTAATGCAGGGCCTGGGGGGGGGGGGGGCACGACCCCCCCCTCCCCATCTGTGGGACCCCCCAGGGCAGTGGGGTGGGGGTGGGAATGGGACCCCCACATCCCCTACACAGCCCCAGGCACAGGGCAGGGGGGCTGGGACCCCCCCACAAGGCCTCATCCTGGGGCAAAGCCCCCCCAGCGTCACCCCAAGGGGATGGGAGGGGGCAAAATGGGGGGGCCCTACCCAGGGCTGGCACCCGAGGGGCTCACACAGGGGGTTAAATGCATGCACACGAGTGTACACGCGTGTATGTGCACGCACGGCCATGCACACACGTGCACACACATGCACATGCATGCACATGGATGCACGCACCCAAATGCACACCTACAGACACCCAAATACACACCCATGCACACCCAAACACACACCCAAATACACCCAAACACACATGCACACACACCCAAATGCACACCCATGCACACCCCTGCCCACACACACCACCCCCTGCAGCATCACCCCAGGCGCTGCCTTTGCCCAGCCCCTGCCCTCCCCATGTGCTCTTGCACACGCGTGTGCACCCCTGGCCGTGCACCATCCCCTCGTGTACCCACGTGCACCATGCACACAGCAGGGCTGGCGCTCAGACCCATCCCAACGCTCCCCACCGAGCACAGCCCCATGGCCAGGACCCCAAAAAAAAAACAAAAAACTGGGGGTTTGCATGGGCTCAGAGGGGCTGGGGGCGCACCCGGAGACCCCCCAAAACCCCCGAGCCCCAGGGTCAACCCTCGGAGAGGGGGGAAACCAAAGCAGCAGCGGTGTCAGGGTCAGGGCGGCGCGAGCCAAGGTTCCCATGCGCCCGAACGCGCGGCGCTCGTATAATTTGCAGCAATTGCACTGGGTAACCGCAGGAATTTGCTCTACAAAAGGTTGGCGGGGAGGTGGAGCGCGCCTGCCTAATTCCCTCCAGGTGCTACCGGGGGCTGGAGCCGCGGCGCCGGCTGAGTTTTGGTGCCTGCTGCTGCCCGAGGCAGCGCCAGGTCCCAGGAAGGATTTTGGGTTGGTTTTGGGGCTGTCGCTGGCCCTGCTGCCAGTGGGGTCCTGGGGCTGTGGGGCTGGGGATCCGTGGGGCTGGGGATCCGTGGGGCTGGGTGCAGGGAGGCCCGGGGTCCCCACAGCTCCACGCTGTCCCCAAGGCATCCTCAGCTCCTTAGGGCCAGGAGCACCCATGGGACCAGCAAAAAGTCCCAGCAGCAGCATGTGGGGTGCCCCTCCCCACAACCCCAGCCCCCTGCTCTGGTTTAGGGCTGTCAGGCGGGAGGGGACCCCATGGGATGGGTCCCCTGTGTCCCCTCTCCCTGTGGTGCTGGGGGCTCGGCTTGGGGTCACGGCGGGGCTGCAGCTCCCAGATATGGGATGTGGGGCCTGGAAGAGGGATGTGGGACCTGAACATGGGACATGGTACAAGGAAATGGGACGTGGGACAGGGACAAGGACATGGGACAGGGAAATGGGATGTGTGACCTGCATATGGGATGTGGTACAGGGACATGGGACAAGGGACCTGGACACGGGACCCCCACTTCCCAAACCATCTCCACCCCTCTGGGAGCAGAAGCAGCACCGTGACCCCAACTCTGGGGGATTCCCGTCCCCCCCTGTCCCCTGGCACCAGGCACCCCCTACCCGAGGGGTCTCAGCCCCCCCCCCAGGCACCCATGGCAGCCCCCTGCCTGCCTGGGAAGGGGAGCTCACCTTATTCCTGCGCCGAGGAGGAGACATCTGCAGCGAGTTAGAGGGGAAATCATGTTTATCCAATTAGTTTTACACGGCCCCTAACTCAACGCTGGCAGAAAAAAGGGCTCAGGTGGCTGCTCCGCGTGCTCGACAGCCGCCGGCAGCCAGGAGCACGGCGAGAGCTGGCTGCCTGCGAGCCCCCACACTGCGGGACGGGGATGGGGACCCCACAAGGACCCCGACCCATCCTGGTGATGCCCCAGCCGTGCCACCGTTGTCCCTGTCGCTGGTGTCCCCGTCCCCGCTGTCCCCATCCCCGGGTGGGACCCCTGGGGCACTGGGACATCCAGGGGGGCCCTGGGGGAGGTGTTGGGAGGCTCCGTCCCCACGCTGTGCCCACCCCTGGGGTGCTGGGCGAGCTGAGCCTGGGGGCTTTTTGGGGGGCTCAGGGTGCTGATGGCTCCAGTTTTGGTAACCGTCCGCTTCCACCTCTCCTGCCCCTTTCCCTGTTTCTCTTTTCTCCCTGATTTTTTTCTCTTTTCTCCCTGATTTTTTTTCTCTGTTCTCTCTGATTTTTTTCTCTTTTCTCCCTGATTTTTGCTTTTCAGAGCAGCCCCCCCTGAGGCAATTTCTAAAGCCCAGCTGAGGATCCGAACTCCATTTTCCCTCCTAGTAAAAGGGGGCAGAGCAGAGGGCACGGCCACTCCGGCACCGCTCGCTCACCGCCCCGGGGCCCTGGCTGCGCACCCAGGGCTGGATCAAAGCCCCCGGCCCCCAGGACAACGTGCTTCAAGTCACCGTGTCCCCAACCCCGCTGGGATCCCACTTCCTACAGCCACTCACCTGCAACCCAGCAGCACCCGGCTACTGAACAGTGGGGGCCAGCGGGGGCCACCGGCAGCCCCTGGAGCTGCTCCTCCCCTGCATTTTGGGGCAACTCCCCCCAAAATCAGCAGGAGCTCGGTACGGCGCTGTGCAGCCAGCAGAGATGAAATAAAGCAGGCAAATACGGGATAAAAGGGAGCGAAGCCGAGGGGGCCGCTGTGCAGGGGGCTCTGCGGGGCCGCCCCGTGAAGGGCGATCGCTGCCGGCCCAAAGGTCTCCGAAATATTTATTGCTGGCAATAACCGCCCAATATTGCGGCGGCTGCCGCGTGCTGCTCCTTCTTCCTTCGCCTTCTCTTCTTTTATTTGTCCTGCCCCAAGCAGCACCTGCCCCATCCTCTCCTCCCCTCCTGCCTTTCTCCTCCATTTGTGCCCATCCGGGGGCAGAAAGCGCCGAAGCTGCTTGTGCCCCACACCGGGGACACAGGGGATGTCCCCAACACAAGGACAGGGACATGGGGGGGCTTTGCTGTGGTGGCAGAACTGCTCCGTGGGGCTCAGCGCTGCCCGAAGCCCCGGGGGCAGGATGCTCAGGGGGGGCACCCGGCCCCGGCCCCAGCAGCAGGGAGCAGCCAGGGCCGCCTGCTCCACGCGACCGCGGCCACCCCGAAGACAGATGCTTGGCAGAGCCCGGGAAGAAGACGGCAAGTATTTAAAAACATAAATTAAAACAAATTGCGTTTTTATATTGCAAATAAGGGCAGTTTTATCGGTTTTATTGCATAACAACCATTAATGAAGTGCAGTTTCAGGCACCTTAATTGCTCGGAGACTAAAGTTCAATCCATATCTCCGGCGCGGGCTGGAAGACGCCGTGTGTCATGCGAGTACCTGGCAGCTTGGAAATGTAAATAAATTTATGGGCACCATTAGGAAAACGGAGGAGAGGGACCCCATTTATCCAGGCTATTTATCCGGGAGGGAAGCGACGCGAGTCCAACAGCGTGATCCGGCCAGGGAAGGGGGGCAGCGAGGCTGCAGCGTCCCCATGGGGCCACCCCGATGTCCCCAAAACAGTCCCGTGATGTCACCCCGATGCCCTCCCACTGTCACCCTGATGTCCCCACGGTGTCACCCCCATGTCCCCACCGGGGGGACCCCAGCAGGACCAGGGGAAGCGAAGGCTGTGGGGAGCGTGGGTGCCGGTGGGCTCCAGTGTGTGGGGGGCAGCAGCCCCAGGAGGCTGCAGATTAGGGCTGGGGAGGGAAAACCCCGGCTCCAGGCCCAGCCCCACGCGTGGGGGCGAGCAGTGCCCACGACCACCCACGCGCGTCCGTGCGAGACCCGTGGACACGCGTGGGCACCCCCCGTGCCCCGCAGGCGCCCACGCGCGGCCCCGCAGCGACCTGGGGCGCGCCCCCTGCGTGAGCGCGGCCCCGCTCGCTCCCGTGCAGCGCGTGCACGACCCCCGGCCACGCGCCAGGCTCAGCACCCACGAGACCCCCCCCCCCCACGCGTGCCCTCACGTGCCTGCGGCGCGCCACGGCCCCCTCCAGGCCCCGCCCCCCGTAGCGCGCGCGCGAGCCGAGCCCGCCCCCGCCCCGCGCGCATGAATGGGCTCGCGCCGCCTCGCCCCGCCCCAGGCCCCGCCCCGCTCCTTTTAAGGCACGAGGCGCGCCGCGGTGGGCGGGGCTTGCCCCCAGCCCCGGCCCCGCCAATGAGGGCGGCGCGCCGAGCCCCCCGCGGGCGCCGGCCTTTGTTTGTGCGGGGCGCCGGGGCCAATGGGAGCGCGGGAGGGGGCAGCGCGGACCAATGGGAGAGCGGGGGGAGGGGCGGCGCGGGGCGGCCGGGGATGCCCCTGCCCGGCCACGTGCGCGCGGCGCCGCCACCGCGGGGCAGGGCCGGGGGCGGCGGCGGGGAGCGGGGCCGCGCCCTCGGGTCCCCGTGACCCCCCCCTAACCCCCCCCCAACGGGGTCCTGCCCGGGTCAGGCCCCCCCCCCCCCGGGCTGTGCTCGTACCGGGGACGGGCCCGGTACCGGGCACCGGGGTTGCGCCGAGCTCCGGGAACGGCCCTGCCGGGCACCCCCCGGGACCGGGCGAGGGTCCCCCCGGGGTTCCCGGTGCGCGCTGGGGTTACCCGGGGGCTGCCGGCCCCGAGCACCGCGGGGCTGCTTGCGGAGGGCCCCCCCGGTACCGGCAGGTCGCCGCCCCCCGCCCCCTCACTGGCGGCTCCCGTTGCCCCGGGGCTGCGGGGTCACGGCGGGGGCTCCCCCCCGCGGCCCCCACCGGAGCCCAGCGGCCGCTCCCGGGAGCTGCGCGGGCAGCGGGGCAGGGGCAGCCCCGGGGGGGCGGCGGGGAAGCACCGGTGCGTGCCCCCCCCAGGCCGGGAGCGAGAACAAAGGAGGCGGCTCCGCGGGGGGGGCCGTGCCCCGACCCCGGTGTGTGCGGGGCTGGGGAGGGGCCCGGGTGCTCCCCCCTCATGGGCCTGGCTTCGCATCCTGGCAGCGACTGCATGAGCAAACCCGGTTATTGCCACGTCCGGTGCACCGGGACATTTAATAGGAGCGAAGTTGCTTCTTTTTTATTTTTTGGCACCGTGAAGCAGGCCGCCCTCTGCTCCCCCCCCGGCTGCCAGCACCTCCCGGGCACCGGTGGGGCTGGGCCAGGCCCCCGGTGGGGACAGGGGACACCCGGCCTGGCTGCGGGATGGGGACATGGGGCTGGTCCCAGGCAGTTCCAGCCCCAGCGGGTGCCCCCTGTCCTCCCGTCCTCCTCCCCGTGGTGCCAGGGGACAGCCACGCACCCCAAACCCGCAGCCCTCACGGTGCTGCTGCTGTGCCACCACCGTGGTGTCCCCGTGTCCCCTGCCACCGACTGTGACACCCTCGGGTGCTGCTTGTGCAGAGCCCCCCGAGGAGTCTGCAGAGCCACGGGGAGCCCGCAGGGGCTGCTGTGGGCGGGGGGCTCGGTGACAAGGTCCCCCCAGTGGCGGTGTCCCCAGGCTGGTGGCAGGAACGTCCCCGTGCCCGGGGGTCGCTCACCTGGGATGGGGCCGGAGCCAGGCAGGGTGCGGCGGGCACCGTGGGTGCCGTCACGGGTGGCGTGGTTCAGGCACCCCCTCGGGCACGGGGCCGGTCCCACGGCAGCAGCCCGGAGCTGCTCCCGGCCTCCACGTCCACAAAGCTGCCCTTTGATCACACAGAGCTGCAAAGCCCCGGGGCAGCTGAGGGGGGGTCCAGCCGGGAAAAAAAAAACCTCCAGAAAAAAAAAAAATAAAGAAAGAAAAGCAAAATACAAACAACAAAAATAAAATGAAAAAAATATAAATAAACCCAAAAGACAACAATTTTTATTTTTTTTTTTTTTAAATGAACACCAAACACCCAAAGCAGGCGCCTGCTCCTGGCTGCCCGCACGGCGAGGCCGGCCGTGCCGGGAGAAGGGCACGAGGCCGGGGGGGCTGCCAGAGGAGCCACGAGGCCGTGCCGGGACCCCGGGGGCCAACGCAGGCGCTGCAGCCCCCCCCCCCCCGATGGCTGTCCCCGGGGTGCCCCTGCCGCACAGCCCCAGGCAGCACCCTTGGGTGCTCGGGGCGGCTCCGCACGGCCACGGCGATGCACACCACGGGGGAGCAGCCCAAGCCCTGCGCCCCCCCAGCCGTGCTGAGCCCCCCGGGACGCTCAGCGCCGCGTGCTGCGGGTGGGAGCGAGGACAAAGGAGCCAGGTCCCGGTGCATCCCGTCCCGCTCCGTGCCGTGCCGGTGCTGAGCCCCCAGCCCCGCGCTTTCCCTACCCGGAGCGGGGTCGGGGGGCTCACCCCAGGGCTGCCGCCTTTGTTCCCGGGGCCGGGAGCACGGGGTCTGGCCCGGTTCGGCTCGGCCCCAACAAAGGGCGGCCCCGCAGGACCCCCTCCCGCCGCCCTTTGTCTCCGGTGCCCGCGGGGCCGCCCCGGGTGCGGACAAAGGCGAGGGCGAGGAGGGGGGGGTCCCAGGTCCTGAGCCGCATAGGAGGCACCGGGAAGGATGCACGGGGCCGGTGCCTGTTATTAAAACCCCTTTAATTAACCGGGTTGGGTTCGTTTCAGCACTGACCTCGCCGTTACGCCGGTGCTGGGGAAGCACCGGGGCTGCTCGGCGGCACGGCCCCGCGTCAGCCACCTCGGTGCGGGAAGCCCGGCCGTCGGCTTTGGGTTTTTTTCTTCATTTTTAATTCCTTCCCAGCCAATAAATTGTTGGTAACTCACCCCACAGCGAGGGGCGGCCGGGAACAATGGGGTGGCCCCGAACAACCGCGCTGCTCGCGGGCACCCGGCGCTCCGGTACCCGGTCCCGGTGCTGCTCCCGGTGCTGTCCGTGCTGCTCCTGGCCCTGCCCGGTGCTTTCCGTGCCGGTTCCTTCCCAGACGGGGCCGATCCCAGTGGCAGCTCCGTGCGGGGCCGGCAGGATACGACCCGACCCCATCCTGCAGCATCCTGCGGGGCTCCGGCAGCGGCACTGCGGGGCAGAAACAGGCGAGAAGGAAACAAAAATCTGCGGTTTGTGCTTTTTTTTCCTTTTTTAATAATAATTATTATTTTTTAATGGGGTAGCAGCACGCAGGGAAGGGGAAGGACACCACGGCGCTGCCCGGGGGTCCCAGCGCATCCCCCCACCCGGCTGGAGGAGCGAGCCCGGGGCTGCCCGCACCGGGAGGCTGCCGGGGCTGCGTGCGCTGCCCGTGCCTGTGCCCATTCTCCCGGTGGGTTTCGCTCCTGCGGCTCCGGTGCGTGGCCCCGCGGCCGGGGGTGGGGGGGTCCCCGTGTCCGGGGGTCCCGGTGCCGGTGCCGGTGCCCGGGTCCCGGCCGTGCCGCGCTCCATCCCGACGCGATCATCACCCGGGAGCCCCGAGCCGCGGCAACCCGGCGCTCTCCCGGTACATCCCAGTATATTCCGGTACATCCCGGTGTATCCCGGTACATCCCGGTGCTCTCCCGGTACATCCCGGTGCACCCAGCCCTCTCCCACCCCCCCACCCCCTCTCCCCCACCTCCCTCCTTTATACTCCCAGCAGCATCCCCGAACCCCCCCAAACCCCAAACCCATCCCCACCGCCGCTCACCGGCCCCGCCGCTTCCCGAGCGCTCCGCTCCGCTCCCGGCCCGGTACGGCTCCGGTGCCCGGCAGCTCCCAGCCCTCCCCCGGCCCCCCCCCAGCCCCGTATCCCCCCCCCTTCAGACCTGCGGCTCCCGGCACGGCCCCGTCCCGCTCCCCGCTGCCGCCGCCTTTGATCTCCCCGCGCCGCTCCCGGGGCCGCGGGGTCCGCCCGGGGGGGGGGGGGAGGAGAGGGAGGGAGGGGGGGGGGGAGCGGGGACGGAACCGGGGAGGGGAAGGGGGGGGGGGTGAGAAGGGAGGGGGGGGAGCCTAGAAACCGCCGCCGCCTCCTTCCCCTTTCATGGCGCGGCCGCGGGGGGCCTTGAAACGGCGCGGCCAGTGAGCGCGGCGGGCGGGCGGCGCGGTGCGGGCTGGCGGGCGGCCAATCGGCGCCTTGTTTACACTGCGTGATTGGCAGCGGGCTGGCGGGCGGCCAGCCAATCAGCGCCCACCCCGACGGCGAGGGGAGGGGAAAGGTGGTGGTGGAGGGGGGGCGGGGGGATAGCGCGCGCGCGCGCCGGTCACCCGAGCGCGCGCGCGCGCTTCCGAGCGGAGAAGGGAGGGGGCGGGGGGGGGGGGGGGGGAGCGCGGCGGGGGTTAACCCTTGCAGTGCCGGAGCAAAACGGGAGCGGGGCAGGGCGCTGGGGGTGGGCACGGGAGGGGGCGGGCTCTGGGCTGTGGGGGGGGGTTGGGGGGGGTCGTGGGGGTTGGGGGGGTCGTGGGGGGGTCCCCACGCGGCCTTGGGGTGGGCTGGGGAGGGCACAGGGAGCAATGCGGGGGGGGGTGAGGGGGGTTGGAGGGGGCTCCCCGACCCCCCCTGGGCTCCGTGCAGAGCGCGGGGGGGGCGGCCGGGGAGGGGAGGGGAGGAGGGGGGTGTGTGTGTGGGGGGGCTCTGCAGCGGTGCGTGGGGGGGGGGGGTCGCACCGCACCTCTGCTGCAACGCAGCCCCCCCGCCGCGCCGCACGGCGCACGCGCGGGAGCAGAAACGGAGCGGGGAGGGGAGGGGAGGGAGGGACAGGAGCGAGAAAGCGCGCGCGCGCGCGCGCTCCGGGAGGAGGAGCGCGCCGGCGCGCCCGCCCGCGCGCGCGCGCGCGAGCGGCTCCCCCCCCCCCATTCATCCGCCGCGGGCTTGAATTCGGCGCCGCCGGGCCGCGGAGCAACCCCCGCCGCGCCCTGATTGGCAGGCGCCTGGCTCCCCGCCAGCCTATTGGGAGGCGGCGCTGCCGGCGCGGCGGGGGCGGGGGCGGGAAAGGAGGAGGAGGAGGGAGAAAGGGAGAGAAAGGAGGGAGGGAGGGGGGAGGAGGGAAGGGAGAGAGGGAGAAGGGAGAGGGAGAGGGGCCGGCGGGGCGCGAGCGCCGCGCGGCGGCCAATCAGGGGGCGCGCGCGCGGCACGCGCTTATTAGCATGCGGGGCGCGTCGCGCGGCGGAGTGCGCGGCGGGCGGGGAGGCGCGGCGGGGCCCCCGCTCCCTTTCTGCAGGCGCAGCCGGTGCATGGGCAGTGCGCGGGGACCGGCGGAGCTCCGCCGCCGCCGCTGCTGCTGCCTCCACCGCCGCCGCCGCCACCGTGCGCACCCCGCCGGGGCCGCCCCGCGCCGCTCTCGCCGTGCCCTCGCCGCGCGGAACGCCCCTCCGGTGAGTGCCGTGCACTTGGGGCGCGGGCGGTTTTTTGTTTGCGCTGCTGCCGGGGCGGGAGGGGATGGGATGGGATGGGAGGGGGGGGGCTGTGTGTGTGTGTGTGTGTATGGTGCTAGGGGGGGGGCCGAGCGGCTTTTAGCGTTTTTTTTTTAATATATAATTTTTATTATTTTTGCCTTTTTTTTTTTTTTTTGCGCTATTTTGGATTTATTTTTTTTTTCCGCCTTGAAAAAAAAAATAATAAAAATCGCGATTTTTTTCTCCCTCGCGTTTATATTTTATTTTTGAAAATTTCATAATTTTTCCCTTTTATTTTGAATTTGAAAAAAAATAATAATAATAATAAAAATAAAAACAAACAAACCTCTGCCCCCCCCCTCCCTCGCCATCCGGGGGGGGGGGGGCTGCGCTCTCGCTCCTCTCCCCGCCGTGCTCGGGCCGGGGGCCGCCCGCGGACAATACCGCGCGGAGCCCCGCGGCACGGCTCCGGCCCGGCTCGGCTCGGTGGCACCGGGAGGGGGGCCCCGGAGCCTCCCCCCGGTTGAGCTCCGCGGCTCCGTTCCCCTTTGTTCACCCCGGCCCCGGAGGCGGCGGCGGGCACCCCGCCGGATCGGGCCCTCCGGCCCCGGCGCTGCCGAGAACAATGCCCCGGCGGGCCCGGAGCACCGGGCGGCCTCCCCCGCCGCTTTGTGCGGCCTCTCCGCCGGCCCGGAGAACCGAGCCCCGGTGGCGGAGGCCGGGGGAAGGAAGGAGGCGACGGGGGGAGACGGGAAACGGAGCCCGGGAGGCGGGGGGGAGAAAGAGGAGGGAGGCCGGGACCCGAGCACCGGGGACCGTGGCGAGCACCGGGGGCCGTGGCGAGCACCGGGGGCCGTGCCCGGGACGCGGAGGGCGGCCGGGGCCCCGTGCGCCGGGACAGCGGCGATGCCGGCGGCTGCGCACCGGGAGAACGGGGCCGGGAGAAGGGGGATTGCGGAGGGGAAACGAGCGGCCGGGCACCGGGAGCGGCAGGAAAACGGGAGGGGGAGGTGGGTCGGCGGCAGGGCACCGGGGGGGAGCGGGGGCCGAGGAACCGGGGAACCGGCCGCGCACCGGGAGCGGCGGCGGCGGCGGAACCGCGGCGCCGAGCGGGGAAACGGGAGCGGAGCCGAGGGGAGCGAGCACCGGGGGGGAGCGGGCGCAGAGGGCCCGGGGAACCGGGGGGAAACCGGCGAACCGTGCACCGGGGGTGATGCAAAAAAAATAAAAAAATAAAATTAAAAAAAAAAAAAAGCGGTGCTGGGGAACCGCGGTGGGGGGGTTACCGGGGGCCTGGCCGTGCTCTCACGCTTCGCTTTTTTTTCTCTCTCCCGTGCTCCAGGAGCGGAGGATGAGCCGGCAGCCCCGGCCCCGAGCGCGGCACGCCGCCCGGCCCGGCCCGCCGCGGCGCTGAGGATCGCCGAGCAGCCGCCGGGCTCCCCCCCGGGCCCCCCCCGGGTGGGCTCCTGCCCCCGGCCCCCGGCATGGACGGCCGTGATTTCGCGCCCCCGCCGCGGCTGCTGGCGGAGCGGGGCGGCCTCGGGCACCGGCACGGCACGGGGCGCGTCTCGGGCTCGGCGCACAGCACCGTGCAGCCCCCCGGCCACTTCCAGCCCGCCAAGTTCTTCCCCGCGCCCATCTCCATGGCCACGCACTCAGGTCAGCGGCACCGGGCTGGTGGGGGGCTGGTGGGGGGGGCCGGGGGGTTGCATCCTGCATGAGGGGCTCGGGGTGGCGGCACGGGGGTCGCTGGCACGGCGGCGTCTCCCGGGGACCCCCCCTCTGTGCCAGCGCTGCTCCCCGCCGGGCCGAGGCGGCGCGCTCGGGGCGAACAACGGCGCCGTTATGCGCAGCGAAAAAAATAAAAATCAAATAAATCCCGGTCCTGCACCCACGTCTCGGGGGGAGGACGGCTTTGCAGCTCCCACCTTCCCGTTACCGGCTGCAGCCGGTGCCCGGTGCCGGAGCCGGGCTCGGTGCATCCTCGGTGCGGCCCCGCCGGCTGCCGCGGCTTTGTGTGCGGTGAGGAGCGCTCGGCCGTGGCCGTGTGGGGCTGCGGGGGGGGCTGCAAAGCAAGGGGGGGGTCCCAGCGGGGTGCGTGGAGCGGGGCCGGGTTCGGGGAGCACGGAGCCGGGGCTGGATCCGTTGCTCAGCCGGTGCCGCCCGGGGCCTCCCGCTCCCCGCCGGCGTTTTTCTCTCCGTCGCACGGCGGCAGCGCCTTGATGAGCTGTGAATACTAATAAAATTATATCTGCTTTAATGGGATTACAATTAGTGCATGGATTAGGGCGGGGGGCACGGCCGGGCCGCGTCGGGTGCGAGGGGGGGGGGCGGCTCGGGTTCCCGCGAGGAGATGGAAAACGGGGGACACCGGGGTGCCGGGACGCAGCGCAGGATTGGGCCCGCGACCGGGGCGGTTTCGCTTTGTGCCGATGGTTCCCGGGGGGGGGCAGCCCCTGGCTGGGTCCCCCCCCCCCGCCCCGGCTGCCGTTAACCGGGAGGGGCTCCCCGGCGGGGACGGAGCCGCCCAGGTTCCCGCAGCTCGGCGGCCCCTCGCGCCCGCCGCCGGGGTCTGGGCGACACATGGGAGCCCGAAAGCAAAGGAGGCTGTTAAAATAACATGGATCGGGCTAAAAATACCCCTGCAGAAACTCGCCTTTTTTTTTTTTTTCTTTAAAAAAAAAAAAAAAAAAAAAAAAGGAGAAGCCAAACCCAACAACAGAAAGAGCTAAAAATATTCCGGGCTTTGGCAGGGCCGCCGCAGCCGGAGACGTTCCCGGCGACCGCGCTCGGAGGCTCCCGCGCCTACGGGAACGGCGCTCGGGCAAACCCGAACGGGGCCAGGACCCGGCGGCCGCGCCACGGGGCCGGGAGCCGTGCGGTGGTAATTACCGCCGATGATTGATAATTTTGATAATTACCCCGCCCAGCACCGGGAGCCAGCCCGCGGTTCGCCGGGCGGCGGTGGCGGGGCCGTATGGCACGCGGCCGCCCCGGGGCACGGCGCCGGCTCTGGGGGGTGGGGTGGGGGGGGGAGGCCCCCCGGTCCCGCTCCCCAAATGGCTCCCGGCCGGACTACACCTCCCAGGAGCCTTTGCTGAGCGCTCGGGGCTTGGAAGTAGCCCTGAGAAAAAAAAGGAGATAAAAAATGTTTAGCTTTATTTTATTAAAGCCATAATTCAGGGCTGCGCAGTTATTACAAACAAATGCTTCGGTTTGCATCTGTTTTTGGCACCGGGACCATGCAAATGACGGCGCGAGACGGCGCTGGGGGCCCGAGCGTGGAGGAGCCGTGGCCCTGCCCGGTGCCGGGGGGTTCGGGGGGGCCCTGCCCCACTGCTGGAGGGGTCGGGAGGCCGGGGCCCCCCTGCCCGGTGCCGCGCTCCAGAAGTGCCGCAGGGCAGGGAGCGGGGTTCCCGGCGTGCCTGCGGTGCCCCCCGTGCCGCAGCGGGGGGGGGGGGGTTTGGCGAGCCGGGGGGAGGCCGGAGGGTGGGAAACTCGGCCAAACAGGTTCTGCCGACTGCCGGCTTTACCCAGGGCCTCCATTTCTGCCCTCCTGACGTTTTTATGGAGTAAAATATAGCTGAGAGCGCGCCGGGCTGTTTGTCACCGCGCCGAACCCTCGGCGCGCCGCGATGGCTCGCGGCACCGGGGGGGCTCGCAGCGGCACGGCGCTGCGCCGGGAGCCCCGGGGTGCTGCCGGTGCCGCTCCAGCTCTGCGGCACGGTGCCGGTGTGCAGCACGGTGCTGGTGTGCAGCCCGGCCGTGGCACGGTGCCGGTGTTCCCTCCGCTGCACGGCCCCGGTGCCGCTGTGCAGATCCCCGCTGGCAGCCGCTCTCTCGGCGCGCAGCCGGGCTGGGCTCCCCGCAGCTGTCCTCCTCCCTCGCTGGATTAAATTCCAGGCCGAGCGCTGCATTTTTTCACCCCGGCGTTGCTGGGGCAGGGACGGGCCATAAAACAGGTGGGGCCTCGGGGGGCTCCCGCTCGGCCTCGTGGCTTCCATCCCCGGGTTTGTTGGCGGGGAGGGGGGGGGGGAACGCGGTGCTCCCCATCCAGCCCCGGCGCTGGCGCCGCTGCACCTCGGCCGCCGGCTCGGTGCTCGTGCAGGATTTAATCCGGGCGAGGGGCTGGGAGGTGGCGGCGGCACGGCCGCGGTGCTCGGGCTCCTCCGCGGCTCGCCGGCCTCCCTGCAACGTGCGCCGAGTTTTTTATTTAAAAAAAAAAAAAAAAAAAGGGGGGGGGGGGGGGGGGAAAAAAAAAGTAGGTGTCAAAGTTAAAACAGATTTTGAGATTAACTTGTCTACTCCTTATTAGTGACACTTCTGCTGCAGATTACTGGGGGAGGGGGAGGCGGGAGGTAAACGCACATGTGTCAGGGAGAAAAAAAGCAGAATGCTGAGAAACCCAAATCTTGTGGAATTACAGCTGAGTGGTTTCATCTGTTCATTAGTTATTATTTGGAGCCGCGCAGAGCCGCGGCCGGGCGCGTGTGTGCCGGGGGAGGCAGAGCCGCAGCACCGCCGCGCCGCGATCGCCCCAACGCGGGGGCGGCCGCACGGCCCCTTCCCTCCTTTGTCCTCCTGTGTTCAGGGCTGCGACCCCCGCCCGTGGGTTGGGGGTCTCGGGGGGGGCCGGGGCTGGGCGGCCCCGGGGAGGGACGTGTGGGTTGTGATGCCTCCGGGCTCCGCGGAGCTGCGGGGGCGAAGCACCGGTGCGCACGGGGGTCTTGGCACTGACCCCACCAGGAGGGGCTGTGGGGGAGAGAGGATGGCAAAGGGGTTTTTGTGGGTGCCCCCCCCCGGTTTCCCCTTTGCTTCCCCGGGCTCCTCAGCCCCGTCCCTGGCCCCGGAGCTGCCCCCGTGCAGCCGTTTCGTCTCCCCGGCGCGGGGCCGGGCGCTGATGGCAGCGCTACGCGACAGCCGAGCTGGTAATTATAGCAGAAAATAAAAATAGCAGGATTTGGCTACTCAGTGACTTTGCAAAGATTCACACGGGCTTTGAACTGCGGCCCCTCCCTCCCGCCCGCGATAGCGGGTAAATAAACACTCACCCAATAATCTCATTCTTGGAGTTCTTCTTTATCCGCTCCGTAAAACGAAACAGATGGGCACAGCGCTGCGCGCGCCTCCCGGCCCGGCCCCGCCGCACCGGCAGCACCCGGTCCCCACCGGGGTCCCCGTGATGGGCACTGGGGTGTCCCGGTGCTGGGGGGGTCCTGGGGGGGGGGCACAGCACCGCAGCCCCTCGGGGTTTGCTCCTTTCCCCTCCCGTTGGGTGCACGGGGACCCCCGTGTGCGCACGGGGCGAGGGCTGAAGGCGCTTTGAGGGTGCGGAGCTTTGCACGGGGCCGGGTGGGATTTGGGGGCCCCGTGGGGCTGCGGGGCGAGGGACGGGGGACCCCTGGGCCCTTCCTGGCTGCTCCACGGCCCCGTCCTGCGCGGGGCCGGCGGCTGCTCCCAAAATGGCCTCTGGGCTGTGCAAGCTGCCTGTGGCGGGGGCGCGCGGCGGCCGTGCAAGCAGGCAGCGCGGAGCGGCGTGCCCGGAGCGGCGTGCACCGGCTGCCGGCCGTGCAAGAGCCCCCAGCGGTTGTGCAAGAGCCCCCGGCGGCCGTGCAAGAGCCCCCAGAAGCTGTACAAGAGCCCCCAGCAGCCGTGCAAGGGGGCTGCGTGCGGAGCCGCGGGCGTCAGGCGCGCAAGGGGCACGCAGCGAGCCCTCAGCAGCGGCCACGCGAGCGGTGTGCGTGCAGCAGCCGTGTGCGAGCGGCGTGCAGCCAGCAGCCTGCAGCCAGCAGCGTGTTGCACGCGCGGCCCCGCTGCAGCCCCTGCTCCCCTCCAGCCTCCCCTTCCCTCCGTCAGCAGCCGACAGATTGCAAGTGGCACTTAGCGCGGAGAGCCGGGCTGGTGATTACCCATCGGATAACGTTTTAATTGTACTTCTGGCACTCTGTCAAGCTAATTTGAACTGCGTTTCAATATTACAGCATTTATTTAGTGCCATAACAATATGGATTAATCTTAAATTATAACACCGAGGAAATTATATTACGCTTATTTCCTATTTGCCCAATATTTAAAGGGGCCACGTTGGGTTAAAAAGCGCCGTGCGCCGAGGGGAGCGCGGCACGAGGCGTGCGGGGCTGGGGCTGGGAGGGAGCTGGCGGGGGGGGGTCCGGCAGCCCCAGCGCCTCCCCCGAGGGGGTTCCCGGGGCCGGGGGCCGCATCCTGCACCGTGCCTGGGAGGAGCGGGGACCGGAGGTGGCACATCCAGGGGAGCAGCTGGCGGACGCGGGGGGGGGAGGTTATTAACGACCGCGGATGTCGTTATTGTGCCGGGCCGAGGATGTGGTCGCGCCCAGGGCTGTGGGGGTCCCCGGGCAGGGCTGGGGGGGGGTCCCGGGGCTCTGCTGCGTCCTCGTCCCCGTTGTGTGCCGCCGCCGTGCGCCCCGCGTGCCACCGGCTGCTGCCGGCCCGCGGTGCCAGGAGGGTCCCCGCCAGCTCCGGCGGCTCCGCGTGCGGCCTCGGCCCCGTTAGGAATGTTCCAGCCCCGAAATAGCCGAGGCAGTAACTCTACCCCGCACCCCGCGCACGTCCCGGCCGCCCGCCTCCCTGCTCCTCCCGGGACAGCCCTGGGGACGGCCGTGGTGACGTGGGGACCCTGTGCCTGGCCTGGGCCGCGTGCCCAAGCTTGGAGCAGGGACCGCGGCATCCCTGGGGGGCCGTCGCCCCTCTTCCCAGCCCCCAGCTCTGGCTGCTCCGCGTCCCTGTTGTGCATCCCTAGGGCGGGGGGAGCCTGGAGCTTAAAAAGGAGCCCCCAAATCGCAGGGGCACAGCAGGGGTTGGGAGCAGCGGGGCTGTGGGGCGCGGGAAGAGCCGGGGCCTTCCCGGAGAGGGAGGGAGGGAGGCAGGGAGGATGCTGCGTGGGAGCGGGGCCGGGGACCCCCTCCCTTTCCCGGCAGCGCTGCCTTGGTCGGGCGCCCGTGGCCCCGCGCCCCGCTCCGGGCGGGCGCCCAGAACACGGCTCGGCCCGAGCAGATGTGGCCGGAGCGCTCCCGCGGCCCCACTCGCCGCCGGGGGAAACTTTCCGTCTTCCCAGCACATTCCCATCTGCGCTGGGCCCGGCGCGGGGGCGAAACGTGGCCCTGGGGGGGCTCACGCCCTGCTCTGCCCCGCAGCCCCCCCCCCCCAATCCCACCGGTGCCCGTCACTGCGGTCGTCGCTGCCGTGACCCCGGTGGGTTTGGGGCCGGGGCTGCCCTGGCGAAAAGCCCCCGAGCTCCCCCTGCCCCCCCCACATCCCACCCTGGGCTTCCCGGCCCCCGCGGTTTGGCAGGGGATCAGAACAAAACGCAGCTCGCTTCGCTTTTAACCCCTTCCTCCAGCCCTGCGCCTCCCTCCCCGCCCCGTTTGGGGGAGCCCCGGGGTGCTGCGAGCGCCCACATCCACCCGCACGGCCCCGCCGCCTCCCGTGCCTCAGTTTCCCTTTCCAGGCCAGCTCAGCTTAGGGGGAAGCAGGACACGAGTGGCTGTGGGGCCGGCACGGATCCCACGTGGCCGTGTGGGAGCTCCCAGCACAGGCGTGAGCGATGACCGGTGGTGGAGCCCCGCGCTCCCCAAAGCACGGCTGCGGTCGGTCCCCTCCGTGCTGGCTCCTGGCAGGGGGATTTTCTGCCCGGCCAGGCCGTGCTGGAGCCGGGAGCGGTGCCCAGCGGGGCTGAGTCACGGCGCTGGCCCCCGGGTGCAGGGAGCAGGGCCAGGGAGTTCCCAGGCGGGCTCTGCCGAGGGGCTGCTGGGGGCAGGATGGGTCCCATGGCACCGCGCCCTCCCCGGTGCCGCTCCTCCGTCGCCGCGTGCTCGGGGATGAGCTGAGTTCTGCACGGCCTCAGGACCCCCCCCAAGTCCTCTCCTGCTTGGGGGGGCCACCCGCAGCCCGCAGCCCCCGCGGTGGGGGAGAGCCGGGGCCGTGGGAAGGGGGCGCGGAGCCGAGCTGGGGCTGGAGCGTGCGAGCGGCCGGGGCGAGCGTGCGTGCGGGCGTGCGAGCAGGGTGGGAACGGCGCGGGGGCCAGCGCGCGCCTGGGGACCCGGCCGTGCCAGGGGGCGTGAGTCAGCGGCTGGGACGGGACGTGGGGGGAGAGGAGAGTGTGCGAGAGAGCGGCGCGGGGCCCGGCCGCTGCCCCGGGGCCGTGTGCGCGCGGGTTTTGGTACAGCCCCGGTGCACGGCTTCCAGAAAAGGCTCCTTCTGGAAACCTCGGCTTCCTGCCCAGCTCACGCCTCCCGGCTCCGTGGGGCACCCCCGTGCCAGGGTTCCCCTGCTCCGTTCTCCTGCACGGTGCCCGGGGGCGATGCCGGGTCCCGTCCCGCTCGGTGCCGGTTCCCAGGGCCGCGGGCAGGGTGCGGCCGTGCCCCCAACCCACGCGCGGCCCCGGCCCGGGCTCAGCCCCCGAGCCGGCCAGCGCAGGAAGAGAGCGAGCTGCCTGAAACCACATCCCCGACACTCATCCCAGAGGCATCCCGGCGGGATTAGCCGGGGAGCGTGGGCCGGCTTAGAGAGCAAAGCATCACTTCCTGCCCCGGCCGGGCGGCCGGCCAGCCCTGGGCTCTGCTGTGCCATGCCGAGCCGTGCCGTGCCGTGCCACGGAGGGGCCAGGCGGCCGCGGTCCCCGCCAGCCCACGTCGGCAAACACATGCAGGCAGGGAGCGAGGCCAAGCGCAGAGGGGCGGCCGCGCTCCCCCCCCTGCTCCCACCCGGCCGCTGGCTACCGGCTGCGATGTTTCCACCATGATCTCACGGCTCAGCCCGCCCGGCCCTGCGGGGCGGGGGCGTCCCCAAAGAGGAGCTCCGTGCCCCTCTCCCCCCCCCCACCAGGTGCAGGGAAAGGCCGGGCGGGGGCTGCCCCCCTGCCCTTTGCGTCGTGTGCCCTCCCCTGTGCTGTGCACATTTGTGCACATTTGTGCACGGCACCCCCCCGGCGCGCCGGCCCCCGCAGGGCGTTGCTCCGGGAAGCCGCTGCCCCGGTCACTGCCGGCTGTCCCCATGTCCCCAGCCTCCTGCCACCGCCCCTGGGCACTGGCAGGGCTCCGGCTGCTGCAGCTGGCAGCTGCCCCTGCTGGCAGCACGCTGGCCCGGCGTGCCCCGGCTGCATGGCATGGCACAGCATGGCACGGCACGGCACGGCACAGGCCCTGGGGGCGGCCGGTGTCCTGCAGCCACTCCGGGCAGCGGTGCGAGGAGGCACACGCGTGTGCAAAGCCTCCCATGCGCTGGCACACGTGTGTGCCCACGACGTGCACGCGGGGTCAGGGCAGGACACGGGAGCTCCCCGTGCGTCTGTGCTGCACCTCGCACACCCCCAGATGGGGCTGGGGGGGCCACGAGGGGCACGATCCCATGAGGTGTGCCTGTACCCGAGCGTGCACGTGCCAGTGGTGTGTGCGCACAAGCAGTGCGCACAAGCAGCGTGCACACGTGCTCAGGAAGCGCGTGCACGGCCCCACTGCAGGTGTCTGTGCACAAACGTGCGAGTGCACGGCGAGCGAGCGTGCCGGTGCTACGGGGGCCGGGGGTGCGCGTGCGTGGCGGGGGCTGGGGGCTCCCCCTGACTCTCTCCTCTCGCCCCGCAGCAGGGAGCGGACTGATGGGGAGCGCGCCCGCCTCGTCCTTCATGGGGAGCTTCCTGAGCAGCAGCCTGGGCTCGGGGGCCCCCAGCCACCCCTCGGGCCCCGCCGCGTCCCCCCCGGAGCCGGCGTTCCGCGGGCCGCACTCCGGCACCTCCCAGATCTGGTTCTCGCACTCCCACGAAGGTGAGTGGGCGCCGGGGCAGGGCTGGGCAGGAGCCCCCCCCGGGGAAGAGGGCCGGGTGTCGCGGCCGCCCCCACGGCATCGGGGTGGCCGGGCTGCGGGGGGGGATGTCCACGGCATGTGGATGGCCGCGGCACGCTGGTGGCGCATGGGGAGCTTCGGGGTGGCAGCGGGGTGGGCAGCACATCCCACAGACACCCCCCATCCCCAGCACGGGGGGGCATCCGCGAGGCCAAGGCTGAGCCTGCTGCAAAAAGGGTGCTGGGGGGGGGGCTGTGCGGGGCTGCAGCCCCCATTTGGGTCATGCTGCAGGGTGCGGGGTGTCCCCGGGGTGCCCTATTAACCAGACACCGCTTCCCCATCGCTTTGGGCTGCGGCAGGAGGGGGGGGGGGGCAGCCCCGGCAGTGCCCCCACGGCACGCCGCCACCGTCCCCGTCCCCACCTGAGCGGGGGCCGACAGAGTTAAGGAGCGGGGCGGTGGTATTGGCGCGGGGCCCTGGCAGCCGGCCCAGCTGGTAGTTTGACCGGCTGCCAGTTGGCTCCCGGCGTGCCGGGGCCTGCGCGCCGCGCCGGGGGGGTGGGGGAGGACGGGGGGGGACGGGGGGGACACGGGGACGGGCGGGGGGGAACGGGCAGCGCACGCGGCTCCGGCAGCGCAGCGCTCGCTGCTGACGGGCGGCTCGCACGGTTTTGCCATCTGGGGGGCCCGAGCCGAGCCCCCCCAGACCCCCCTCATCTCGTGGGGGTGCACTGGGGGGGCTCACGGCCCCGGTGTGGTGAGAGGAGGGCAGATATTGCATGGCCAGGAGGGGTATGGCACACACAACGCGTGTGCGTGGTGTGATGGGGCGAGCAAGCCTGATTGCTGTGCGCCCCCCCCCAGCCCCGGGGTACCCCCGCTTCTCCGGGAGCCTGGCGTCCACCTTCCTGCCCATGAGCCACCTGGACCACCACGGCAACAGCAACGTCCTCTACAGCCAGCACCGCTTCTACGAGAGCCAGAAAGGCAGGTACCAGGGCCGGCACCGCGCCGGGTGCCCGTGGTGGTGGCGGGGGGCACGTCCCCAGCGCTCACGGGGGGGCAGAGGGGAGGCTGCCGGGCACGGTGGCGCTGCCGGGGGGCTCGGTGCCCGTCCCCGGTGCCCGTCCCCGGCGGTGGGTCCCCGGCACGAGGGGCTGGCGATGGAGCAGGTGCCGGGTCCCCGGGGATGGAGCGGGGTCGCGGGCACCCGGCCCAGCCGCCGCCGCTGTCGCTTTTCACAATATTGTGGCGGGCGCTTAATAGGGAACATTGTTTGGGTGGGAAATGGAGCTAATTAGGCCGTGCCTTCCCCCGCGCTCCTCCCCTCATTAGCGGGGAGCTGGCGCTTGGCACGGACGCGGCCCCGGGCGCCTCGAACGCGCGCCTTTGTTCGGCGCTGAGCCGGGAGGGGGGGGTGCCGGGTGCTCCCCGGGGTGGGGGCTGACCCGCTGGCCCTCCCCTCCAGATAACTTCTACCTGCGCAACCTGCCCGCCCAGCCCGCCCTGCTCTCCGCCGGCCACGGCTTCCCCGGCATCGCCCGCGCCGCCCCCGGGCCCCCCGCCGGTTCCTGCAGCCGGGAGCGCGATGCCGGGCCCCTGCCCAAGACCCCCAAGGACTACGACCGCTTCCTGGCGGCCAAGGAGAAGGCGAGCAAGGCGGAGGGCAAGGAGCGGCCGCCGGAGGACGACGCCAAGGAGAGGCACCGGGCGGTGCTGCCGGTGCCGCCCGAGGGGCACTGCAAAGAGGGGCTCCCCCCCCGGGCGGCGGGCGACGGGCGCCCCAAGCACCTCGCCTCCTGCCTGCTGGGTGCCAAGGGGCTGGAGGGCGAGGGCGGCCGCGCGGCGCTGCCCAGCTGTGCCGGCAGCGCCCTGCCCCGCGCCGGCCGCTGCGCCAAGGAGCCGTGCCGCGGCGAGAGGGAGCCGGGAGCCCCCGAGGCTCCGCCGCCCTACGGCGAGTGCCTGGAGCGGCGGCAGATGCTGCACCACGCCGTCTCCTACGCCGTGCCCACCGGGCCGGCCCCGCTCGGCGCCGCCGCCGCCGCCGCCGCCGGTTCCTTCCCCTGCCTGCAGCTGCACGCCGGCCCCGACGTGCTGTGCCCGCTGCCGGACAAAGCCGGGAGGGAGCTGAAGCTGAGCGGGGCCACGTTCGTGCCTTCGGTGGGACACCTGGCGGACAAGAGCCGCTCCTTCCAGGTGGCGGCCGAGAGCTGCGGGCTGGAGCGCGCCGAGGGCAAGGAGCGGCACGGCGAGGTGGGCGCCGAGCCCCCCGCCGCCTACGGAGCCTCCTTCCACCACCACGCCAAGGCGGAGGGCAAAGCGGAGCGGCGGCTCGAGTGGGGCGGCCCCGGCGCCCGGTTGAAGGGGTTGGAGTACCTGGGGGGCGGCGGGGCGGCCGAGGGGCCCCCGTTTGCCAGCCTCGGCCCCCCACCCAAGGGCGGCCTGGAGAAGGGCTATTTCGAGGTGCCGCCGGCCCCGGACTGCTCCCGCGCCCCGCACGCCGACCCGCTGGGTGCCAAGGTGGGCCCGTCCTGCTGCACTTTAGAGAAGGGCCCCAAGGAGCCCCCCGGGCAGACCCCGCAGAAGGTGGCGCGGATCCGGCACCAGCAGCACGGCGGCCCCGAGGCAGAGCCGGCCGGCGGCGGCCCCGAGGGCAAGCGGAAAGCCCTGGAGCTGAACTCCCTGGGCTACAACGGGCCCCCCCTGCCCCCCTGGGGCGTGCAGGGCCAGGGCCCCCCCATGGCCATGGCGGAGGAGAGGAAAGGCTCCTACCTGGACCCCTTCAGCACGAGTCTGCAGCAGGCTGCGTTGATGACTCAGGGCTCGGTGCTGAGCCAGGACATGCCGACCCCCCCGGACGAGGTCTCGGCCATGAAGAACCTTCTCAAGTACAGCAACCAAGCACTTATCGTGGGCCAGAAGGCTCCCTTCGTGGGGCTGGGCGGCATCAAGGGCAGCTGCGCCCACCAGGACGCCAAGTTCCCCCCGGGCAAGGGGCAGCAGGAGCTGGAGCGGCCGGATTGCGCCCGCAGCCGGGAGCACGAGCTGGGCCACGGCGAGGGCGAGGTGCGGCAGCCCCCCGTGGGCATCGCCGTGGCCGTGGCGCGGCAGAAGGACACGCTCAGCCGCCCCGAGCCCTCCTACGGCAGCGGCTCCGGCCGGCAGGGCCGGGTGGCCACCGGCATCAAAGGTAAGGGGGTGATTGGGGGCGGCGGGGGGCCTTGGGGTGCCGGCGGTGCCGCGCTCACCGCGCCGTCCTCTCGCCCCGCGCAGCCGGCACGGCACGGCCCATGCACGTCATCGACCTGGAGGCAGAGGAAGAGCGGGGCCGGCTCTGCGAGGAGCGCCTGGGGCTGCCGGGGAGAGAGCTCCTTCTCCAGTAAGTGCCGTGGTGGTGGTGGTTTTGGGGGGTAGGGGGGGGAGATGGATGTGCGTGGGGGGGGCCCCGTCGCCGTGCCGCCGCTTTGGGCACGTCGCGGTGCCCCACGCCGCCCCTCTCTCCGCAGGGACAACAAGGAGCTGGTGGAGTTCGCGCGGATGCACCCCTCGGGGGGGTGCCCCGGGGACCTCACCCCCCACCTGATGATCGCGGGGGGCTCCTCGCTGCCGGCGGGACAGCTCGGGGGGGACCCGGCCGCCCACGCGCACCCGGCGCACACGCACTGGCTGCCCCGCACCCGCAGCCCCTCCATCTGGATGGGGGGACACTCCTACGGTCGGTGCCGGCGGCGGGGGGGGGGGCTGCTGGAGCAGGGGGGGGGCTCGTCCCCCCCTCCCCTCCCCGCCCCGGCGCTGACGGGCCCCCCCCCTCTTCCCCTTTACCCCCTCCCCAGGCATCGGCCACCCCGCGCTGCACCAGAACCTGCCGCCCGCCTTCCCCGCCTCCATGCCCAGCACCATGCAGCCCGTCTTCCCCCTCTCCCAGGAGCCCCCCGCCCAGCTCGTCATCCTGCCCACCGAGCCCCCCGCCCACGGCACCCCCCACACGCTGGGTGAGGCTGGGGGGGGTGGGGGGGGGGCTGGCTGGGGGGCCACCCAGGGGTTGTCGTGCTGCTGGGGTGGGAAATGGGGGTCCCTGCTGGTGATGCTGATGGGGTGGGGGGGGGAAGATGGGGTCCTGGGGGTGCTGGGGTGCAGGGATGGGAGATGGGGGGACCCTAAAGGTGATGCTGAGGGGGTAGGGGGAGATGTGGGGGGGCCCTACAGGTGGTGCTGAGTGTGCAGGGGGAAATGGGGGTTCCTTGTAGGTGATGCTGATGGGGTGGGAGGCGAGGGGGGGGGCCCTACAGGAGGTGCTAAGGTGGTGGGGAGGGAGATGGGGTCCTGGGGGTGCTGGGGTGCAGGGATGTGAGATGGGGGGGCCCTAGAGGTGATACTGAAGGTACTGGGGTGGGAGATTGGGGGTCCCTTTGGGTGCTGCTGGGCTGCAGGGGTGGGAGATGGGATGCAGGGGGCTGCGGGGCGACCCCACCACGGTCCCCTGCTGACCCCCCCCCCGCTGCCGACAGCCGACGTGATGGACCAGGCGTCGCTGTGGCCCCCGATGTACCCGGGCCGGGGTCCCGGCGCCCACCTGCAGCACACGGGGCAGCTGCCCGTGTACTCGCGCTCGCAGTTCCTGCGGCAGCAGGAGCTCTACGCCCTGCAGCAGCAGCGGGCGGCTCAGGCCCTCGAGATCCAGCGGCAGGCGCACGTCCAGGTGCCCGCGGGGCTGGGGGTGGTGGTTGGGGGGGCAGGACTGGGGGGGCTGGGATGAAAAGTTGGGGGGGGCCGTGGGGCTGGGCTGGGGATGTGGTGTGTGGTAATGCTGGGTGGGATGCGGGGCGGGGGGGTATGGGGGTGGGTGGGGGGCAGGGGGATGCAGGGCAGTGGGATGGGGGGCGGTGAGATATGGGGCTGGATGCGGGGCTGGGATATGTGGGGGAGGGGGATGTGGGGCTGATTGTGGGGCTGGAAGGGGGGCAGGAGGATGCAGGGCAGTGGGATGGGGGGTAGTGGGATGTGGGGCTGGATTTGGGTCTGGATGGGGGGCAGGAGGATGGGGGGCAGGGGGTTGTGGGGCTGGATTTGGGGCTGGGGCCGTGCTGTGGTGCTGATGTGTGCCAACCCCGGTGTCCCCCCGCAGCGCAAGCCGGAGGAGCAGCCCCTGGAGCTGGAGGACGTGTGCCCCGAGAAGCCCCTCAAACCCTCCCACAAAGCAGTTGCCTTAAACCCCCCGGCCAAGGGCATGTCCTCGGCAGCCCCCGGACCCCCCAAGCTGTCCCCTTGCTGCCACTCCCCGGCCCTGCGGCACCCGGCCAAGTGCCCCGTGGCTCTCCCCGCGGCCCCCTGCACTTTACCCGTCTGCCCCGCCGCCAGCTCCGCCGTGGCCCCCCGCTCCCCGGCCGACAGCCCCGTCCCCGTCCAGAGCAAGGGCAGCGACGGCGAGGACAAGCGCGGGGAGGGCCAGCCGCCCCGCGACTACCCCAAATCCCTGGAGCCAGGTAAGGTCGCGGCGGCGAGGAGGAGGAGGAGGAGGAGGGTGGCTTTGGGGTGCTGGGGTCCCCCCGCTGAGCGTCACCCCCTTCCCCGCAGACCTGCCCCCGGGCTACAGCTACCCCGCGGCCAGCATGGGCTTCTCGGAGGCGCACTCTGCCGAGCCCGCCGACCCCGACACGATGCACGCGGGCTCCCCCCCGGCCGAGCCCGAGCAGTCGCGGACCTTCAGCCCCGCCGAGGATGTGCTGAGGGAGCCCGGCCCCCCCGTGCGGGAGCCGCCGGCCGGGGGGGCTTCAGCCGAGGGTCCCGGCGCGCTGCTGCACCGCCACCACCTCCTCCTCGCCCCGGGGCCGGCCCCGGCTGCGGTGGCCACCGAGGAGCCCTTCGGGGTGCGCCGGGAGGCGGCTCCGGCAGTGCTGGAGCAGAGCTCGGTGGAGCAGCAGCGCCCGGTGCCCGGGGTGGGGTCCTCGCCGCTGGTCCCCCCCTGCGGCGAGGAGGAGGAGGAGGAGGAGGAAGAGGAGGAGGAGGAGGGCGACAGCGAAGGCTCAGGGCCGGAGGGCAGCTGTGACGAGGAGGAGGGCGATGGCCCCAGCCACGCGCCCAGCGGGCGGCAGGGCTGCCCGGGCGGGCTGGAGGCTCTCATCGCTGCCGGCATCGACCTTGGGGAGCTGCCGGCGCTGGGGTCCCCCGAGGAGCCCCCCCCGGCTCCCCCCTCGCCCGCTCCATGTGCTGTGGGGCTGCCCGGCATCGCGCTGCTCAGCGAGCTGGCCGACCTGGAGCTCCGCCGGCGCCGCTGCGACCTGGCCCTGGAAGGTGAGCGACCCCCGTGGCCCCCTCCCCGCGGTGCCTCCCGTCCCCTGCTCGTGTGCCGCGGTGCTCCCCGCCCCGTTGTCACACCCCTTGGTGCCCTCGGTGCGTGCAACACGGAGATGGTGCAGTGGGGGGGCTGCACGATGCGCGCAGGGGCTGGGCCGGGCGGTGCACGTGTTGTGTGCAGCAGGGGGGGGGGCTGCATGCACGCTTGCAGCGCGCGTTCGCAGTGCAGGGCTGCGTGCACGCCGGCACCGCAGGGCGCTGAGCACAGTCACAGCGTGGGGCTGCATGCAGGGTGCCGATGCAGGGGCTGTGCATGTTTCCAGTGGATATTTGCAGCGCGTGCTTCCCCTGCGGCGCTGCGTGCACGTCTGCAGCACATCTTTGCAGCGCAGGGCTGGGTGCACGTCTGCACCGCACGCTTGCAGTGCAGGGCTGCGCGCCTTTGCGCCGGATATTTGCACTGCAGAGCTGTGCACGATCGTGGCACGTGCATGCAGGGCTGCAAGCATGTTTGTGACGTGCAGGTGCAATGCAGAGCCGTGCATGTTGGTGTACAAGGTGCATTGCAGGGCTGTGCACGTTTGCACCCCGTATTTGCAGCGCAGGGCTGCAGGAAGGCACGCAGCGTGCGTCTGTGCGCCTGCAGCGCGGGGCTGTGCGCGTTCGCAGCGCGGTGCCCGGCTGCAGGGCCCTGTTCGCAGCCCGGGGCCGTCTCCGGGGCTCTGCTCCAGCGCTGGCTCCAGGCAGGCGCCGGGATTCCCTCCCGGCTCGGCTTCCCCAGGGAATCCCGGGGGCCCCGGCAGGGAAGGCCCTGGCGCCTCCCCAGCGCTGCCGCGGGCGGGCGCAGGGCCCCGCGTGCTCGCTGCTGCCTCTGGCCGATCCCCGCTGCGTGCGGCGGTGCCGTGCGGGGGCCGAGGGGCCCCATTCCCTTTGGGGGGGGTCCTGCTCCCCCCGCCACAGCCCCCGCGGATGGGGCGCGTCACCACGTCCCTCCCCGCCCCGGCCTTGGCTCTGCGCCCCGATGAGTTCATCGCTGGCCACCGCGGCCCCGCGGCACCCTGGGGACAGCGGGCGTGCCATGCACGCAGCACCCTGTGTGCTGTCCCTGCGCCCCACGGGCACCCTGTGCGCGCTGCCCCATCTCGTGCAGCACCCCCAGCACGACCCCGCTGACCCCTTTTCACCCCAAATAGCCCCGGGGGTGCCCGGCCCCACCCGGGGGTGCTGCTCATGTGTGCATGTGCAGGGTCGTGGCACAGGAGCAGCGGGGTTCAGGGGTGGTGCAGGGGTCCCGGGGCGCCCCCGCTGACCTCTGGTCTCGGCAGGGGAGGACGAGGACCTGCTGGCCTTCAACCTGCAGAACCTGGCCACGGTGGCGGCCGCCTGGTCGCTGGTGGAGGCGGCCAGCAGGGAGGGCAGCCCCCCGGCGCTCAGCCCCCTGCCCGCCTCGCCGCCGCCCCGCGCCCGCGTGCCTCGCCGCAAGTACACCTGGACGCCCAAAACCAAGGCCGTGAGTGTCCCCTTGTCCCCGTGCCACCATGGCCAGCCAGGGGCCGAGCCATACCCTGTGCAAGCCGCCTGTCCCCGTCCCTGTCCCCAGGTGTGCCCCCTGAAGGCGGCCATCGAGCAGCTGAACACGCAGGAGGTGGAGGTGCGGATGCGGCTGGCCGAGCTGCAGCGGCGCTACAAGGAGAAGCAGCGCGAGCTGGTGAAGCTGCAGAGGCGGCACGACCACGAGTACGTCCCCGTCCTGCTTCGGGGGTGCAGGGGGGCTGTGTGGGGTGGCTGCGGGGTCGGCACGAGGGTGGGGGTCAGCGGTGCGCTGAGTTTGGGGCCGTGCTCAGCCCTCGGTCTCAGGCTGCCCCCGGTCTTGCCGCGGCTGCAGGCGCGACGAGAGCTCGCGGAGCCCGGCGCGGCGCGGGCCGGGGCGGCCGAGGAAGCGCAAGCACTCCAGCACGCTGGGCAGGGCCGAGAGCCGCAAGGTCAAGTGAGTGACCGGGGGGCGCGCGCCCGCCCGTCCCCGTGCCCGGGGTAGGGGGGAGGAAGAGATTCGGGGGTGGCGGGGCCGCGTCCCCGGTGTTGTGGTGGCTGCGGGGGGCTCCGTCCCGGGGCTACCCCCCCGTGCCCGGCCGCGGGAGCAGCGTTGCATAAAAGCCTCTTTATCCGCGCTGTATAAAGTCATTGGTCACGCTGCAGTGGTGTTCATTGCTGCTGGCGCTTTATTATTATCCATTAGCCGCCCGGCGCAGTCGTTTTCACACTCACGGGCCCTGTATAATTGTCCTTCTCTGCTACAAATTGCCTCTCCCGACAGGCCCATTTGCATAAATCCTCCGAGCTAGTCCAAACACGATTGGAGTGTGTGTGCGCGCGCGGCATCAGGCCCGATGATTTGGTAATAATAGTTAAATCTGCACTAAATGGTTCCTTCAATTAAGACAGAGAGGAGGAAAAAAAAAAAAAAAAGAAAAAAAAGAAAAAAAAAATTAATCTCTAGGTTTTATGTCACAAAACATTAGCGAGCGAGTGAAGGTTACAGGGAAAAAAATAAAATAATAATAAAAAAAGAGGGGAGCTGGAGGGGGGGGGTGGCTGGCGGCGGGTGGGAGCAGCCCCGCGCCGTGCCCACGCCGCGCTCCCCGCAGGGCGGTGAAGAGCAGCCTGTCCCTGCTGTGCGCCGGGCTGCGTGCCGAGCCCCAGCCCAAGAAGAAACGGAGCAAACTGGCCCAGGAGGCGTACGGAGGCATCAAGGGCCCCCCTTCGGTGAGTGCTGCTCCCTCCTCGGGCGGGCCGGGTGGTGGTGGTTGGGGTCGGGGTTTGGGGTTGGGGGGTGTCGGCTCCTTGGCGAGCCTCGCCGTGCCCCCCCAGGACAAGGTGCGGTGCAAGAAGAGCGGCTCGCAGAGCAAGCTGTCCTGCAAGGTGGCCCACAAGGTGTCGCAGCTGAAGCAGAAGGTGAAGAGCAAGGGGCTGCCCGCCGGCATCAGCCCCTTCCGACGGAAAGACCCCAACCCCGGGGGCCGCATCCAGAAGAAGCTGTCCCGCGCCAAGAGCTCCAAGGGCGGCGCCGCCAAGTACCAGCCGCAGGACCCCGACCCCCGCGAGCCCCCCGGATTCAAAGGCAAGGCTGGAACGGGGCTGGGGGGGGCAAGATAGGGCCGGGGGGGGCTATAGCAATGGGAGGATGCTGTAATGGGGGGGCTGCGATGTGGGGGGTTGTGGCAGTGGGGGGATGCTGCAGGGGGGCTGCGCAAACGGCTCGGGAGCAGCTCGTGCCTGGGGGGCCCCCGGGGACACTCAGCTGTGCCCCCCCCCTCGCAGATGGGCACGACGAGGACTCGGACAGTGAGGATGCTGACGACGAGCCGGGCTTGGCCCTGCTGCCCTCAGTGCCCGTGGCCGTGCTGGGCCCCTCGCCCTCCTCCGTGGTGAAGATGGAGGCCAACGAGAAGGCGAAGAAGAAGAAGGAAAGGCAGGGGCTGCTCGGTAAGGGGCTCCCCCCGAGGGACGGGTGGGGTTGGGGGGCTCCCCGGCACAAATTATGGGGGCTGCTCCGCGTGCCCGCGGGGCTCTGAGCCCCTGTGTCCCCCCCCCCCAAAGGTCCCTGCCGCCTCGGCAGCCCCGAGGGCGAGGTGAAGATCAAGCGGCGGCCGGTGAAGCCGGGAGCTGGCAAGCTGGAGAAGGTCCCGGCACGGAGGAAAGCGGGCGGCTGCGAGGACGGGGGCAAGAAGAAGCTGAAGGCGAAACCCAAGGAGAGCCTCAGGGCGCCGGCCCCGAGCGGCCCCAGCGCCCCGACCCCCACCAACAGCCTCTTTGGGGGCGCAGACCCCCGGCACTTCGGGGCGCGGGACGACGGCGCCCGCCTGGCCAGCGAGAGGCTCAAGAAGGCAACGCGCAAGAGCAAGGTGCTGCAGTCGGCCCTGAGGGTGAGTGCGGGATGGGGGGGTCCGGGGGTGGTCGTGGGGTGCCAGGGGTTTGGGGTGATGGAGGGGTTGGGGTCGCCAAAGGGACCCTGGGGTGCAGGGGATGGGTGCGGGGCTTGCGGAGGATGAGGGTGCTGGTGAGGGTTGGGGGGTGCTGGTGGGAACAGGGGGCTGGGGGTGTTGTAGGGCTGGAGGGGGCAGGGGGATAAGCCCCCAAAAATGGGTCCAAGCCCTCTCTCCCCACACCGCAGCGGAAGAACGGGGCGCTCTCGCTGGCCCTCTCGCCCCGGAGCGCCAAGACCATCCTGAGCAAGGGCAAGAAGCTGGCCAAGGTGAAGAGCAAAGTGGCCACCAAGCAGGTGAGTGGCCGAGCCCCCCCCGCCCCCAGCGTGTCCCCCCCTCCCACCAGGACCCCCCCCCCCAAAAAAAAACCCACCCTGAGCTCCCTGTCCTGCAGTGCAAGGGCCGGGCGGTCAGCAAGCTGCTGGAGAGCTTCACGGTGGAGGACGACTTCGACTTCGACGACAACAGCAGCTTTTCGGAGGAGGAGGAGGACGGGGGGGGGGGCTGCGCGGGGGGGCGCCGCTCCCCCCTGCCCCACACGTGCGCCATCCAGAAGGAGGATCTGCGGGACGGGCTGCACATCCTCATCCCCAAGGAGGACAGCCTGCTCTACGCCGGCAGCGTCCGCACCATCCAGCCCCCCGATATGTGAGTGGGGCCAGGGGGGGGCGCACGGGGCTACGGGGGGGGGTGTTGGGGGGCACGGGGCAGGTGTTGAGCCCCTCCTTGTGTCCCTGCAGCTACAGCATCATCATCGAGGGCGAGCGGGGGAACCGGCAGCGCATCTACTCGCAGGAGCAGCTGCTGCAGGAGGCGGTGAGCGGGTGGCGGGGATGGGGTGGGATGGGGGGGGGATATGGGATGGGATGGGATGGGATGGGATGGGATGGGGTGGGATGGGGATATGGGATGGGATGGGGATGGAGACATGGGTAGGGTCAAGATGGGATGGGACAGGATGGAATTGGGATGTGGATAGGGGTGGAATGGGACAGGACGGGATGGGACAGGGATGGGGATGTGGACAGGGACAGGGACTAGACTAGACTAGGGTAGGGTAGAGTATAGAGTAGAGTAGAGTAGAGTAGAGTAGAGTAGAGTAGAGTAGAGTAGAGTAGGGTAGAGTAGAGTAGAGTAGAGTAGGGTAGAGTAGAGTAGAGTAGAGTAGGGTAGGGTAGAGTAGAGTAAGAGTAGAGTAAGAGTAGAGTAGAGTAGAGTAGAGTAGGGTAGGGTAGGGTAGGGTAGGGTAGGGTAGGGTAGAGTAGAGTAAGAGTAGAGTAGAGTAGAGTAGAGTAGAGTAATTCAGGTGGAAGGCACCTTCAACGATCATCTTATCCAACTGCTGATGTTTTTAGATGCAACCAAAAGTTAAAGGGATGGGGATGGGGACAGGGACAAGGGACGGGGACGGGGATGGGGACAAGGCGAGGACGGTGCCAGCAGGGCATTTCTGGGCAGGTGCTGGACGTGCGGCCGCAGTCGAGGCGCAGCCTGCCGCCCGGCACCCGCGTCTGCGCCTACTGGAGCCAGAAGTCGCGGTGCCTCTACCCGGGGAACGTGGTGCGAGGTGAGGGGCGGCGGGGGCGGCGGCGGGGGGGCTGCGGGCTCCCGGCCATGCCCCAGCCCCACGCCCTGCCCGTGCCGCAGGCTCCTCCAGCGACGAGGAGGAGGACGACCCCGAGGCGGTGATGGTGGAGTTCGACGACGGGGACACGGGGCACATCGCCGTGTCCAACATCCGCCTGCTGCCGCCCGACTTCAAGATCCAGTGTGAGTGGGGCGGGGATGGGGGCGGCAGGGGGGGGGTCTGGGGGCGGTGGGGATGGCGCTGACCCCCCCCCCCCGGCTCTGCCTGCAGGCACGGAGCCGTCCCCGGCGCTGTTGGTCTCCAGCTCGTGCCGGCGGACGAAGCGGTCGTGCGGCGACGTGCCCCCCCCCGGGGAGCTGCCCCCCAGCCTCTGCACGGAGCGGCACGACGGCCCCGAGACCCCCAAGAACTCAGGCAAGAAGGCGGCCGGCAAGGAGAAAAGTGGTACGTGGGGGGGGGGTGGCAAGACACCCGACGGGCAGGACGCTGCCCCGAGGGAGGTGGCACCGGCAGTGGGAGGGGTGGGGGGATGAAGGGATGTGGGGAAGGGTGCAGGGAAGGATTTGGGGAGGGGTGTGGGGAAGGATTTGGGGAAGGATTTGGGGAAGGATGCAGGATAGGATTTGGGGAGGGACATTGGGGAAGGATTTGAGGAAGGATTTGGGGAAGGAAGCAGGGAAGGATGTGGGGATGCAGGCACGGGGCTGGACCGCGGGGTGTTGGAGCTGGGAGGATGCAGGGAGAGGGCACAGAGGAAGGGTGCAGGGATGCAGGACCAGGAGGACAGGAGGAGGGATGCGGGCATGGGGAGGGGATGCAGGGATGCAGGGAGGGCAGGAGGCAGGGAGAGGGACGCAGGGAGGATGCAGCATGGGTACATGACATGGGGACACGTGGATAGAGGGACACAGAGGGAAGCAGGGATGAGGGCGCACAGCAGGGAAGCAGCGGGGTCAGCAGCGTGCTCCTGGGCTCCGCCAGGTCCCCCCAGCCCCCCTCCTGACCCCCGTCTCCCCCCAGGCAAAGCCGCGGAGGTGCTGTCGGGCGGGAAGGCGCCGGTGCTGAGCGACCCGTTCGTGGGGCGGCGCGGCGGGCCGCTGCTCAGCTGGTCGGCGGTGGCGCAGACGAAGAGGAAGGCGGCGAGCAAGGGCACGGCCGTGCTGCAGAACCTCTTCCAGGTCAACGGCAGCGCCAAGAAGCTGCGGGCCAAAGAGGCGCTCTTCCCCGTGCACCACCACCACCACGTCGCCGCGCCCGTCTTCGGCAACGGCTTCGGGGCCGACTCCTTCAGCCGCATCGCCAGCTCCTACGCGTCCTTCGGGGCCGGGGCTGGGCTGGTGCTGCCGGCTGCCCAGAAACTCCTGCGCTCCAAGAAGGCCGAGCGGCTGGAGGCAGAAGTGGGCAAAGGCGGCCGGAGAAAGGCAGGCAGTGAGTACCTGGTCAAGCTGGACCACGAAGGGGTGACGTCCCCCAAGAACAAGAACTGCAAGGCCCTGCTGCTGGGTGAGAAGGACTTTGGGGCCAAGCTGGAGCGGCCCCTGGCCAGCCACGGCTATGCCCACGCGGCCCTGGCGGGCAAGGATAGGAAGGGGCGGGCGCCCGTGCACCAGCTGCCCATGGGGCTGGCGCTGCGGAAGTACTCGGGCCAGGCCGAGTTCACCCTGAACTGCGACAGCGACTGCCACAGCTCCTACTCGGACATGGACGAGGACGAGGAGGCGGGCGGGCTGGGCGCCGACGTGCCCTCGCGCTTTATGACCCGCCTCTCGGTTTCCTCCTCTTCCTCGGGCTCTTCCACCTCCTCCAGCTCCGGCTCCATCTCCACGTCCAGCCTCTGCTCCTCCGACAACGAGGACTCCTCCTACAGCTCCGAGGACGAGGACTCCACGCTGCTGCTCCAGACCTGCCTCTCGCACCCGGTGCCGGCGCTGCTGGCGCAGCCGGAGGCGCTGCGCTCCAAGAGCAGCGCGCCGCAGCGCTGCTTCCTCACCAAGGCCGCCGCCGCCGGCCCCAAGGCCAAGCTCAAGCGCAAGGAGGCCCTCAGCTTCTCCAAAGCCAAAGAGTTCTCCCGGAGGCAGCGCCTGCCCTCGGTGGAAAACCGGCCAAAGATCTCCGCCTTCCTGCCCGCGCGCCAGCTCTGGCGGTGGTCCGGGAACCCCACGCAGGTATCTGTAAGATGGGGGGACCTGGCACGGGGCAGGGGGCAGGGGGATGGATCTGGGGAGTATGGGGTGTGAGGTGAGATCCATGGGTGCAGGGGAGGGTGCTTGGGGGCATGGGGCAGGATCTGGGGATGCAGGGTGCATGGAGTGTGGGGTAGGGCATGAAGGATGGATGCAGGGCATGGTGTATGGTGCATGGGGTAGGATCCATGGGGGCAGGGTGCATGGGGTGCATGGTGTGTGGGGTAGGATATGAGGCAGAACCCATGGGTGCAAGGCAGGGTGCATGGGGCAAGATCTGTGGGTGCAGAGTGTGCGGGGAACGGGGTAGGGCATGAAGGATGGATGCAGGGCATGGGGCATGGGGCAGGGTGCATCATGCACAGGGCAGGATCCATGGGTGCAGGGTGCATGGAGTAGGGTATGAGGCAGGATATGGGTGCAGGGCAGGGTGCTTGGGGCACGATCCATGGGGTGCAGGGTGCGTGGAGCATGGGGTAGGGCATGAAGGATGGATATAGGGCAGGGTGCAGAACACACGGGTTGGGTACTTGCACCCACACAGGGTGCAGGGTGGCACAGAGCAGGGTGTGCACAGACCACAGTCCTTGGGTGCACGGGGCAGGGTGCCGTGTGCTTGGCACTGGGCATGGGGCCAGGGTCCCCGCGCCACCCCTGACCCCAATTTTCCTCCCCACAGCGGCGGGGCATGAAGGGGAAGGCGCGGAAGCTGTTCTACAAGGCCATCGTGCGGGGCAAGGAGACGCTGCGCATCGGGGACTGCGCCGTCTTCCTCTCGGCCGGGCGGCCCAACCTGCCCTACATCGGGCGCATCGAGAGCATGTGGGAGTCGTGGGGCAGCAACATGGTGGTGAAGGTCAAGTGGTTCTACCACCCCGAAGAGACCAAGCTGGGCAAGCGCCAGAGCGACGGCAAGGTGAGGGTGGGGTGGGGTGGGCACAATGGGATGGGGTGGGCACAATGGGATGGGCACAATGGGATGGGATGGGCACAATGGGATGGGATGGGGACAATGGGATGGGATGGGATGGGATGGGATGGGATGGGATGGGATGGGATGGGATGGGATGGGATGAGAATGGGAATGGGGATGGGGATGGGGATGGGATGGGATGGGATGGAGTGGGATGGGATGGGGATGGAAACAGGGATGGGATGGGGATAGGGATAGGGATGGGGATGGGAATGCAGATGGGATGGGAATGGGGACAGTGATGGGGATGGATAGGGACAAGGATGGGGATAGGGATGGGAACAGGGATGGGGATGGGATGGGGTTAGGAGCGGGGATGGGGACAGGGATGGGGATGGGGATGGGAATGTGGACAGGATGGGGATGGGGACAGGGACGGGGACGGGGACAGGGCCACGTGCTGACGCCGTGCGGTGCCCGTGCAGAACGCGCTGTACCAGTCGTGCCACGAGGACGAGAACGACGTGCAGACCATCTCCCACAAGTGCCAGGTGGTGGGCCGCGAGCACTACGAGCAGATGACGCGCAGCAGAAAATACCAGGACCGCCAGGACCTCTACTACCTGGCGGGCACCTACGACCCCACCACGGGCCGCCTGGTGACCGCCGACGGGGTGCCCATCCTCTGCTGACCCACGGGGACGGGGACGGGGACGGGGACGGGGACGGGCAGCCCCCCGCGTGCCCCCCACCCCTCGCCGTGGGACCCTCCCCCTCCCCCCCTTCCCGGTCATTATGCAAAGCCCGGGGCCGCGGCTGTAGGCGGCCGGGGTTGGGGGGGGGGCACGCGGGGTGCAGGGGGTGGGGGTGAGGGGGGTGGGGGGCGCCCCCGTACAAGCCATACTTTCCCTAGTACCTCTGACTGTTTGCCAGCAGGTAAAGCAGAAATCAGGTGTGTTGTTCTATTTATTTTGCGTGTAAATATTGTATTTCTTGCCGGGAAGAAGTTTTAACGGAAAAAAAACAAAAAAAAGAGAGAAAAAAAAAGAAAAAAAAAAAGAAAGAAAAAAAAAAAAAGGCGATCCACCAAGAGCGAACGAGGACGAAAAACGACAAAAAAAAATTAAAAAAATAAATAAAATAATAATAATATGGGGAGGGGGTCGGTGGGGGTTGGGGGTCGTGGGTTTTTTTTTTGGGGGGGGGGGGGGCGCGTTTCCGTTTCATGCACTGTTTCCCCCAGCCTGGCTGGGACGAGGACAGCGGGGAGCTCTGTACAGAGGGGGCCGCGGCGGGCAGGGCGGGGGGCTCGGGGGGGTCCCAACTCTGCCTAACCCCCCATACCCCCCCCCTTTCCTCGTCCCGGTGCAATAGCGGGGGGGTCGGGGTGGCGGCGGACGCTGGCCCGTCCCGCCGAGCCCTGCCCGCCGTGGCCCCCGCTGCCCCCCGCGCTGTAAATGTGTACAGGCGGGGGGGGGGGGGGGGGGGGGGGGGGGGGGGGCGGGGGGGGGCGGGGGGGGGGGGGGGGCTTTTCCAGTGTAAACACTAAAAATAATTAAAAAAAAAAATAAAAAAGACAAAAAAAAAAAAAAGGAGGAAAAAAAAAACAAAAATAACAAACCACGCGCGCGCACGCAGACGCGGAGCAAACGTTAAAAAAAAAAAAAAAACAAAAAAAAGAAAAAAAAGGAAAAAAAAGGAAAAAAAAAAAAAAGGATTAAAAACACAAAGGTTTTATGAACAGCAAACTCTATGTAAAGGCCTTTTAGTATGGAACTTTTTTATCGACCCCTTGGCTTCTGAATAAATAAATAAGAAAGAAATGATAAATAAAGAGATGGATATATGCAGCCCCCGCCTGCCCCTCCCTGCCCAGCTCCAAGGGGGGCACCCCTGGGGGGGGGCACCTGGGGGGGAGGATGGGGCACCCCTGGGGGGGGTGGGGGCACCCAGAGGGGGATGGGGGCACCCAGAGGGGGATGGGGGGACCCAAAAGGGGGTTGGGACACCCAATGGGGGGGCATGGGGCAGCCAAAGGGGGGGCTGGGGGCACCCAAAGGGAAGGGATGGGGGGAGGATGGGGGCACCCTAAGGTGGGGGGGGGAATGGGGGCACCCAGAGGGGGATGGGGGTACACAAAAGGGGGGTTTGGGGGGTGGATGGGGGCAGCCAGGGGGAGATGGGGGTACCCAATGGAGGGGGTGGGGGAAATGGGGGCACCCAGGGGAGATATGGGGGGCACCCAAAGGTGGGGGGGAGATGGGGGCACCCAGAGGGGGATGGGGGTACACAAAAGGGGGGTTGGGGGGTGGATGAGGCACCCGGGGGGGGAGAAATGGGGGTACCTAGGGGGACATGGGGGCACCCAGGGGGAAATGGGGGCACCCAAAGGGGGGGCTGGGGGCACCCAAAGGTGGGGCTGGGGGCAGGATGGGGGCACCCAGGGGGGGCTGGGGGACGCAGGAGCCCTGGGGGGGGGCAGGATGGGGGGAGGGGCGCGGTGGGACCCGGCCAGGCCCCCCCCAGCCCCGCCCCTCCCCCCCCTCCAGCGGGGGGCGGTGGGGGAGGGGCGGTGGGGGAGGGGCGGCGGGGGCCGCAGGGAGCTGGGCCCGCAGCGCTCCTCGCCCCACGTGGGGGCAGACGGACAGGCAGCGGCCGCCCGCCATTGGCCGCGCCGCAGCCAATCAGAGGGGAGCAGAGGGCAGCGCCCGGCGCCCATTGGCTGGCTGGGAGCCCTTTTGTTCTCGCCACCCGGGCGCGGTTAACCCCTGCGCTGCCGGCAGGAAATGAATGGGCCGTGAATGGGGGGGGGGCAATGAATGGGGAGAGGGGGGGTGGGGGGGGCAGGGGGATTGCGGGGGGCAATGGGGGGGCACCAGGTGGTGCGGGGGGACACGGGGGGGGCACAGAGGGGGTGGGTAAATGAGGGGGGGGCAATGAATGGGGGGGGGGGGTTGGGGGCGGGGGGGCGGAATGGGGGGGGCACCAAATGGTGCAGGGGGGGCACAGAGGGCGTGGATAAATGGGGGGGGGGCAATGAATGAGGGGGGGGTTGCACGCTGGGGGGTCTCATGGGGGGGGAGGGGGGCAACGGGTGGAGCGGGGGGGCACAAAGGGGGTGAGGGGAGGGGTCCTTGGGGTGGGGGGGGGCGGCCCCAGGGGGTGACCCGAGGTTGGGAGGGGGTCCGGGGGGGGGTCGTGGGGGGGGGAGGGCGCTGAGCTGGGGCTGAGCCAAGGCGCGGTGCTGCGGAGCGGCGCTGCCCCCTCGCGGCCGGCCTGGGGGGGCGGGGGGGGGCGGACAGACGGACGGACAGACAGCTGGGGAGGGGGCTGGCGGCAGGGGTGGGGAGGGGCAGGGAGGACAAAAGGCCGGGGGGGGGCTGCAGGGACAGCCGGACAGACAGCCGGACAGCTGGGTGAAGGGGAGGCAGGACGGACAGACGGACGGATGCGGGGAGGGGGGGCGGACAGGTGGCTGCCGGGGGGGGGGGGAGGACGGACAGACGTAGGGACAGATGGACGGACGGATGCGGGGGGCAGCTGGACGGACAGACGGCTGCGGGGAAGGCCGGACAGATGGACGGGCAGATTGGGCACGAGGGGACGGGTGGACGGACAGATGGACACCGGGGGGGGGGGGGGGGCGGACAAACGGGCAGCTCGAGGGGTGGGGGAGCAGCGGGGCCGGACAGACAGACGGACAGCAGCCCCCACCAGCAGCACGGCCTGGCCCGGGGCAGCCCAATTAACTGGGTAATTAGCAGGGAAGGGAACGGGGGCAAATCAGGAGCCCCCCAGCAGCAAACCCTCACCATGGGGGGGGCTCATGAATGAACTTGGCAGCAGTTGACCCCCCCAACCGAGGCAGCCACCCCCCACCTCAACCCACACCCTATTTTAACCCCCCCAGGACCCCTTCACCCACCCCATTTCTTTTTCTTTTTATGTTTTTTAAATCCACTCCCCCTTAGAGCCCCCCCATCACAGCACTCCGAGGCACGGGGGGGAGTTTTACTGCAGCGCTTTTTTTTTCTTTTTATTTTCCTTACACAATGACGTGTTGTCGGGCATTACAATTTTTCTCAACTTTCGGATGACTTACAAATTTTGGTTTCCTACTGTCATGTGAGAGAGAGAGAAACATTAAGGCAACGTACAAAAAAAAAAAAATCTTACATAAATTAAACAATGCATAAATTTACAGGTGTAAATGCAAAGTTTCAGCAACTCAAAGTTGAGTAACTTCAGCCCCGTGATGGTTACTGGGAGACGGGGAGGGGAGGAGGATGCGGACTGGTTCGTAAGGCTCGGATGCAGATATGTTTCCCGACCTTGCTAGAACGGCAGCAACAGAAGTGGGTTCTTGGATGGACTCCTACCAGCCTCTACACGAAATCTGGAATACTCCGCACTGGGTGGACTGGAAGCCTGGCTCCCAATACCCTGTACACATCTGTCCGCCCGCGGTGCCGCTGTCAGTATGGCAGGAGCTGCGCGAGGCTCCCCCCGAGGCGCCCGCCCCCAGGCTGGAGCAGATCTGTACAGGGTATTATTGCGCTAAGGTGGACACCGAGGGAACAGAGAACTTGGCTACAAGGATCAAATCGGGTGGCAGCTCGGCCAGCCAGTGCCGAACACTGGTCTAACATCAGGTACAGACTTTCCAAGGGCAAGTTTTCTTTTGAAAAGAAGGCTTATTCCAGTTTTATGAGGCTAGCATGAGGTGTATAGATTTGCCTGGGCAAACATATACTAGTGAGACAACTCATGCAGCAGATGCGGCGCACCTGCTAGCAGTCCGTTTAGAAGCATTTACGGTGGACGATGGATGGGCCGGACTCGTCGTATTCCTGCTTGCTGATCCACATCTGCTGGAAGGTCGATAGCGAGGCCAGGATGGAGCCGCCGATCCAGACCGAGTACTTGCGCTCCGGCGGGGCGATGATCTGCAGGGGGAGAGCCGTCAGAGCCGCCCGGCCTTCCCCTCCTGCTCCTCCCACCCCCAGCCCCGAGCTCCCCCTGCCGTGGGGAGGGGACAGGGGCACCACCTTGCTGAGTTCCTTACCTTGATCTTCATCGTGCTGGGCGCCAGGGCTGTGATCTCCTTCTGCATCCTGTCGGCGATGCCGGGGTACATGGTGGTGCCGCCGGACAGCACCGTGTTGGCGTACAGGTCCTTCCTGATGTCCACGTCACACTTCATGATGGAGTTGAAGGTGGTCTCGTGGATGCCGCAGGACTCCATGCCTAGGGAGGAGGAGGAGTCGGGGGCAGGTCAGCACCCACGCAGCATCTATCACAGCCACACCAGCCCCACAACTCCCCCCACAGCACGGCGAGTCCCCACCACAGTGGCACAGCATCTGCAGGGCTGCTCCAACCCCTACCTACCCAGGAAGGATGGCTGGAAGAGGGCTTCTGGACACCTGAACCGCTCGTTGCCGATGGTGATCACCTGCCCATCGGGCAGCTCGTAGCTCTTCTCCAGGGAGGAGGAAGAGGCAGCGGTGGCCATCTCCTGCTCGAAGTCCAGGGCGACGTAGCACAGCTTCTCCTTGATGTCACGGACGATTTCCCTCTCGGCCGTGGTGGTGAAGCTGTAGCCTCTCTCTGTCAGGATCTTCATGAGGTAGTCTGTCAGGTCGCGGCCAGCCAAGTCCAGGCGCAGGATGGCGTGGGGCAGAGCGTAGCCCTCGTAGATGGGCACGGTGTGGGTGACACCGTCCCCGGAGTCCATAACAATACCGGTGGTACGGCCAGAGGCGTACAGGGACAGCACGGCCTGGATGGCCACGTACATGGCCGGGGTGTTGAAGGTCTCAAACATGATCTGGGAGGCAGGGAGAGAAGAGATTTCAGATTAATGCCAGGTTGAGGAGCCAGGCCGGTCACACCCGTGTTAGAACACACATGCTGACATGCAAAAAAAAAAACTGGTGTGTGAAGGAAAAAGCAAAGAAAGCAGGCAGAAAACACAAACGAAAGAAACCTGAGACGTCAGGGAAGAAATGCCAGGAGTACAGAACCCTGAAAATGGTGGGAGAAAAAAAAAAATAAACTCAGGTTTAAGATGCCAAAACAACAAAAGGAGGGCCGGCGGAGGTGAGAGATGGCTGGGGAGGGGAGGAGGGGCGGATTACCTGCGTCATCTTCTCGCGGTTGGCCTTGGGGTTGAGGGGCGCCTCGGTGAGCAGCACCGGGTGCTCCTCGGGGGCCACGCGCAGCTCGTTGTAGAAGGTGTGGTGCCAGATCTTCTCCATGTCGTCCCAGTTGGTGACGATGCCGTGCTCGATGGGGTACTTCAGGGTCAGGATGCCGCGCTTGCTCTGCGCCTCGTCGCCCACGTAGCTGTCCTTCTGCCCCATGCCCACCATCACGCCCTGCGGGGGGGGGGACACAAAACGCGCTCAGCACCCCGATGACCCCCCCACGACCCCCGGGACCCCCTCCCACGACCCCCCTACGACCCCCCCTCGCCTACCTGGTGCCGGGGGCGGCCGACGATGGACGGGAACACGGCGCGGGGGGCGTCGTCCCCGGCGAAGCCGGCCTTGCACATGCCGGAGCCGTTGTCGATGACGAGCGCGGCGATTTCCTCCTCCATGGCGGGGGCTGCGGGCGGGGCGGCGCCGTTAACACCGGGACCCCCCCCGCCCAAACACACACACCGGGAGCCCCCTCCCCCCCCGCCCGCCGCGTTCGAATCTCCCGCTCCGTGACGTCACCCCCTTCCGCAGCCAATCAGCGCCGCGCCCCTCCGCCCCCCCAACCCAACGGCGGGCTCCGCTGGGCGAGACCATTCCCCCCCGCAGGGGGGGGGGGTTGGGTTCCCGCTGCCCCCCCCCCCCCCCGTTCTCCCTCCCGGTTTCTCCCCCTCGCTCCCCGCAGGGTCCCGCAGCGGAGGAGCCCCGAGGAGGGGGCGGCGAGGCCCGGCAGGCCTCGGGAGGGGGTCGGGGCCGTACCTGCGGGGTTGCTGCTGGCGGAGCTGGGGAGCGCGGTGCCGCCTGGTCCGCTGCCGCCGGCCGAGTGAGACCGCCCGGCTGCCAGCCCCGCGCTTTTATACCCAGGGGGCGGAGGCCCCGCCCCCCCGGCCGAGAACATCGCCATATATGGAGATCTTTCCGAAACACGCGCTCCCATTGGCTGGCGCCAGCCCGGCCACGTGGGGAGCCTGGCGGGGCTGCCCCCGCCCCGCGGAACCCCGGAACCTGCATGGGGGCATAACTGGGGGGGGGGGGGGGCGGCGACCCCGGCCCGGCCGCGGCGACCCCGGCGGCTCCGGGCAGGGGGGGGGCGACCGGGACCGGGACCGGGACCGGGACCGGGACCTGGGGGGGGCCACGGCGGTGCCAGGCCCCGGGGCTGCTCCTGCAGGGCTGGGGGCAACGGGCACCGGCCGGGGGGCGGCCCTGGGGGGGGGGCGACCCCTGCGGGACACCCCCTATGGGGGCACCCACAGGGCGTGGGGGCGGCTTATGGGGCAGCCAGAGCGTATAGGGACACCCACACCCCGTGGGGACACCCTATGGGGGCACACACAGTGTATAGGGACACACACCCCCCCCATGGGGACACCCGGTTATAGGGGCACCCGGTTATAGGGGCAGCCTGGGGGGGGCACCGGCGCCCTATAGGGACACCCACACAGCCTATAGGGACACCCACCCTCTGTGGGAACACCCACACCCTATGGGCACCCCCTGTGGGGACAGCCTGACAGTCTGTGTGGACACCCTATAGGGACACCCGCACCCTATAGGGACAGCCTGGAGGGACACCCTATGGGGACACCCTATGGGGACACCCTGTGGGGGGCACTGAGACTCCATGGGGACACCCACACCCTATAGTGACACCCTACAGGGGCACCCACACCCTGTGGGGACACTATGGGGACACCGACACTCTATGGGGACACCCTATGGGGACACCCCCACCCTGTAGGGACACCCCCACCCTATAGGCACACCCCCACCCCATTCACCCCACAGCCAGCCCCATTCACCCCCCGACTCTACCCAGGCCTGGCCGTGCCGTCCCCCCCCCATGTCTGGCACTGTCACACCCCAAGGCCTGGTCCTGCCCCCCCCCCCGTCACCGCCACCTGGGGACGGTGCCACCCATGGGTGCCCGAGCCCCCCGCGCTGGGCTGGGGGTGCCGGGGGTTGGGGGCACCATGGGGGGCTGGGGGGGGGGCCCATGGGTGGTGCTGAGCCCCCCCGGGCCCCATGGGTGGTGCTGAGCCCCCCCAGCCCGTGCCAAGCCCTACAGATGGGTGCTGGGGCGCAGAGCGGGGCTGGCACCCTGGGGACCCCCAGAGGGGCTGGGATTTGGGATATTTTTTTTGGGGGGGGGTCGTGTCCCCAAGGCCGGCAGCAGGGACAGCGGGACGGTGTCCCCGGGGGGGGCTGCGGGGGTCTCGTGTCCTTGTCGTGGGGGTGTCGGGGCTGGGGGGGGGGGGGGGCGCTGGGTGCGCAGGGGACCCGTGGGTGCCGGGGGGGGGGCCGCGCCCTGCCCCGTGGGGCTGGCGGCACCCACGGGGCACCCACGGGGCACCCAAGGGCGCTGCCTTCGTGCCCAAAGAAGGAGCTGCTGCCGGGCACCCGGGGCGTGAACGGGGTGGGGGGGGGGGGGGCCGCGCCCCGCACCGAAACCGCCCCCGCGGGGACCTTCGCCCGGGGAGGGGGGGGGCAAAGGGAGGAGGAGGAGGAGGAGGAGGAGGAAGGCGTTGTGCGCGCCGTGCGCCTTCCTCCTCCTCCTCTTTTTCCTCCTCCCTTTTTTCCCCCCCCCAGCCCCGGGCGAAGGTCCCCGCGGTGGTGATGCGGTGCCCCCCCCCCCCCCCCCAGCCTGTGCGCCAGGCTCTGTCGCCGTGGTGACAGCGCCAGCCCCCCCCCCCGTTGTCACGGTGACGGCGGGGTGTTGCGCAAGATGTCGCCCCCCCCTCCCCTTTTTCCCCCCCACCCCCACCCCCATCCGCAGCCCCCACCCCCGGGGTGCCCGTGGGGCAGGACCCCCCCCCCCACCCCATGGGAGCGATATTTTGGGGAGGGGGCCCCCCTGTGTGCAAACGCAGCTCCGGGATCCTGCGCCGAGCACCCACGGGGAGCCAGCAGCACCCTGGGGTGCCCCCCCCCGGAGCCCCCAACCCCACAGGACCCTGCCCCATTTCCCCCCACCCCCCCCCCCCAGCCCGAAAGCCAACCCGGCTCCGTTTCGGTGGGGGTCAGTTACAGCGCGCCGGGCAGCTCGGGTAACCCAAGGCAGCGGCTGGGGGCCGCCAGCCTGGCCCCCCCCCTTTATATCCCCCCCACACACCCCGCCATGAAAAAATCATGAGGCAAACAATCCCCGGGACCTATTTTCGGGAACAATAACTCGCCGCCGCGCTGACACCGGAGCTGGGGGGCGGGGGGGGGAAGAAGGAGGCCGCGGCGGCGCGGTGCCGGTGCGCAGCCGGTGCTGGGTGCTGGGGACCCGGTGTCCCGGCCCGAAGGGTGCTGAGCCCGTCCCCGGGTCCCTTGGGTGGCAGCAGGGGGGTCCCCATGCCCTGTCCCCTCTTGTCCCCCCATGGGGAGCCCAAGCGGACCCCCCCCAGCACCGTAGGGCCCCGTGCACCGCGTGCTGCAGGGGGTCCCCGTGCGCCCCCCAGCCCCGTCCCATCACAACCAAGGGGCTGCGTGACCCCTACAGCCGGGAGGGATTTGGGGCCGCAGGACAGATGGAGGCCGAGGGCCCCAAAGCAGGATAAAAGGTTTAACCTAATCAAAATGCCTTGGCTAATTGTAAGGCGCTTAAGGGGCTGGCTGGGAGGCGGCGCGGCTGGAGGTGACCCGCTGCTGAATCAGAGAGCCCGGTAACCTTAGCCCGCGGGGAACGGATCCGCCGGCCCGCTCCCGGATCGGGTTCCCACCCAGCTTTTCCACCCTCGGCACCGCAGCCGGACAGCGGGGCCGTGGTGCTGGAGGGGCCGCGCACCCCAAGGAACCGGCCGGGGGCTGCTGGGGCGCCCGCTGCCGCTCCCCTCGGGGCTGGAAGCAAAAGCCCCGCGCTCTAGGTTCCCCCGGCCTCGGTGATCTGGCCGGGTTTTGTAATCCTACCTGCGCCTAATTCGACGCCCCGCGGCCCCCAGCCCACCCCCGGCCCCCCCCCTTCCCCGCCGTGCCGTGCCGTGCCGTGCCGAGCCGCGGGGCCAGTGCAGCGGCGGCAGCCGGCAGCGCAGACGTCCCCGCCGCGACGCCCGGGGAGCCCCCGGCAGCCCCCCGGGGCCGCCCCCCCACCAGAAGATGCCAACGAATGGGATCCACCAGGTCCTGAAGATCCAGTTCGGGCTGATCAACTGCGAGAGCCGCTACCTGACGGCCGAGAGCTTCGGCTACAAGGTGAACGCCTCGGCCCCCAGCCTGAAGCGCAAGCAGATATGGACGCTGGAGCAGGACGAAGCCGACAGCTCCGTCGTCTTCCTCAAGAGCCACCTGGGCCGGTACCTGGGGGCCGACAAGGACGGCAAGGTGCGCTGCGAGGCCGAGCAGCCGGGCCGCGATGAGCGCTTCAGCATCATCACGCAGTCGGACGGGCGCTGGGCGCTGCAGTCGGAGCCTCACCGGCGTTTTTTCGGGGGCCGGGAGGACCGGCTGTCCTGCTTCGCCCCCAGCGTCACCGAGGGCGAGCTCTGGACCGTGCACCTGGCCATGCACCCCCAGGCCAACCTGCTGAGCGTCAGCCGCCGCCGCTACGCCCACCTGAGCGCCCACGAGGACGAGATCGCCACCGACAGCAACCTGCCCTGGGGGGTGGACGCCCTCATCACCCTCTGCTTCCAGGACAAGAAGTACAGCCTGCGCACCGCCGACGAGCGCTACCTGCGCTGCGACGGCACGCTGGTGCCCGAGCCCGGCGCCCGCACCGGCTACACCCTGGAGTTCAAGGCGGGCAAGCTGGCCTTCAAGGACTGCGACGGCAAGTACCTGGCGCCCACGGGGCCCACCGGCACCCTCAAGTCCGGCCGCAGCTCCAAGCCGGGCAAAGACGAACTCTTCGACCTGGAGGAGAGCCACCCCCAGGTGGTTTTCACGGCGGCCAACGGCAGATTCGTCTCCATCCGGCAGGGTAAGCGCTGCCCCGGCCTCGGCACGGTGGGGTAGGGTTCCCCCTCACCCTAGGATCAGCTCAGCCAAAAGCACCCCCAAGCCCTGTAGGGACGCCCCTGCTGCGGGAGGAGACCCTACAAAAACATCCCCACGGTGCTGCCCCTGCCTGGGGACGCCCCGCAGCAGCTGGTGAGGGTCTGGCTGCTCCCACCCCGGGGACACGATGGACCCGTGGCTGTCGGGGAGCGCAGGACCCTGCTTGGGGGGGACACCGTGCCCATTGGGGGGGGCTCAGCGGTGGGGTTGTGCAGGGCTTGGTGTGCACACGCGTGTGCAGGGCTCTGTGTGGTGTGCTGCAGGCGTGTTTCACGCAGCTCATGCGTGTGCAGCGCCGAGTGCCCGTGTGCTTAGGGGTACACGGCTCTGCACGGCCCAAACCTGTGTGCACGTACCCAGCCCCGCAGCCCGTGTATGCACGCTCAGGGCTCTTTGCACGCGTGTGCATGTGTGCAAATTGTTTGTGCGTGCACAGCTCTGCAGCACGGCACGCTCCATGTGCAGGGGGGGGGCTCTGCGCAGCGCTCTGGGGGCGCACCCACACCCCACGGTGAGGCACGGCCCCGAGCTGCTGCGGGTGCCCATCCCTGGAGGCGCCCAGGGCCAGGCTGAGAGGATTTGGGGCAGCCCAACCCAGTGGGATAGGAACAACTTTCAGCCCCCTCCCACCCCAAACCATTCTCTGAGGGATTTGCACCCACAGCCCCGTGCGTGCCCCCCGGCCGTACACATCCCCACGCAGACCTGGGACACCGGGGACGTGGGATGGGACCGGGACCCCCGGGGGTCCCCAGGGGTGGCCGCGCTGTGGCCCTGGCTGCCCCCTGTCCCCGTGGCACCGGGAGCGCCTGCCCCGTGCCAAGCAGCTTAGGGCCGGGTGACGGCGGTGGGGGGCCATAAATAGGGGCCGTGCGCCGCGGCGCCAACCAGATGGACACAGCCCCAAGCTGATTAACCAGCCCAATTAGCACGATTGTTCGCAGAGGGATTTACCCTGGGAGTGGCGGGGGGAAGGCAGCCGGGGATCATCCACGCACGTGGCCACCGTTTGGGGAGTTGGGGGGGGGGGTCCCGGCCCCGCACCGAGAGCTGCCCCCACCCGCAGGCGTCAACGTCTCGGCGAACCAGGACGAGGAGCTGAACCACGAGACCTTCCAGCTGCAGATCGACCGCGACACCAACAAGTGCAGCCTGCACACCAACGCCGGCAGCTACTGGACCCTGGTGGCCCACGGGGGCATCCAGGCCGTGGCCACCGAAGTGTGAGTGGGGGCCGGGTGGCGGTGAAGGGGTTATGGGGGGGAGGAAGGGGGTCGGGGCCACCCCTGCTGATGCTCTCGCCCCGCTGCCAGCGGTGCCAACACCATGTTCGACATCGAGTGGCGCGGGCGGCGCGTGGCCCTGCGCGCCAGCAACGGGCGCTACGTCTGCACCAAGAGGAACGGGCAGCTGGCGGCCGTCAGCGACGCCGTGGGTGAGTGATATTTTTTTTTTGGGGGGAGGGCACGGTGGGAGCCGGTGGCCCCCACCCCGCTGACGCCAGCCCCGCGCAGGGGAGGACGAGGAGTTCACCCTGAAGCTGATCAACCGGCCCATGCTGGTGCTGCGGGGCGAGCACGGCTTCGTCTGCTACCACCGCGGCTCCAACCTGCTCGACTCCAACCGCTCCGTCTACGACGTCTTCCACGTGGGCTTCAGCGACGGCGCCTACCAGATCCGAGGTGGGTGGCGGGTCCTAGGTGGGGTGGGGGGGACACGGGGTGGGCAGGGGGGCTGCTGATGGCTCGGATGGACCCCGGTGACGGTCCCCGGGGGCTCTCCGCAGGCCAGGGGGGCAAGTTCTGGTACGTGGCGAGCAGCGGGGCGGTTTGCAGCGACGGGGACCTCTCCGAGGATTTCTTCTTTGAGTTCCGGGAGCGCGGGCGCGTGGCCATCAAAGGGAAGAACGGGCGCTACCTGCGGGGGGACCCGGCCGGCACCCTGCGTGCCGACAGCGAGTCGGTGCTGCGGGCCACGCTCTGGGAGTACTGAGCCGCTGGGCGCTGGGGACGGGGTGGCCGGGGCACCGGCACCGTGGGGGCCCCAAACCCACCCTGCTCCTGGGGATGGGGTGGTTGGGAAGAGCCGGGCAGGCTGAGGGTGGTGGCAGAGCCAGCGGTGGCATCGTCTGTGGCAGCTGTGTCCCCAACCCCCCTGTACTCGTGGCATTAAAATGCGTCTGGATTGCACCAGGGCCAGGTCTCCTCCTTCGCCTCCCACAGCAAGGGCGCAGCGGGTCGGGATCCTGCCTCTGCCCCGTCCCAGTGACCCTATAACCAGGGGACTGCTGCCCCAGGGGAGCCCCAGTGCCCCCATAAAGGGCTGATCCTGCGCTGGCTGCAGGGTGCAGGGACCCGGGGTTGCTGCAGGTGGTGGCAGAGGGGTACAGGGACACCACACGGGCAGCTGGGGATGCAGCCAAGCAGACCCACACCAACGGGACTGGGATTTGGGGTGCCGAGGGGCTGCAGGGCTCTGCAGAGCTGCCCCCTAAATGCCCCCAGGTGCCGTGGGGCGCACAGGAGGAGGGGGCCACAGTGTGGTGAGGGGATGGAAAGGAAGAGACAGGCAGCTGGCTGAGCGGCACGATCGTTTTCATGGCAGACGACAGAGTTACAGACAGCGGAGCACGCAGGGGACGGCCTGGGCCCAACCCTGCTGCTCCACCACAGAGATACGAGATCATTTCTAGAAACAGAACTGGGGGGGGGGTGAGCGGAACAACCCCTAAAATCCCCCTCTCCCCTGCCCAGCAGAAAACAGGGGGGGGGGCTCCCCCTCCCCCGGGACACCCTGCTTGTCCTGCTCCTGGAAGGCGAGGCGGCGCAGGGTGGGGGGCACAGCCCCCGGCACGGCACCGCAGCCACCGGGAGAGCGCTAAAACTACCACGGCTAGAACGACCCCACGAGAGACAGCACGGCCCCGGGGCTGCCGGGGGGGGGTGAAGGGGGTGGGATGTAGGGGGGGGGGGGCGGCAGGGCCGGGCCGGGCCAGCCCAGAAGCCCCCTGCTCTGCCGCCGGGTGCCCCCCCCCCTCCCCGCCTCCCCGGTGGGGGAACCGCGCCGCAGCCCCGCGCCCTCGGCGCTGCCCAAAACACGACCACGAAACACGCACACACACAACCCGCCCGGCACCGCCGCCGTTGCCCCAATTTGGGGGTCCCCTCTTGTCCCCCGGGGGGGGGGTCCGGGGTGCTTTGGGTGCCCCCGCTGCTCACAGCAGAACCAGGCTGGGGTTGCGCAGCTGCCTGTAGACCTGCAGGAGCTTCTCCGCCGTCACCGCGCTCTCCTCGCCCAGGGGCAGCCGGTCGCGCAGGGACTGAGCCTCCTTCAGCAGCATCTGCGGGGGAAACGGGGAGGTTGGGGGGGCGTGAAAAGCCTCGGGGGGGGTGGAAAAATGAGGCACGGGGAAGGGAAGGAGGTTTTGTGGCTCACCTCGTGGTTGGCCTGGATCTGGCGCAGGTACTGCATGCGGAGGTCGGGGGGGCCCGAGCCCTGCGCCGCCTGCTCCAGCACCAGCGCCTGCGGGGAGAGGGGTTCTGCTGGGGGGGGGCAGCTCTGGGAACAAAGAGCCTGGGGCAGGAGGGAGCTCCCCCCAACCCGGCCACGGCACGGCCATACAGATGGGACAACCCACGGGGCAGATGGCACGACCCCACAGGTGCCACCCGGGGATTTGGGGCACTGACACCACGGCTTGGGAAGGGAGCGGGGTCCAAAAGGGTCCCGATCCTCAGCCCGGCGTGACACCGGGCTCATCTGCCACACGGTGGTGCCAGAGAAAACATCCCCAGGCACCCAGCTGGGCCCCGAGGGTTTGGCCCCAAGGCATCGGCTTTGCTTGGGGACCCCGGGGCTGTGTCTGGGGGGAGCTGGGGGACACAGGGGGAGCGGCACGGCCCCGCAGCTCGGGGTACCTGGATGCGCCGGATGACGGCGTGGTGCATCCTGCACATGTCGGCCAGCGACGGGCTCTCCATGAAGATCTCCACCGCCTGGATGGGGCCCGCCGGGCTCAGGTCATTCATGGCCACCTGGGGGAGAAACAAATCCTCGCTGGGCACAGCAGTGCCAGGGGAGGGGGCGGCTCCGGGACCCCACAGGCAATAGGGCTGGGACAGCGAGAGCGGGCTGGGCCCCGAGCAGCAGCTGCCATTCCTCCCGTCCCTGCTCTCTGCACGCCCCTCATTTGCTCTCCAGACCTGCACAAGCAAACGCAGCAGCAGCCAGAGATGCTGCCAGCCCTGCTGAGAGCATCAGAGACCTTGCTCAGCCCCTCCAAGGGGTGCTCGCCCGGCTCCAGTGCCCGTTGGGCTCCAGCTGAGCCCTTGGGTGCTCCCTGAGCCCTGCTGGGACCGGCGCTGGACATGGGCACGAGGACGACCCGATGTCTGTGCCCCGATGGGACGCGGGCAGCCACCCCGGGCAGGTTTAATCCAGCAGGCTTAGCCCGAGCAGAATTAATGCTGTCGCTGATCACACTGGCAGTGTTAGTGCTCTCGAGTGTGAATCAGCCTGAGCCAGGGCACTGCCGGCACGCACGGGCCCCTTGCTGGAGGGCTGTCCGGCCACAGCGGAGAGCTGGGCAGCAGTCAGAGCTTTTCCTTTACACTTTGAGGCAGATTTTTGCATTAGAGGGGGGGAAAATTGCAGCAGATCAGGATTACGCCCAGAATCCACGCTCTCCCCTCGCTTTGCAGGCGCAGCGCAGCACAGCAGCACAAAGGAGCCTTGGGGAAGGGTTGGGGAAAGGGGGGGGAGCAGCAGCACAGCCCTTCCAGCCCGGCACGCGGCGCACCCACGGGATGCCAGCCAGCCCGGGGCATCACCCCGCTCCCCCACGAGGAGCCAGGGGCTGTGGGACGGGCCCCGGGGTGTTTCTCTGCAGGGCTAACCCCGTCCTTGCCTCTCGGACAAGCAGCTGCACCTCGCCTCCGTCCGGAGCCGCGCCGCGCACCGCCGCCACCTCCCCGCTGCTCAGAGCCTCGGCCCCGGCGTTCTCAGCCAGCAGCCAGCGCAGCGTGGCACAGCTCAGCGGGACATCTGGGGACAGAAGGAGAGAAAGCCAAGCTTGTTACGCCTCTGCTCGCTCTCCCTGGGGCTCAGCAGCCGGGCTGAAGCCAGAGCCACGCGGGCAGCGGGGAGCGGTGAGCGCCTGGTGCAGCCCGCGCCTGCAGCTGCTGCCACGCCGGGGGCTTGGGGACCCCAAAAACAGCTCCCCCCCACTGCCAAGCTCGGCCATGCAGCTGCCACCACGGCCACGTTCCAGCCCGGGAGCTGCCACGTGCTCCCACAGCCAGCAAAGGGGCTGGGGACTCCCCCGTGCCATCCTGGAAGGCGAGCGCACCCCCCCGGCACCAACCCTGGCAGCTCCCTGCAGGCGGCACCCACCTGAGCTGGAGGTTTTCAGCGCGGCTTTCAGCAGCTCCGAGGACACCCTGATGGAGGCTGCCGAGGGGGGCAGGCTCCCCTCTCCCCCCGCTTTCGGCTCCCCGGGCTCAGTCTGCTCCCCGGAGGCTTTCAGGAAGGTCTCCACGGGGTCTGGGGGCGCGGGGAGCGCAGCCGCCGGCGGGGAGGCATCCGGCCCGGAGGGGCTGCTCTCGAAACGCAGGCACTGGAGCATGTCAATGGTGCATTCGCTGAGGGGCAGGCAGATCCCCTCTCTGTCCGGGGACAGGATGGGCGAGTCGTCGGGGAGGAGGTCGTCCAGGGCCTCGGAGGAGTCGGAGCCGCTGCCCAGGATGTCCCGCAAACTGTAGTAGAGGGCACAGGAGATGGTCAGGGGCAGGTCCAGCTTGGTGTCCGCGGCAGAGCCCAGGGGCAGCGTCAGCTCCCTCTTGTTCCCCGGGAGGAGCTGGTCGATGGGGAAGGTGAAGGTGGTGGCTGAATCCGCGGACTCCTCCTCTAAGGCACAGGGGCTGGCCAGGAGCTGAACGCACAGGGTCCAGCCCTGCTCCAGGCTGTACTCGCTGCAGTTCTCCAGCAGGCAGGAGATGGTTACGGTATCTCGGAGCAGGAGGCAGCTCCAGTTGGCAGTGACAGTGCAAGCTATGGGCTTCTGGCCTTCTTGGCTGGACAGCAAAGCCGCGCTCACGTTCATCACCTGGTTCAGGCTGGCCAGAGCTCGGTTCTTCTGGTCCACCGCCTTCTTCAGGAAGGAAACTCTGCAAGGGACAAAGCGCCAGGGCTGAGACGGCGAGAGGGATGGAGGCTGGGGCACCCCCAAACACCCACAGCACCCCAGCGGACCCCGACGTGGGGCTGTGGCCGGCGAGACCCCAAAAACAGCCCTCGGGTGGCAGCCCCCAGCGATGGGAAGCGTCGGGGCAGCGCGCGGCGGGCGACAGATCCCGCTCAAAGCTTCGGGAATCCCCCTGCAAAGAGGGGGGGGCCTCGTCTGCGCCTCCTCCCCGCGCACAGATGGCCGCAGAGGTCTGAGGCACGCGTCTGCCCTGCCTGCGACTGCGGGCTTGGCAGGAGCCGCGGGACGTCTGGGCCGCTGGCACCCTGCCTCTCCCACCTTCTGGCGCCGAGGCTGTAAACACCAGCCCGCCCGCGGCAGCGCCGAGCTGCCGGCGCCGAGAGCAACGAGGGCAGCAGGCAGGGCTCTGCCAAACTGTTCGCACTCTCCCCAGGCTGGGGGCTTCCCCAGGCAGCCTCCTGCAGGAAGCGCCCAGGGAGAGGTAAACGTCGGAGCTGTTTCCCGCAGGGGATGTGGTGAGCAACTCCCCCGAGCCAGGAGCCGATGGCCAAAAACCCAGCGGGGTGCCCGGGGAGGGGCTCGGGATGCGTCAGCAGGAGGGCACAGCCCTGCCCTGTACCTCTCCGAGGTGTTGCCTATCCCGGACAGCAGCTGCTTGATCCTCCGGCCGATTTCGGCGGGCGTCAGCTCCACGTCAGCGTCCTCGGGGCTGCACAGGTCGCAGGTCATGAGGCGGCCTTTGGCGGACAGGGCCAGCAGCTCCGATTCCCCTGCGGGACAGAGGCGGGCACGGGTCAGGGGCTGAGGGGACACGATGGAGAGGGGACGGGGACCACGAGAGTGCCCACAAAACGCACGGCTCCAGGGGCAGTGGCTGCCTCCTGCCTGCCCCGTCCCCACCACGCTGCCCGGGGCCCAGCCGTGCTTCCAGCACCACCCCAAGCGCTCGCCCGTGGAAGCTGCAGGAGGAGCTGGGTGCTCGGGGCACGCTGCCACGCAGGTTCCCGGTGGCAGAGCTCTGTGAGATGCCTGCAAAATCCTCACGGCTCGCCTGTCCTGGCCCTGCTCGCTCCTCGTGCTGCCCGAGGGACTCGCTGTGCTCGGAGGAGGAGGAGGAGGCGAGCACCACGCTTCGCTTCGTGCCCAGACCGTGGTTGGGCACCGTGCACTGCCTGCGCCCCGGGGTGTCACCAGGAGGAGCACCGCCTGCAGGCTCTGAGCTGCTGCGCCTGCAGCACCTTTGGGTGTCCCCACGCTCCCCTCTGTGCAGGGACCCGACGGGGACAGCCAGGGCCTCGCAGAAACCCCCACGGGCTGGCGGCCTCCTGCAGCACCATAGCGGCGCAGAGCCTCACATGAGACAAACCACGACCAGGCAGGGAGGAGAGGCTGCTTTGAGCACGCAGAAACCACTTCCCAAAACCATGGGAATCGACAAAAACGGGCGGACAGAGCCCAACCTGGCCCACGACGAGGGCAGCTCCCCAGCCCTGTCCCACCCCCAGCCCCGCCGCGCTCCCCGCCGTGCCGGCGGTACCTTCGGACGCCCGAGACGACAAGGAAAGGGCCACGACGCTACAGATACTTAAACTGGCCGGAGACAGGACGGGAGGCAGGACGCCGCCGGGGCTCTCGGCGTCCTCGGGGTCGGAGGAGTCGCCCACCCAGTCCAGGTCGACGGCGGAGATGTCCGAGTGCGTGCTGTAGTACATGCGGCTGCCGCTGCCGCAGGCGGCGCAGAGGATGGGGCCGCGCAAGGAATACTCCCTGAGCTCCGGCACCGTGGCCTCCTGGCGCTGGTCGGCCTTGACGGCCACCATCTTGCCGTAGTGGCCCACGGCCACCACGCAGTCACAGCCGGCGGCGCCGAAGAGGGGCTCGTCCTCGGCCTCTTCTTCATCCTCCTCCTCCTCCTCCTCCTCGTCGTCCTCCGCCGCCCTGCGCTCCGTTCTCAGGGCGCCGATGAAGACGATGGGCTCCTCCAGGTGGTGGAGGATCTTCACCGGGGGGTCTGGGCTCGAAACGTCGTGGCAGCCGTCGGCGGGAGGCGAGGAGCTGAGGGCTTTGAGGGGCACGGAGCAGAGCTGGCCGTCCGGGAAGCCGCAGAGGATCATCGGCGACTCCAGCATGGCCGCGTCGATCCCGAAGAGCAAGCTGAAGAGGGGCTCTTCCAGCACAAAGCCCCCCGAGCACCACGGCCCCTCTCCGGAGCCCGCCGTGCCCGGGGAGGAGGCGCAGCACAGCACGGGCAGGAAGCGTGACGGAGCGCCGTCCTCCGGGGCTGCGGGCGGGGGGCCGGGGCAGAAGCCCACCTCGCTGACCTGCCGGTAGCGGGGGCTCTCCTGCTCGGGGCGCGGCAGCTCGTGCAGCTTCATCCACCACTTGCCGTGGGCTTGGGAGAGGGTGACGACGAAGGCGTTGAGCAGGGTGAACATGCAGAGGCTGGAGTCCGGGAAGATGCAGGCGTCCGAGTCGACGGGGAAGACGCCCGAAGGGCAGTCGCTTTCTTGGCCGTCGCCCTCCGTCTGCTCCGACAACCTTTGGGCCAGCAGGCAGAGGCGTTGAGCCAAGGCACGGGGAGAAGCCAGAGCCACTCTTGGCCGCCTCTCGCCCCGGTCCTTGGAAGGAGCTCCCCACAGCGCGGATTTTAGCGTCTGCTGTGAGGGCAGCAGCCCGGAGGGAGCCGGGGGGCACAGCCCCAAACAGCCCCAAATTGTGCCCGGAGGGGCTCGGGGCTGCCCTGTGGTGCTCTCCTCACCTGCTCTGCTGCTCCAGGGCCACGCAGTAGATCCCGCTGTGGGCGCAGAGGATGTAGAGCTGCCGGGGCTGGGGCAGCAGCTCCACGTGCCACACCTGGTCCGGGCACCGGTACACCGCCTGCGGGGGGGAGCAGAGGGGAGGTCACCGCCTGCGGGGCCCCCCCGGGTGCCCACGGGGCCGTGTTTCCTCCTGGGCAGCCCCAAAATGACCTCAAATTAAAGCAGGGATCCCCTGCTTGTGTAATCGTGGGTGATTTCCAGGAATTTTTCGCCTGCCACAAGGTGCTGGGGGGCTGCACGCAGGGGCAGGGCACGGCTCGCCCTCCCCGAGGGGAAGGGAGACAGAAACGCGGAGCCTGAGCTGCTCCCCGGGGAAGGAGCACGGTGTAGGAGGCAAACCCCGATCCTACCGCGGCGGCTTTCTTAGAAATGACAATGAAAAGGGATTAAAAAAGAAAAAAAAAAAAAAAAAGAAAAAAGCAGCTGCGCAGAACTCAGCACCGCGGGGTGCCGGGGGGCGAGGAGCGAGGGGCGTCAGCAAGGAGGAAATGCCCCCAGATTAATGAATAATAAATAAATTTATCATTAAATTAATAAATTTATTATTAAATTAAATAAATAAGTTAAAAAATAAATAAATTAATGAATCTCCAGCCAGGGGGAGCGCAGACAGCGGCACCCCCGTACCCCCGGAAGAGCCTCGGTGCGGGGTAAGCAGGGCCCAGGGGCTCCAAAAAATTCATTTACACCCCATAAAAGCCGGGTTTAGGGTGCAGAAACCCCAGTGAGGATCCCCGGGGGGGGGCAGAACGGGGATCCCCGCAGCCGTGCTGGGGCAGGGGGAGCCTCCTGGTCCCCGGTGGTGGTGGTGGGGGGGGGGGGGGGCAGCCTGACCTTGAGCACCTTCCCCTCCTGGTCGTAGACGTAGACGAACTCGGTGCCGTTGGAGAGGTAGATCTCGTTGTCGTGGCACAGCACGCGGGGTTTGCCCGCCACCAGCCCCCCCACCGGGCAGCAGAAGCCGGCCAGGTAATCCACCCGCGGGCACACGTGCGCCATGGTGCCGACACCACCACCACGGCCGGCCTGGGGCGCGGGGACGGCGCTCAGGGCGGGGGGGGGGGCTGGTGGGGATGTGCCCCCCCACCCCGGGGACACGGTGACCCCGAGCACCATCCCTCATGGCCCACCCCCCAGCCCCAAATCCCCCCTACGGCAGCCCTAAGTCGCCCCAACCCATCCGCACCCCCCCCAAATCCCACTAACAGCAACCCCAAGCCCCTGCCCCAAATCCCCCCCCCCAGCTCCCCCCCAAACCCCAAATGCCCCCTTGCCAGCCCCATCTCCCCCCGCATCACCCCCCAGCCCTAAATTGTCCCAGTACCTGCACCACCCCCCCCACAAGGCAACACAGCCCCCCCAGCCCTAAATACCCCCCACCCCAAATCCCTCCCACCCCGCCCTCACCTCACAGCCCCCCCAGTCCCAATCCCCCTACATTATCCCCAACCTCCCCAATCCTCATCCCCCAGTCCCAGCCCCCCCCAGCCCCAAATCCCCCCAGTTTCAACCCCCCCACCCCCAAATTCTCCCCTCCCCATCTCCCCTTGACACCCCCCACCATCCAGCCCCCACCTCTCCACCCCCCCAGCCCCAAATCCCCCCCTGACCCCCCCCCCATCACAGCTCAGCCCCCCCACCCTAATCCCCCAACCCCAAATCCCCCCTCCCCATCTCCCCCTGCCCCCCCCAGCCCCAAATCCCCCCCAGGCCTCCCCCCCACACCCCCCATCACCCTCCCCGTCCCCAACCCCCCCCCACGACCCCCAAATCCCCCCCATCCCCCCCCACCCCCCAAATCGCCCCCCATCCCCAGACCCCCCCATCACCCCCAGACCCCCCCATCACCCCCCCACGCCCCCCAGACCCCCCCATCATCCCCCCCATCCCCCAAATCCCCCCCATCACCCCCCCATTACCCCCAGTCCCCCCCCCCCCATTACCCCCCCACCCCCATATCCCCCCCCATTCCCCCCACCACCCCCAGTCTCCCCCACCCCCAGACTCCCCCACATCCCCCAGACCCCCCCCAAACCCCCTCCCCCAGACCCCCCCCATCCCAAAAAAGCCCCCAGACCCCCCCCCCCCCCCCCCAAATCCCCCCCCCCCACCTCGTCCCCCCCCCGCCCCCCGGGCGCCTCCCGGCGGGGCTGCGGGTACCGGGCGGGGGGCGCGGGCGGCTCCGCTTTACGGCTGCGCGGCGCCCGCCGCAATGGGCGGGGAGTTTGCGACAGCGGCCGTAAAGCGACGACGGGGGGGGGGTCATCAAAGTGGGGGGGGGGGGGGGCACTATGGGGGGGGGAGGGGGTCCGGTACCGGGGGTGGGGGGGGTCGGGGACAGGCGCAGGGAGCCGGGACACGGGGCTGGAGGCAGTGGGTTTATTAAGGGGGGGGGGTTGAGAGCCCCCCCCAAACCGCGAACAGGGAAATGGAGCCCCCCCGGTGCCCCCCCCACAAGCAACCGGGGGTCGGGGCCCCCCCAACCGGGCTCCGACCCCCTCCCAGCATCGCAGTGCCCCCCACCCCATCCCAGTGCCCCCCCATGTGTCCCACCCAGCACCCCCAGTACCCCCCCCACGTATCCCCCCCAATACCCCAGTACCCCCCCAATACCTCGGTGCCCCCCCCGTGCCCCCCCCCAGCACCCTGGGGACACCCCAGTACCCCCAGTGCCCCCCCCAGTACCCCCAGTGCCCCCCCCACGTATCCCCCCCAATACCCCAGTACCCCCCCAATACCTCGGTGCCCCCCCCGTGCCCCCCCCCAGCACCCTGGGGACACCCCAGTGCCCCCTGGTGCCCCCCCCAGTATCCCAGTTCCCCCCCCCAGCCCCTTGGTGCCCTCCCCGCACCCCCCCCAGCACCCTGGGGACACCCCGGTGCCCCCCCAGCACCCCGGTGTCCCTCCCCCAAACAGGCCCTGACCCCCCCCTGCACCTCGGTGACCCCCCCATGTATCCCACCCAACACCCCAGTGCCCCCCCCTGCACCTCTCGGTGCCCCCCCCAGCACTCTGGGGACACCCCAGTGCCCCCCCCAGTGCTCCCCCAATACCTTGGTGCCCCCCCATGTGCCCCCCCCATCACCCCAGTGCCACCCCAGTGCCCCCCCCAGTATCCCAGTTCCCCCCCAGCACCCTGGGGACACCCCAGTGCCCCCTGGTGCCCCCCCCTGCACCTCGGTGCCCCCCCACGTGCCCCCCCCATCACCCCAATAGCACCCCAGTGCCTCCCAGTCCCCCCCCCAGCCCCCCAATCCCCCCTCCAGCCCCTCACGGACACCCCATTTCCCCCCCCTACCCCTCAACCAAACCCTGGCCCCCCTCGTGTGCCCCCCCGGGCGTTATTTGGGGTCGAGCCTTGCCCCCCCCCTCCTCCTCCTCCTCCTCGGGGCCCCCCCCGTGCCCTCTGCAGCTGCTCCACGAAGGCCTCCACCTCCCCAAAACGCCCCGACAGCCGCCCCAGCCGCTCCTTCAGGGCGCTCAGCTCCCCGTACAGCCCGTCCAGCGCCCCCGACAGCGCCCGGATCCTGTAGGGGGGGTCGCTTAGAAGGGCTGCGAGACCCCAGGGACCCCCCCAGGGGGGGTTTTGTGCCCCCCTTTTTGGCCCCTCACCGGCCGTAGTCGGGCAGCACGCTGTGGTGGTCCCGCAGCAGGAGGTTGCGCAGCTGCGAGGTGATGGCGAACCTCCAGTTGTCCAGGATCACCGTCAGGTTGGCGCAGCCCTTGGTGCCCGCTGCGGGGAGGGCGGCGATGCCGGATGGACCCCCAAAAAAGCCGACCCCGAAAGCTTTGGGGTCGGGGGAAGGGTTGCGCTCAACTCAACCCCATGGGTTCGAAGCCGCTGGGCAGGGGGCTCGGGGTTACCGTCGGTTCGCTCGTCCCACGCCGCCGGGCGCCGCTTCGGCTTCGTGGCGCAGCTCAGGGCTGCCAGGAGCAGCAGGGGGAGAAGTCGCGACATGGGGCTGTGTCGGGACAGGGCGAGGAGGATCCTATAGGGGCGAGCAGCCCCCGTCCTACAGCCTGGTGGGGGTCCCGGAGCACAGTGGGGGCCCATCCCCGCTGCAGCTCCCGGTCTGGGACGTCCCCAAAAGCCCCAAACCCTTGTGGACAGGGCAGACCCCACAGGGGAACAATCCCAGGATTTATAGGATCGCGGCCACCCCGCAATTCCCCCACCCCAAGCTGGGCCCCGCAGCTCCCAGTCCATCCCAGTAACACCGCAGACGCTCCAGCCCCGCTCCCGCTGCCAGCCCCGCGTCCCCAACACCCCCCGGGATGAGGGCGGAGGCGTCGCACCCCAAAACCCAAACCCCAAACCCAAACCCCAAACCCACCACATGGCCCCCGTAGCACGAGGGGCTGCTCGGCCGCCCCCATACCTGCAACCGGGACCCCGCTGGGGGAAACCAGGCGGCCGCTGGGCTCGGCGAGCTCTGGCCGTGCGCGGCTCCGGCCCCCCCCTTTTTTTTTTAGGATTGGGGCTGGCGCGGGGCCCGGCGCTGATTGCAAACAGGCGGCCCCGGCCCGGCGCTGAGCTTGAGGGGGGGGGGGGGTTCAGGTGCTTTTTTTTTCTTTTTTTTCAGTTTTTTTTTCTTTTTTCATTTTTTTTTCTTTTTTCAGGTGTTTTTTTACTTTTTTTTCATTTTTTTTTCTTTTTTCAGGTGCTTTTTTTTTGCTTTTTTTTTATTCCACGTCGCTCGCGGCCCCCCCCCATCCCGCCCCGCTTCAGTCCAGGCACCGCCGCAGCCCCCGCCACCGAGAAAGCCAGGGGGGAAAGCAAATCGCCGCAGCCCCACAGCGGGGCCGAGCCTTATGGGAGGGTGTGGGGGGGCTCAGCAGAGCCCGCAGGCAGCAGCGAGGGGCTGGGGGGGGGCTCTGGGGGTCCCCACCACGCTGCCCCCCCCCCCCGGCTCACGGCTGGGGGTGACTCCCTCGGGGGGGTGGCACAGGGGGGTGCTGCTATGGGTGCCCCCAGGAACTGGGCTGAGGTCCCAAATTCCCAGCTGGGGGGCACTGTGAGGGGGGGGCCAGGCGCACAGGGGGCTGTTTGCACCCCCCCCGGCACGGCTTCGCCCCCCAGGAAGGGATGAGCACTCCTGGGGGCTCACCCCAGAGCCCTTGGTGGTGGTGTTTGGGGGGGGAAAATCACCCGTGCTGCCTCCCCCAGGAGGATCCCAGCGCAGGGAGTGATGCCAAGGGGGGAACGGGCACGTGCCCCCCCCCCGGGGGGCTGCTCGCAGGCACACGCTGGCCCTTAGGGGAGCCCCAGGGTGGCAGCAGGGAGCTGCAGGGGTGCAAAAGTGGGGGGGAGGAAGGTGTCACCCCCCCCCGTCACCTCTGCAGCCTGGGGGACACCTCGGGCAGGGGGGGTGGGTGGGGAGGGGGGGCCCCGGTGCAGCCCCGAGCCCCCCAGGGACACCAGGAGCAGGCCAAAGCCGCGCTGGGGACAGCGGAGAGCGTGGCCCCACGGGGTGAAGGTTCCTAAAAGGAGCCCCACGGGGGACGGGGCTGCCCCAAAAAAGCGAGGGGGGAGCAGGAACAGAGCCCCCCCCCGCCCCTGGCCGGCTCCTGACCCCCGGGGGGGTGCGGGAAGCAAGGGGGGGGGGGGAGGCTGAAGAGGGGACGAGCACCACTGCTGCTGCTGCTGCTGCTGCCGGGGGGCTGGCTCCGTGCTGGAGGCTGTGGGGGGGGGGCTAGGTGCGGGGCAGGCTGCACATCTCGCAGTGCTCCGTGCCCGGCTGGTTCATGAAGGTGCAGTGCTGGCAGGCCCACATGGCCGCCGAGACGGCGTGGGGCGACCCCCCCATGGCACCGTACTCCTGCAGGCCGGGGAGCTGCACGCCGACCGTGCCTGCGGGGAGAAAAAACAAAACAAAACAAAAAAAAATGGTGAGAAACAAGAAGAGGGGCTGGGGGCTGCTCCCAGGTGGGCGCAGGGCTCAACCACCCCGCACCGAGTGCCGAAAACCCCACAAAGACCCCAGCCCTGCTCCCCCAGCCCCGCTCGGAGCAGGGATGCTGCCCGCAGCCCCTTCCCACTGCTCTCCGTGTGGCCACGCAGCACGGGATCAGCTTTCCTCGTGCCCGAGGGGTGAGGGGGCACGGCCCCGAGCCCCCTTCTTACTGCAGAGCTGCTCGATGGTGGCCCACTGCTCCGATTTCTTCCAGGTCTGGGCGAGCTCCTCGTTCTTGGTTCTCACGGCTTCCAGCAACAAGCTGATGCTGTCCTGGAAGCCACAAACAAACAAAAGGGGAAAAATCAGCACCGGGCACTCCTCCTGCCCTCCTCCACCACTCACACCACGCCAGAGCTGCGAGCGAGCCGCCAGCCCTTCCTAAAAGGTCTCTGGAATCACACAAATGATGTTTCTTGGCAGGGAGCAAGACAGAGCTCAACCCCTCTGCTCCCCCCGGCGTGCAGACACCCCCCCAGCACCCAAATCCTTCTCCTCCCTGCTCCGGGAGGGCTGCGGCTGAGCCCAGTTCCCAGCAGGGTGCAAACTTTTCCAAACCAGGCGCCCCGGAGAGCGCCGTGCCCGGCCCCAGCCCGATCTCCAGCCGCCCAGGGTCAGCCCAGCTGCCCCGCAGATGCTCGGTCCCTGGCGCCCACGAGGCCTCTGGCAAACACATGGCTCGTTTCGCTGGCACGCCGCCCCACACGGCAAGGTCTCGGGGTGCAAATGTGAACTGGGGGCCAGGGCAGGCGCCCAACCACCGGTGCCAGGCCAAGAGAGCAGAGCTGGGGGCCTCGCGGAGGTGTGGGGGGGCTCTGGTCTCGTTCTCGTTCCAACAGGGATTTCTGATTCTGAGATTTTGTTATAATTATTATTATTTTTTAAACGTTTCCAGCTCTCTGAGCCGCGGCCAAGTTGGCTCCATGCAGCCTGTGGCCATGCGAACAGCCGCCACCCCCTCGCTGCTCCGAGTGGTGCTCGGAGAGGTCTCGGGCCAGCCGGGGGCTTCGCTTTCACTTCTTGAACTCTCTGCTGGAAGGGCAGCCGGGAAGAACAGGCACTGGGCCAGCTGCACGTCCTGCCTGGCTGCAGGAACCCGGCCTGGGGCCGTGTCCGGGGCTGTGGCGGTGTCCTCAGGACACCAGGGGACATCGGGGGACACCGAGGGCAGGGCTGGAGGCGCTGACACGGCCGTTCCCTCCCGTTACGTACCCGCAGAGGCATGACCTCGTTCGTGACCAGGAAGAGGAGCAGATGGAAATCAGAAATGATGTCTAGGAAAACAGTGGAAGTGTTCTGGGACAGGTACGTGGCCAAGCTGTGGAAGTCCTGCGGAGACAGGGAGGTAATAAAAAAAAGTCACTTTTCCTCCCACGTTATAACTCCGTTTTCTGATCCACCACCAGACACTAAGGTTCCCCTTTTGAGCAAAAATCACCCAAATCACCCCTCCCAGGCTGGTTGGCTGGGTTTTAGCTAAGAGCTTCCAAGGGAGAGGACCTTTGGGTCCGCGCTGCCCCTCCGACCCAAGCACCAAACCACCCCAGCCCACGAAGGGCTGCGCCCAGCCCCATGAGGCGCTGGGCAGGGGCTGTCAGCTCAAGGCAAAGCCCAGTCCCCGAGGAAAAAAAAAGAGGTGGATGAGGGCAAAGCAGCCCCTTCTTCCCCAGCCGCCTCCTCCCTGCTCCCCAACAGACGAGGGCGATGAGCAGCCGACCTCTCCCAGCCTGTCAGCGCCGCGCCGGGCAGCGGCCCTCCTCCTGTGCTTGTTTTTGGAGGAAGTCTTTGACATCTTTGGCACAGGCTCTGAAGAGGAGCTAGCTGTTGCTGCTTTAAAGCCACTCAGGCCTTCTGTGCGCTGGCAAAACCCCGTGCACGCCTCGGGCTGTCCGGCAGCTGCCTCTGCTCAAGGCTACGGGCCTCTTGGGCAAGAGGTCGCGGCGTTTGCAGCAGCAGTGCAGGAACAGCGCTGCCGGAGCTGCTTCAAGAGACCCTGCTCCTGTCACCGGTGGGTCCTGTCCTGTCTGTGGGGCTGGAGTGGCTCCCCACCTCCCCGGGTTATCTGGCAGAGCACAGGCAGGAGCTCAGCACCGGGGAGCAGCGTTCCCAGCCCCTCATCTGCACGCAGACGCTGTGCAGAGCAGGAAAGGGTTTGGCAAACGCCGGGCTGAGGCAGGGAGGGGTGATCTCAGGGCACGACTGCAGCTGTCCTCGGGCAGCCTTTAGAGAGGAGAAGGGGAGCAGATGATGCCTCTGCGTGAGGTGGTTTTGGTGTCGAGTGCTTACCTGAGTTTCTCCCAGCACATCGCGGTTCTCGATGGGAAATGGGTTTTGAGAGATAGAAAAAGTGTAGACTGGATCCTTGGGGAAAGTCGTGGTGATCTGGAAATCCAAGAAAGGGCGATCAGAGCACTGAGAGCAGGAGAGGCAAAAGGGACACGGGAAGAAAGGCTGCTGAGAGCTGAGAGCAGGCAGGGCTCAGCCGGGGAGGCAATCCCAGCATGGATCTTCTGATGGCTTTTAACATTTCAAGGTTTATTCCAACCAGCACAACCCCAGCTCCTGGCAGCCACTTTGAATGGAGCTGTGGGAAATGCACTGAGCTCGAAGCACCACGAAATGGTGCTGCAGGGAGAGTCCCCTTTGTGAAGCTCCCCGGGGCGCAGCAGCTCCCACCACAGCTCTGCCCCGCGCTGGGAGCTGCTGCTTGGGGACACCCCGGGGGTCTCCTTAGCACCTGGGGGGGCACAGCACAGCCCCTGACCGGGATGGGGACACAGGGGCTCTGTTCTGGGCTGGGCTGAGTGCTCAGAGAACAGCTCTGCCCCTCATTTAACAGGCTGTGCCCCTGCTTGGGGTGCACCAGCCTCCTGCCAGCACCCTGCACCCAGCGGTTACACCACCTCGTGCCCACCTTCCTCCAGAGGTGCCTGGGTGCAGCAGCAGCCAGCGACTGACATTTCCACCAGCCCTCACTCCGGGGGCTTCAGAGCTCTGCTGTCAGTCACTCTGCCCTGACAGAGGCTCTCTGTAGGCAGAAATACCTGCCGGTGCAGCATTAACTTGAATAATGCCACTTTTTTAAGAAAAAAAAGAGACAAAACAAGGTGCTTTTCACTCAGAAATGCAGCTTTCCAGACTGCCCCTAACTGCGTGTTCCATCAATCTGTTTTCATCTTAATTACACCCCAGGTAGCCCGGAAGCAGATGCCTTTACTGCTTGAGTAATAAATACGTTCCAGAGCCTCCGGCTGGCACGGGGCGTCGGGGGGACCTGCACCACGGGCCCCTTGTCCTGAACACGGCGTTTCCCCAGCTGGCACGTCGCCCTACCAGCCCGAGGGCTCCAAAATTGGGCAGTTTGTGGGCTCGCAGGTTGTGCGCTCGAGGCAAGAGCAAGGGGGAAGCCTCCGGGCTGCCAGCTTCCCCGCGCCGCGGGGCAGTGCCTGTGCCAGGGGCAGCTGGGCCAGACCAGTTGCTTCGGGAGGATTTAATCGTTATTGGCACCGCCTCCGACTCCGGCAGCATCATCTGTCATCTGAATTATTTGCTTCCCTGCCTTCCACGCACCGTAACACTTCCCTTCCGAGCCAAAAGGGCAGAGCCGTGCCGCAGGGCCTGGCAGGGCTCGCTCGGGGGCAGGCGGTGGCCCTGCTCCAGCCAAGCCCCGTGCTCTGTCTTGTCCTCCCTCCCCCAGGAAAAGGCATTTTTGGAGCAGCAACCCGGTCTGCTGAGTCACTACAAGGAGCTGGAGTCTTAATTGCTGCTAAGACAGACAATGGGAGCTTTCTAATGAGCTCCCCTGTCAGGTGGTGCCCAGCACACGTATCCGTGGGGCTGGCTGCTTCCCCTGCCGGATGGCTCCGTGCCACCTCCACGCAGTGATAAGAGCAGGCAGGGCCTTCCCGGGCAGCAAACCTCTGCACCACTGCATGCTGCTCCCCACGAGCACTGCAATCACCCCAGGGCACACTGCTCCTGCGCCTCTGCGCTAGGAATTCCTCTCCGCAGAGGTAAAAGAGGAGAGGAGCAGAGCCCGTCCCACAACTCAGCTCCGGTGTGAATTCCAGAGGTGGGTGAGGAAGCTCGCTTTGTCCCCACCACCTCTGGCTGCCGTCAAAGTGCAGCAGCTACTTACATCTATGATCAGGTACTCGACTGGGAGTGGGCGAGCCAGCTGGGTGATCTCGTTGCCAAACTTGTCTATGTCCTGGAAGAAGAAGAAGAAGAGGAGCGTTAATGCCCGGTGCAGAATGGTGTGAAGCAGGAGGGACACTGCCCCGGACACTTGTGTTGGAGCTCGGGGATTTTCAGGATGTAGGAAAGAACCTGCTGGCACCACACCGTGTGCTGGGGTCAGGGCAGAGCTGCCCAGCTCCCTGCAGCTCCCCGAGGTTCGAGCTCTCTGCAGCTCTAAGCCACTCACCCATCCTCCTGTGAGCCATGGGAGTGTTTTGGGACAAACACAGCACGTTGCTCTTGTTTTGCCTCTGCCATCACCACCAGAGAGACGGCCAGCATTATCTGAGCAGAGTAAAGGCCACTTAAGGTGCAGAATTGTCATAGAAGAAAGGGAGAGCTCCACATCTGCGTCCTCAGCCAAGGCAAACCCGACTTTCTGCAGACCTGGCCACGAGTCCCTGCTCTGACCACTCGAGTCCTGCTCGGGAACTGGCAATCCAGGCATTTCCTCCTGCAGACCTGAAGGGCCAGCACACTGCAGCGCGCAAACTTGTTTGGCTTTGCCAGGCGAATTGAACATAAAGTTTAATTATGGAGAAAAATGGCCAGCATATGTTCATTAATCACAAAATGACAATTAGACGTGATTTATGTCAAACACGCCGAGTTCAAACACAGCTTCAGAAATAAATTCATAAGAAGTGACACTTTTCATTAAAGATTCTGTAAGAGGGGGTTGTATTCTCTCCCTAAATCATCACTTAACATGTTATAAATCATTCATCGGGCCCCATATAAATTACACGCCCATAATTCCCGATCAGAGACCCTACATAAAAGTTTGCATTGAGCGAGCGGGGTCCCAGCAGCCAGAGGCAGACCCGAGGCTGCTGAGACCCACGGGCACCCCGACACCCACGGGGGCTTTTGGGGAGCTCTGCGAGCAGCCACGAGCTGCGGATTTGGGGCAGCACCCCTCGGGATGAGCCGGCGAGTGATGGAGCCACGCGCTTTGGGACGAGCTGCCCGTGGCTGACAGCCTCCCCTGGCGAGCTGTGTTTTTCCCTATTTTTACACCACCCCCCCCTGCTATCAGCATTTCTCAGCCCCGCTGGTATTTACGCAGCTCAGGTATGCGTCGAGGCAGCCAGCACCCCGCTCTCACGCCCCGCTCTCCCGCTGCACCCCGCCGGACACGGCCCGAGCAGGCTGCAGCTCGCTGCCCTGCTCCAGGCAACAGCCCCCCCCCTTCCACGAGCCCCCTCCCCACCTCCACCCCGAGCAGCCCCTGTCCCCAGGAACGGCTCCCTTTGTAGGAATCTACCTTCCAGTCTTTGAAGCTCCTTTTAAAAGCAAGCCCGATAAGGATCTCTTCTCCTTGAACATGACAGGTTGTTGGCCCCGTGGTTATTTCAGCAACAAGCCTGGTGGCTTGTGGCCTCAGATCTCTCTGGCTCTGACAGGAGCAGCAGGAGACGTGGAGCCTTTTCAGAGAGATCACAGGGCCTGCGAGCTAACCTGCTTCTAGATCGCAGCGATACCGCAAGAGTCAGGAATCAAATCCAATCAAACCAAATCGGCTTCCCAAACACAATCCTGCCCCTGCAAGAAAGAACCTGCAACAACTCACACATAATTAGCCCATCTGGAATTCATTTTCAAATCTAATTAAGTTCTAATATGCAGAAACATTTTTCCAGCACCTGTTCTCTTTAATCTCCGCCTCTGGGGATTTCCATGTTAAATGCCTCCTTTTTAATGTCACGCTGCCGAGGCCTTCGAGACACGCACGGCACAGTTAGCGCCGCGCTGCAACCTCGCTGCCCCCGGCTCAGAGGGTCTCGACGCGTCCAGACCCTGCCACAAACCCCCCCCTTGCCCACGCCGGCGCTCTCCTGCAGCCCCCCGTGCACCGTTTTATTAGGCAATTACGTTTTAAAGGTCCTAACAAACGTCAAGCTGGGAGGGAGACATCCTCATCCTGCGTTTGGCCGCGGAGCACGAGGTGCTGTGCCGCCGTGCCTCGCACCCCCAGAGCCCCCCAGCCACCAACGTGCTCCGTTAAGGGAGGGCAGGAAGCGGTTAACGGAGGCACAGCTATCTGGCACCTGGACAGAAATCAGGCAGCACGGCCCCCCCGGAGGATCCGGACAATGAATCATCCCGAAGACAGGAGCAAACTGCAGATTGCATCAGGCGCGGCGATGGGAGCCTTCGAAACCGCTGGTTGGAGGCAGAAAACGATGGGATCGGGCAGAGGTGGTCCTGGGGGGCTTCTGCATCTCCAAAAGGAGGGCGATGGCAGCTGGCATGGGGCTGAGCAGCCCTGGCTCTGGGTGCTAAGAGAGCCTGGAGCCACTTTTCCCTCTGCTGCTGTCCGGGAGCTGCACCGGGCTCACCCTCACCCAGACAGGCAGCCGACGACGTGCAGAAACGAAGCGACTTTGCTCCGAGTAAGCAACAGGTCAGGGAGAGTTGAAGCCCTTCTCAGGAGACTCCCCGTGAGCTAATCGAGCATCCTCCTCCCCGGAGCAGCTGGGACATTTAAGGCTAGGAAGGCTTTTCCAGCCCAGCACAAGCTCTGGGCGGAGGCCAGGCAGGGGAAGTCCGTGGCTGCTGGTGAGAGCTCCCTGCAGAGGTCTCTGTGCAGCCTGGCTATTGCATCCTGCCCGGGAAGAGGATTTCAAAGTGCAGGGGCAGAAGCAACGCGTGCCACGAGGGGGACAGCGTGGCTGAGAGCAGCTGGGGCTCCGCGTCCCGTTTGGTCACTGCCCGGGCCAGATGGGAGCACATTTGTTCACGAAGACGTCTGGTCGGACACAGCCTCGAGTGTTGTAAAGCAAAAATGCTCTTGCCGGACCCCGTGGGGGCAAAGGGCTCTTTCACAACACTGGTGCCATTGTGAAGGGTTCTTGTCTTACAGCATCCCGAAGAAATGCTGGGGAATAGCGAGGCAGCTGTAAAATGCAACTCGCCGCACGGATGAGATCTTCGTGTTTGCTCTGTGCTGGGGTAAACAACTGCAGGAAGAGCCAAAGCCTTTCCCAGTCCCCAAATCCAATTGTTGAGACGTTTCAAAGGGTTGTAAAACACAGCAATCCTCCTTCCTGCTCTGTTTGGGCTGTGGGAGCAGAGTTTGGCCCTGCTGCAGCTATAGACCCAGCAGAGTGGGAGCAGGAAGCGTGCAGGCAGCGCGCTGCTGGGCACAGGCAGCCTGACGAGAAGGATCAGACCCGACTGAGGCACTGAGCAAGCAATTTCAGCTCTGGGTAATCATCCCACAGGTTGGAAGTTACATTCTTAGCAAGATTGAAATCAATATGGTTGTTTTTTTTAGAGCCAGACGGATGAAGGAGGTAACTGCTGAAGGGCAGAAGGCACAGAAAACGTCCGTGTGTCACTCAGCCGGGCTCTCCCTCGCCCAGCTGGGAAACAAGGCGGAGTGCTCACTGCAACATCCTCGTCTTTGCCTGCAAGCAGAGGGCTGCTCCTGCTTCTGCCCCTGTGCCTTGACACCAGCGACTCCTTCGTGAGTCTCCTCGCACCGAGCTTGCCATGCAGCACGTGCTGCTTGTGCAACGCCCAGCCTGGGAACGGCGCTGCGCCGTGACGCTTGGCAGGCAACCCGGGAGGTGAGGGGGATGTCTTCATCCTTCTGGCTGATCTTACCTGGAGGGGCGTCTCTCAGAGGGAAGCAACTTGTACTCGCCGGTCCCCAAAGCCCTCGACTTTCACGCTAGAGCAGAGCTCCAGCCTTCACAAGCCAGGAAAGCAAAGGCTGCGTGCGGAAAGCACGGGCTGCCAATTCCACTGGGGTGGTTCCTCCGAGCAGCAGGGCTAGTGGCCAACGTAAAGAGAATGGTAAAGACATACAGAAATCACAAGGCTAGAGGCTCAGGAAAAATGCCTCATCCTGGCAGGACAACGCTGGTGCCATCAGTTTTTCTGTTTCCACGGGAGAAAAGCCCACCCCTGCCACCACGCCGCCGAGTCACGTTCAGCAGAAGGGCTGCAGCCCCGGGGTTGTGGAAGCCCCCGCTTCCACTCTGCAAACACAAAGTGGTGCAAAACATGCAAGAATGGCTCGCTGCCTGAAGATCGATGTCCTTTTATTTCCTGGCAGCTGTGTGCGTGCACTGAAGCCCCCGAAGCTGCAGCTCTCCTACCCCTTCCCCATTGGGGTGCGTTTCCTAGCAGTCACTGCTTGGTACCAGCAGGCAGAGAACCACCTCTGAGCAGCGTGACTGAAGCACTGCTGCTGGCGTGCACTGCACCGTTCAGACATCAGCACCTCTGCTATCTGCAGGGGTGGAGGCGAACCTACTCCCTTTACCCTGCTACAGGAGACACACGAGTTCAAGAGATTTTTTCTTCTTGCATCTGGATGCAAAGTTGTGCTATAAATACATCCGTGCTAGACCAGCGCTGACCTTCTGGTTTGCATCCAATTATAATAAATTTGTACAGCCCCTTTCATCCTAAAAGGCTTTTCAAACGAATATTTGCACGTAACGTTGAAATGTATCTGGGGATTTCTCTCCCTCTACACCAGTGGGAGCTTCTCAGCCCGACACAAAACGCAGCAACTGGCCAAAAGCGCAGCTTTCTGCCCAAAAACAGATGTGGGGAGACAGCACAGGGGGGGAACCCCCCACATCAAGGACTGGGGCGAAAGCTGCTCAGCTCCTGCAGTTTTGACAGAGAAAGGGGAAGAAGGGTGCTGCACCACGAACCAGATGGCCGTAAGCATGCGGCCAAGCAGCGGACTCCTGCTCCTCGCAGTGTATTTAACCAGTGCTTTGACACCATCGCTGTCACCAACCCAGTAACCATGAGGTAGTGTCTCTGACCTCAAGCCTTGCACATTTAATGAGACCCCAAAGGTTTTCAAAGCCAGGAGTGACTAAGCTTTCCATTGATTTAAGAACATTCCAAAAAAAAATAAATAATAATAATAATTAGGAGATCCTACAGCCAAACACGTTTAAGGCTGGGGGACAATCACACCCGCCAGAGCAGTCCTCAGGCCTTCCTCGAGCACATCATGAAAAAGGCAATTAGGGAGAGAAGTTATAAAACACGAACTAAGCTGCAGCCCGACCCAGTGAATCAGTGGCTGATGGAAATTTCCAGAGAAGGCTGGAGCCATCAGCGTGCGTTTTGTTTATCTCCCTGCTTCAGATTACGAATCGCAGGGAAGACCTTGGGGGGAACACCCACCGGCTTCCTGCTCCCGAACACCCAGGGTGGCCCACATGTGGGACCCAGACCTGCGGGACCTCCTGCGGGGCTGCACCCCGATGTGGCACGGCGCGGGCTCCCGCGGAGCAGGACCACAGCACGCCAGGAGGTGAAGTCATCTCCGCACTCCAGGCCAACCATTGCACAACCCAGCCCCGCTGCATCTCCAACGGACCCGGCTTATCAGCTCCTAGCAGCGAGCTGTCTGCGTGCCGAGGGAAAAGGTGAGGGTTTTAGCTGCTTTTCCCCAGAGGACGGATCGCTCTCAAACGTTGGATTTAGCCAAAAGGTCCTCCTCGTTTTCAGGTGGGGTTAAAACAACCCAACAGCGCGGCATCGAGGGGTAGAGGGGGAAGAGTCTCGTGGGGTAATTCACCCAGGCTGGCATCTATCAGTCTCAGGCTCGGGCAGTGCAAGAGCATCCTGACAAGCTCCTTTCCTGCTGATGGCGCACAGCGTGCTCGTTTCGGTTGTCTCAAACAATGGCAGCTCTGCATATCCTGTACTGCTCAGCAGACAGCTTTAATACAGATGGCAGGAGCGCTGCAGGCTGAGCAGGCTTTGAATATCAGACACAGACAAGAATGAGATAACTAACTGGGGTGATGGATGGCTAATTAGCTGGCAAGCAGTGCCATTAATTAATTCCCCTGTCCTTGCTCACAGGGCACCAACATACACAAGTTTGAGCAGCGGTGCCATTAGCCTCCACGGAGATCCTGTCCCCAAGTTTCTAACTCAGCCCCGCAGATACTGGAGGTCTGAAGATCTGCAGAAACAACTGCCAAGTGAACAATGACAGTCCATTCATCACGAAAACTGTACCGAGAACTGCAGCAGGCCAGACACCAGCAGTGCTCTAGCATGACACTTCAATAGGAGCGTTCTGGATGCACGCAGGATGCAGCTATCCCTCACTGTCCTCACCGGGCACAGGCAGGAGCCCCAGTGCTAGGGAGGAACACCAGGGACGCCTTTGGGCCCTGCCACTGCTCTGGAAGCCTTTGCACCCTCCTTTTGTTGCAGAGAAGCACGCACAAGGCTCTTTCTCCTCTTGCTGCATGAGCTACGCTAACTTTTGGTGCATCTGCTACCCAGTCGGTGCCTGTCGGCGTGTCACACATGAGCAAATCCCCAGCACTGCGTAAGGAACCCGCTGCTTTCGCTGTGCTGTTTGTGCTAGCACACATCGCACAACCGTGGAGGAAGCTGAATGCAGCTGGGGGTTAAAATCAACAGAGAGCCACGGCAGATTCAGCCAACAAATACAGAAGAGGAGGTGAATTCAGAGCACTTGCTATGGGCTCTCAGCGGATCGCCGCAGCCCTTATTTAGAAGCTGGATCGCCAATGGCTACTGCAGCACTGGAAACCCTAACAGCACTTTTACGAGGGGGAAATGGAGCTTATGCAATTACTTTGCAGACATGTGGTGAACGGTTACTACTGAAAATAGTTCAGACCTCAAAGACATCCTTTCCTGAGCTGGCCATGCCGATTTCCAGGCACGCAGCAGAGCTGTTTTCGCAGCTCCCCCACCCACGAGCACGCAGCGCTTACCTTATAGAACACATCAGGCACATACTGCTCGCTGCTGGACTCCTTAGCGTAGCCCAGCTCTGGTGCATCTCGGCAGGGCAGCAGACACTCATCCCGAACCAGCGCCATGCACTGGTTGGAGACCTGGTACCCCTCGAAGTGAACCTGGTTGTCGGGACCACCTGCAAGAGAAGAGCCCGGGTCAGAGCTGCGCAGGAGAGAGATTTGCTTGGAGCAGCTCGGAGAGGCACGGCTCAAAGGGCTCTGTAAGACACGACGGTGCTTGTGACAGTGAGGAATGGTGAGAAGACAGTGCCTGTGCTGCTGCACGGGGAGCATTTCTAGTCAGGAGTTCTCCACGTAGTTAGCAACGTGCACTTCTCAGCACTATTTTCACACCTCGCCTAATGGGACAGCGAGAGCACTTTGCCAGGAGCTTAAACAAAGCCAAGCTGCCCTCTTGGAAAGCTCCCGACAGCATCCACCCCAGCACCCTGCAGGTATCCTCTCTCTTCCAAAACATAAACCAGGCACACAACTCCTGCAAGCCTGTTTTATTTCCAGTGTACCACGAGCTGCGGAGTCAGGGTTTGTCACCTAGCAATGTCAGGCATAAGAAGAAAAAGTGTTTTCTCAGCCCATAATGGATGGCTCGGTGGAAATCTGACATGGAAAGTGGAAATTAAGACCCTGGCTCACTGATAGATCACATGTTTGGCGCTTTAATTTGGATAATGTAAGCAACATCGGGTCATATGTCATTAGAATACAACTGGAAAGAGAAGGTACAGACAGATGGTAGGAAAACATTACGATTTCCAAACCTAGGAATTCAGGAGGGGAGAGGAATTAATCCATGTAGAGGATTTAAAGGCAAAGTTGATGCAAACTATCCAATTATATTTATACTGCACAAAAGGAAGGAATCAAGTGTCTAAATAGAAACCTGATGGGCTGATATAACAGAAGAGAATGAAATTATCTGGAACAGAAAAGAGGAAATATTCGTTTTCTTCCCTTTGATCTCTAACCTCAATCACTCACTGCTCCAGAACAAACACTCCTAGAAATTAAACATAGACCAAGACATGGGGGAAGGCCTAAACAAAGCTAGCTATCATTTTCTCAGTAAAACACCCTTGTTTAAAAAATAAAAAAAAATAATAAATTAAATTAAAAAGAGTGAGCGAGACGCACATTTATTTATAATGAACGATTGATGCGTTTAGCACTCTGGAATGCAGGGGCAGCTGTCTAATTGCACGAGCTCGTTAACCGAAAGACAGCGTTTTCGCTGAAAAACGCTCCAAGAACACTTACAAAACCTGGGCTCAGAAAGGCAGCACAATATCACACTTTCAGTTTTTATATTGGATGCTGTTTGGAAGTCATGTTTTTGTTGTTGTTGTTTTTTTTTTTTTTCATTGTGCTAAATAGACCCAGAACCCAGCGTATCTGCTCCAGGGAAATTTTAAATGAATACACGTGTCATCCCATGAAGAACAGCAGATTGAACTCCTAATGCTACAACTCTCCCAGCATGTGCCAGCATCGCCCCTCGCGGCCCAGGCAGCACAAACTATTCCACAGTGCCTCTGGAGACTTGCTGTGAAAATGGCTAAAATCCGAGGTGACAAAGCAAAGCATTGTGCAGGCTTCTCCGTTTTATTCAGGCAAACAAAAAAGGCTTCCACGCACGGCAGAGCAGAGAATCCTCCGCAAGGGTTTCCCTGACAGCAGCACAAGGGAGATAAAGGACCCTCCTTTATGCTGAACCACCCAGAGTAACTTTCAGTATCTGGATTGCTGTGGTTCTGCGCTGCCGCTTTCAGGAAACAGAATTTGGAACTTAAAGACTTGAAACAGAAAAGCAATCAGCAGCTATTCCCCTGGCTGCAGGCAAAAAATACTTTCTGTATCAGAGAGGTGGGTGCTCCAGGTATGAGCCTCAACTAAATTTCCTGCAGGGGACAGGGTAAATAGTTGAAGAGGAGACATCACAGGGAACAGAACAACAAAAAAAAAGGTATTTTACTTGATGGAACAAGGCAAAACCCTCGTTAAATAGGACAGATGGGGACCAGGACGTTCAACTTCCTCTAGCAGAGCTGCGTATTCTACTTCTGTTAACAAAAGATAATTCGAGTGTAATCAAGAGACGCGGGCGAGCTGAGGCCAGTTTATACCTGTAGCCACAACTGTGACAAACTTGGATCCAAAGTGACCATCTGGAGAAAGGCGACAGATGTTGGGCTGCTGGTTCTGAAAGTTTCCAGCTGTGATGCACTCTTCTGCACTTAGATAATACGTGTCCTGAGGGAAGAGCAGAGATGTCAATAGCAAGGACAACACGATGTAGCCGGGACCTATTTCCCTGGTCTGCAGCCAAAGAAAACTACCAACACCCTAGTAAAACATGCTTTCGTAGAAAGCTGATGCAGAGACCGGGAAAAGAATGTGACTTATCACTCCTCCAGCCCCGAGCGTGGCTTTCGCCAGAAGGACTGTCCCACTTTCGGTTCCACCCACCTTCACACACTGGTTTTGTTACGGGGTTTCGTTTTCTAAAGGGCTGCCGCCGATTTTAGAATTACAGGAAACTGCGAGGAGGTCAACGCCTGAGCGCCCAAACCACGCACCTCGCAAAGCCCAGCCCACAGGAACATCCTCCTGCTGAATCACTTTTGCTCGCTGAATTTGCATCTCTCACAAACCCATTCTCTCCACTCGACTAACTTTTCTTAAACCACGAGCACAATTTTCTTAAAAGCAGGGTGGGAGAAGGGCTGCAGGCAGCTTTGCCTGCTATCCAAGCAGCTTCAAACCCCCTAACAGTGCTCTTGGAGCTCCAGCTCCTTGTCCTTCGGCAGCTTCTAAAAAACCACATTTCACAGGAATTCCGGTCCCAGTGTCACCTCCAGCCCTGTCTCACTCAGTGCCCCGTTTGGCAGCATCAGCATTTAGGTGATTACACAAACCCTCAGTATCAGCAGCAGCAATCAGGGACACACTCGAGTCTCACCTTGTTCCTGCTGTACCGAACAGTCCCTTTCCGCGTGTCTTCAGAGACCAGGTCAGTAAATATCCAGCCAACCTATAAGACAGCGTTACGGAGAAAGTTGCTTTAAGAAAGAAAAAAAAAAAAAAAAAAAGAAAAACCCCAAACCCACAGAAGAGAGCTTATACATTTTCTCCTAGCAGGACAAGATGTTCTTGGCTCCTCGCACAGCCCTGCGAGGGCCTGCTGCATGCTGCCTGAAGGAAATGGCTCTCCCAGCTGTGCCGGGCTCATTTGAATACGATTTCCAGGAGCAGCATGCCAGCTGGCCGGCCGGGGGCACCTGCAGCTTTATGTTTCACCATGGAATATTTTTTCATGGAAAGATCTGGAGGCTGCAAGAGGCCTCTCAGCCGCTACTCCTCCCACCCACAGCAAAAAGCATTTCCTATCGAGCATTCAGAGCAAAGCGGCATCCGAAGCGCCAGCAGATGACAAAGCAGCTCACATGATCTCATTTTGAAGCTCGCAGTCACTAGCTAAGATAAAGCTCGTGTGCTCCCACTGGAGTATGATTCATTCCAAATCAGCCTGCCCCGTTCCAAAAAACACATTCCTGCTTTTTGCATTGTTTGCACATAGGAGCAGAGATGTGTACACACACACACACACACCGCTGCATGAACCCTTCTCCACACACGTGCTAAAAACAGATCTCAGCAGCCTCCTCGTGACCAGCTCCCGGAGCATTAACCCTTCAGAGGGAGAACTGCTGATTCAGGTTCCTGGCGGAGCCCAGAAAGACAAAAATCTGCAACCAGCAGTGAGCTGCACGTTAAATCACTCTGATGAAAAATGTCTGATGTGAGAAGCAAAGGGAAAGCGTGGAAATAAATAACACACACAGAAGCTTTGCTCCAGACACTGGCAAGAGGCTGAAGATCTTATCTTTGGAGAACAAAAGATCTCACCACAGATGTTTATAGTCTACCGTACGGAGTCTTTTCTGATTTGTGTTTTCTTTAGCAAGTCAATTCTTGTTTGTGTACGTCTCATTCCTGGCATTCACATGATACCAAAAGATTTCCCAAAGCAGAAAACATCAGTACAGGTTTGAGAGATGTCAGCAAACCGAGATCCCAGTGCCCATACATCCTGATTGGGCTACTGACAGGCTGCGGGCACAAGGAGAAGGGAGGACTGAGGCTCAGCTGCTGCAGGACCTGCACCCCTAATCGAGGTCCAGATCAACTCCCTGCCGCCTGCCTGAGCAGCAACACGAGGCAGGACCCACAGATGGGAATAAAAATCAAGCAGGAGCCTCTGCTCCTGGAAGTGGAGCACAGATTCTGTCAAAAGGAAGAACAAACTCAGAAGGCAACTTCAGCTACATCTGTGCCCAATTAGCACTCACTGGGAAGATGCTACCAGGAATGGCTCTTATCAGAGGAGAAATAAAGGGAAAATTGTGTTTCTATTTCTTTGCTATTCCCTTTGATGTCATTCATGACAGAGGACTGCTGACTGCAGCTGAACAGCTCTGCTGTATGCTCATGCTCAGTAAAATGCTCTTTTATTTATTTTTTTTTAATACCCGAGAGCATATGAGCTACTGACACTTATGCTAGATTTGAAATGTGCCCAAACGATCTCGAATAACCCTGTGGAGCTGAAGAGAACTGCCAGGGACTTTCTTCATATGCAAAAATGTGTGACACCCAACAGCATCCTAACCTTTCTCAGTCCAAGCTTGGCAGCAATCTCATCCACAACCTCTGCTTTTGGATCTTCCAGGATCTCCAGGCTGTTCTGTGTACCAATCTGCAGCAAAAGAAAAAAATCTTGCTAGTAAAACAGAACAGGAAAAACCACAGCACCCTTAGCCATCATCAGGAGCGAGGCAGAGGATGGAAGCAGTGTTACGGGTTTTCCCTTCAGCACTAGCACTGATTTTCACCCCAGAGACCTCCTTTACTCACAGGCCCATCCTGCAGGAGCTCTTCAGATAAGCCTGCAAACCATGTTGGGGTTTATGAATGAAAGACCCTTGCTCAGCACTTACAAACAGGCTATCGCCGTCTCTGAGCGCTTTGGAAAAGGCGAGGGATTATAAAATGTTCCAAAGCTCTGTTCAACCTGCCAGTTCTGTACTCCTGCTCTGTTTGTTTGAGTCTTTGAGCCGCACCGAGGCAGAAGTCCAGTGAATCCGAGAGCCCACACCCAGGCCTTCCCCCCACGTTCTGGAAAACACGACTCCATCTGGGTGCGTTTCAGAGGCGAGCTTTCTCGTGTGGGGAGATGCTCTGCCAAGAAGCACAGCAGAGACTGCTTGCCAGGAGAGCAAAAGCTTCCTCGCTTTTCCTGTGCGCAGCTAAAACACATGAACTTCCAAAGCACGGGCTTAACAGAGATACTGAAACACAGAGGGCATGGCTGCACTGATACTTGAAATAACTGGAAGAGTTTATAAAAGGTTTGCAGTCCTGCTCTCAAACACATAATCCTGAATATCCATGTATTTTTTCTAAGGATAATTTTTTGCATTTTACTCTAGCAACTTTGCAAAAACCAAGAGGAAGAAAACACATAATCCACAGAATCCCCCCCCACCACAACACATTCACATACCGAGGGTCTGCACTCATAGAAGTGACTCTGCTCAGCAGAGAAGAAGCCAACAGGCAAACTCAGACTCAAACCAAGCCTTGCGTTAAGGGCAGAGTGGCTTTTCACGTCTGCCAGCTCCATTTTCAGCTCTGTAACTCCGAGTTCAGCTTTTGGGCTTGCTGCGAGGCCAGGCACCAGGGGACCCGCTCTGGCTGGAGCCCATGGGATGAGCTCGGCAGAGCCTGAGCACGGCGCCGCGCGGTGCCTTGCACCATCTAGCGGGGACTCGCGGCCGCTCCTGCCCGTCCTGGAGCCAGCAGCAGGCAGCTCTGAGGTCTCCAATCTTATCCTCCGCCCCTCAATCAAGGTGGCAGACTTTATTTGTCTAATTAAGCTGCTTTAACTATTCCCGGACAGCTGATAAGAAATCGAAGCAAGGGCCAACTTTTTTTTTTTTTTTTTTTCCTGCTATAGAATTTGTTTTAAGGACTGTTCTGTACCATAACCTTGGAAACCCAGTCATCAAGGAAAACATAACAAGTGAAACCCACTGTTCTGAAGCCTCCCGAGCTTTAAATCATCCGAGCACAGAGTAATGTAAAAGAAAATATAAGAGTTATAAAAAGCTAATCTGGGTTTTAAAACTCTTTCAGAGGCAATAACCAGCAGTGACGACGGCGCACAGCACGGCGTAAATCACAACTCCTTTTTCATGGGACTGTTTTCCTCACGGAGCTGCAGTTGGAAATAACTCGAGAGGTTTCCCAAACAGAAAAGTGTTTGTGTTCCCTGATTACGAGTCGACAGCGAGGCCAGGGCGCAGGGCTCGTGTTACCTGTGGGGGTTCGTAGATGGCAGCGACCTCGGCCCGGATCCCCAGAGGGATGTCTTTGTGCTCCGTGTACCGGCCATACAAATACCCAAGATGTTGGTTTCCTGTCTTCCGCCAGAAGTCTAGGAAGCGATCTGCAATTGTGTGGTTCTCAAACATGATGTTGTCAACATGCCTGTATTTCTGTTCGACAAAGTTCAAGCGTCAGGGCCATCCTCAACTAGGTCGGGTCCCTTTGCCTATCGCCAAACCCTTCCCCCGAGGCCCCCAGCAGCACAGGACGCTCGCCACCCCTCACAGCTGAACCCTGCCAGGAGCAGGGAACGCCGGCTCCCTCCCTGTCCCACACCACTCTGCCTCAGTTTCCCCATCCAGCACCTCTCCCTGCCCAGCACGCAGAATTCAGCACGGGCTGGGCTGCGGGGAAGCGCTGCGCATCCCCCAAATCCCCTGAGCTTGGTGTCCTGACTAGGGCCCTCATCCCACGAACTTTTGCAGCTAGAAGAGACAGTGAAATTTGAGCAGAAACAAGAAGAAACAGCGGGTGGGACTTTGGATCCCATGAGGAAAGAGAGTGGAGATTCTTTGCTAGTGGTGCCAGCTCAGATGTCCTTCCCATTAAGAGGAAACTGCTGAACCAGATAGATTCTGGAGTCCTTTTCTGCAAGGACTGAAGACCTTAACAGCCATTTCCCCAACAACTGCCAATACGCAAAGGCTTCCCGCTCCAAGTTGGCTGTTCTTGAAGTCATCTCTCCAAAAATAAAAGTCAAGACTCTTCCCAGCTCTAAGCTCAAGGGCCCCTGCGAGCACTGTCTCACCTGCCTATTGAGAGTGATGGCACTTGGCTGACACTTTGTACAAATGCCTTCCGGCCAAGGAGGGTGCCCTTCACAGCCCGATTTGATCTTGCAGCTGATGTTTTCCAGGGCAACAAATTTCCCCCTGCAAGAAGGAAAAGAGAAGGCTGCTGTTACCATGGTAAATGCTTCTGGGTCTCAAAAAAAAAAAACACAAACAAACAAAAACAAGTGGACAAACAAATAATAGAGGAAGCAGAGCAGAGGAGACATGGTGACACCGATGCTTTGCATCTTCCAAGGATCTCAAAGTGCCCCTGCAAACTCCTGGGGGATGCAGGAATTCTGCAAGTCCCCAGGTGACCTCTGCTGCCCACTTAGTGAGGCAGGTCAAGAGGCAGACACGTGCTCCCCAGCCCAGCTCCTAATCAGGTACTCAAGCAAGAGAAGACAGAGAAAACTCATGGGATCCAGCTTAAATAATTGATGCAGCGCGTGGCAAGTAATAGATTATATCGCTAGGGCAAATTAAAGCTCCTTTCATGTGCACAAAGCTTCCTGTAAAGGGAAGTTCCTTTCAAATCAAAGTGTTATGGGCCTGAGCTACATCTCATGAAAACATTTAAAAATTCCCAACAGCATTTAGGAACGGGAGGGAGAAGGTTACATCCCCACATCATTTATTTAAAGGAGCTGCATTTCTGAAAAGGGTGGGTTCACCAACAGCACCAAAGGAGACTTCAGATCCTTCACAGAGCATGTGTGCCACAGCGAGGCATCAGAGGCTGAAACAAATCCTGCTTTCTGTGCCTCCTCTTTCTTCAGTGCTTATCTGGCCTGTGTCACCGCAGCATCCTCAACCCCATTAAGAGGCAGGGATGCCTTGTTTCCCATTAGTAGGTGGTGATCCATGGCTCCACAAGAGAGGGTTTCTGAGAGCGCGTGGAGCATGGTGCAGAACAGAATCAGGCCCCGAGGAAGCTTCAGCAGCCTCAACGCCTCTCCACAAGGTTGAGACCCAGGCTTGGAGCTCGGTGTAATTAGGGAACCTCTTACCTTCCATCTGGCCTGCTCTCCCCCATCAGTAGTGTTCCTGGAAGCAATTAGTTTGCCACACGCGCAAAAAAATATCCACAACCAAAAAACGTATTTAAAAAAAATAAAAAAAGTGTGTTCTCCTCAGCTTGACATTCATAAGCTGTATCCAACATTAACTCCAGTGAGAACTGTGTGGGATTTATTTTTTTAAAAAACAAACAAAAAACCCCTACAACTAGATTCCCTCAAACACCGAGATTTTCTTACTTGTCTGCCCCTCCGGTCAGCTTCCTGATGTAGGCATGGAACGACATATGCTTCACAGGAGGTTCCAGATGGTTTAAATAATCCTCATCAAAAGGCTGCCAAAAACACCACACAAAGAAAAGCCAGGTCAGACACCTGTCTGATCATACATTGATCGCTCAACAAATGGATGTTCTAGATTCAACCCCACCGGCTCTCAATGTGGAAGCAATCAAGAAAATTTAGGCTCTTTTTCAAGGCAGCTACTACTGTGACAGAAACAGTGGGACTTTACAACAGCGAGTTTTATTATCGCCTCCTACTTTTATAACAGATTGGCTCCACAAATCAGAGCGAGCCTCAAAGGCAAAACGCTTTTTCCTTTCAATATGTAACAACAAACAAAAAGCCCAGCTGCTCAAATACGGCCAAAGAACTTCCAGAGCACACGGCAGGGAAGCAGGGGAACAGCCAGCCTGGCTCGCAGAGACTTTTCAGGGATCACTGCTTCGTGCCATAAATTACACAGCTTAGCACGTTTGTAGGCGTCGCTAGCGCTGCCTGCAACCTGAATAATGTGTGGTTAAACTGGGAAGTGCTGGGCTGCGTGAAGAGAGGGGCTGAAACAAGAAGACCCGGGCAAGGGCAAAGAGGGAGGAAAATTGGAGCTGTGCTGGAGCACCTTCTGTTAAAACCATTACTGCAGAAAAACAGAGCGTTCACCAGGACAAAGCCAGGGTCACGAAGGAGCTTCAGCTGTCCTGGACGGGAGCCGGCACCTCTGCCTGCACACGGCAGGGCTCTGACTCAGAGCTGCCATCTCCGTGTGGGCAGCGCCACGAGGAAAAGCATTCAGACTGCAAGACACCGAGCCCAAGAGCTTCGGGTGACACGCTCCCGTGTGCCTTTCTGGGGGCTCTTACCTCTAGTGGTACACAGTGCACGCATTTACCCAGGGGGCCGTGGCGACACCTACGCAAAGAGAAACAGAATTAGCACAAGAAAGGAAAAGTTAATCTGCGCTGACTTGTACAGTTTAACAATTTTGGTGTAAAAGCTCTGTAAAATCACATTACCCTGGGCAACCCCCCCACACCTATTAGGGGATATTACAGAGCCGTCATCACAAAGTAATTTTGTGCATGGAGACAGCAACAGCTTGAGCTTAAATGTGAGAGTCCCAGGTCAAGATCAAACCCTCCCGATGTCCGTGCCACTGGCAAACAGCTCTGCTCCAAACAGCCACGTGAACCAGGGGCAGATCACAGCTTCTCAAGTTTTACGACCCCACGTTGAGGTTGTATTTCAATTCAGAGCATTTTAAATGCGTGTCACTGGGCTGGCCTGTGTAAATTCAACAAAAAGGCAACCAAAACATTCATCCTTTATCAGGCACCGAGGATGGTCTGGAACAAACAGGGGAGCATGTGTTTATCGGACAGACAAAGACCTGCTGGGTGAAGTTACAAAACAGCGGGGAAAGCATCTCCTTCCGAGGCAATCAATTTAAACCTAAAAAAGAACAAAAAGGCACCACAAAACCCTGCACCTCTGCCCCAGCACGAGGAACAGGTCAGTGCTAGTTTTCCCAAGAAGGCCTCTAGAGAGCAGTATGGATGTTGGCTCTTCTGAAGACGAGATGGATGGGATCCAGTTGCAGCATTGCTTTTAACAAAGTCTTGTGGCAGATAATGTACATAAAGGACCACTAAAGGCTGCTAATGCACTCCGCCGAACGCCAGCATCCCTTCATGTTTAGATTGATATGCACTCACAAATACAGGAACAAGCCCAGACACACACTTTTTATCATAAATATCCGCCACTGGGCTTTGGCTCCCTGCTAAGAACAATACCTTCATTTATTCTTTTGAAAAATGCGGTCAAGTTAAAGACAATGTTTTTGCCACGGAGCGGTGGGTTTCGCCTTTATTGTTTCAGTAATGTGACATTTCCCTCATTTATCATCAGCCTGAGAAGGTTAGATAGGATTTTCCCCGTAAAGGCTGCCTCCCTCCAAACTTCCTCGCTGCTGCAGCACCAAAGATAAACCACATGGAAGACGACACAATGGGGAAGGGTGAGCTCCTCTGTCTTAGAAAGAATTCCTGGGTGCCTTTAAAATTTTTTCCTCAAGGAGCTACTTTGCAGAGGGGCCTAGCCCCAAGCCAACAACCAGCACAGCCGTCAGGCCAGGAGCCAACTGGGACGTTGTTAACAATGAGCCACAAAAAACAACCATCCAGACAGAGGCCATTTTAGCAGCATCAGTGCAGATTTATGGGGGTATTAAGTCACCATTGTATTATTGCTTGTACAAAAATACAAGCTGCTTTGTTTATCTAAGCCCCTCGCAGCTAAGGGCTTTGGCAAAGTTAAACTTCGCTGCGTTTCTGCGAGCAGAACGGACTCCCTGGTTTCAGAGAAAGGTTAAGAACAGCACGTGATGGAAAGGAAGCCAAAAACCGAGCGGAGGCAGGGACCCGAGTCCAAATTCCACGTCTCTGACACTGGATGAGGCTTCCACTCGTTCCCCTCACTTCTTTGTTTTTTCTTTATAGGGAGTGGCTGGATGTGAAGCCACAGAAGGGACACCTTGGTGACGTGCCTCACGCACAGCTCAGCGCTGCACGGAGCAGGGAGAGGCACGAGATCTCCGAGCCCTGCTCTGGCAGAGGAGCTGTTGGCGATTCACAAACCAAACCTTGCTGCTTTATCACCTCTCATGCGAGGCGGGGACCTGGCCCTGCTGCTCTGCACGCCTGCCACCTCGGGACCAGCTAGGGGGGAGCTGCATGTTGGGACCAGATGGGACAGAAGCTAGCAGAGCCTTGGAAGCAGCGTGCCACACACGCAGCACGAGCCAGCGCTTCCCCACGGCACCACCAGCTGCCAGGACATCCCAGGGAAGAATTCAAAGTATTCCTTTTAATCTGGAGCTCCAAATGTTTCAAGAGGACAAAATATACGATCGCAAGTCCCCGAACAGGGGGCCACCTTGATCGAAACAATAGATGCTCTGAACGAGTCCTTCCTGGCAAAGACCCTGGAATTTTGGTATCTGCTTCCTTCCTCAGCTCGCCAGAGCCTCCGCTTAACCTTGCAGGACAATGGCGAGAGCTGTTTTCCCTTGTGAACATTTCAAAGGCAGCGAGGGATAAAGCAGAGGCTCGGGCAGCAGTTCCCAGAGCACGCTTCCTGGCTGCTGGTTTCGGGCAAGGTGTCACCGTCAGGGGAGGCGCAGACACGCCGGTGGAACAGCAGCCTGCATTACTTACAGCTGCTGGTCTCGATTTCGGTAAATCTTCCCGTCCTGTTTGATCAGATATTGGTCGATCTCATCTTCCACCACCTGGGGGGCCCCCGCAGGCCGCAAGCTTTGGGAGACAGAGGTGTCCATGGTCTCTGAGGAGGAGCCCGCTGGGCTCGAGGGGTAGAGAAACAGCATATCGCCGTGCCTGTGGGGGAGCAAGAACAACACGAAGGCGTCAGAGGAGCACGAGCCTTGCCTCCGAGGCTGGGGTGGGAAGCCAGGTGAGGAGCCTCACGCCGTGCTCAGGCAGCTGGAAAGGCTCCTGCTCTGCCCTCTCCACCATCCCCTTTCAGCAGGGGCTGAGCTATGCCAGATCTTCACCCTGACCACTTGAAGGAATCATCTCTTTTGCCCTACACAGTGTAGGAAAGGCTTTGTGCTTGGCTTGCTGCACGTTACAAACCACACCCGTGTCCACACGCACCTCCAGCACCTGCTCCTGGGTAGCAAAACCCCCCCAAACCATGGAGCAGTGTGTGATTTATCTCTGTCTGCAGGCAGATTAGTGAATGTGGCTCTCCTAGCCATTAGCTACCTTCTTCTCCTGCTTCAGGTGTTCGCACAAAGACAACTTTTCGTCAGCAAAGACCAACAGAAAAGGAGGAAGGAAAAAGTGGAAGGAGCCCGTGGAGAGAGGCAACAGCTCCACCAGGGGAAGGGGCTAACGTGGATCCTGCACACGTCGGCACAGCCCTCCCAGGGCAGCTGCCAGCGCTGGCACATTTAAGTGACAAGCTGCACACTGCTCTTATATTTTAAGTTGGGATAACGTTATTCTTGACTTTAACAGAACAAAGTCATTCCCAACCAAACACAAGGTGCGTGCACCACGTGGCACCTCTGATCTCCCCAGGGACCTGGCTACGACAGGAACAGGAGAACAGGAACCCTGGCTTCTGCGCAGGGGATCATCAGGCTGGCACTGATGCAGGAAAAAAACCCCAAAGCGCAGCGTGAGCGAGGGCAGGGATGAGGGAGCTCGCTGCAGGCTGCAAAGGAGCAAAGAGCAGCCTGGTGCTGCCTCCCCACAAGCAAACAGAGGCAAGAAGAGAGCTCAGAAACGGCTGCCACAGCCCAACGCCTCGTCAGTTTGCTCCCCCCCCATTTCTGCACGTCTGCCAGGCTCTCCTCTCCGAGTTGCTGCTGCTGAGTGACCTCTGAAAGCTGAGGCCTGCGGTAACGTGATAGCTCCTGCTGCTGCCCAGCTCGGGGGGGGAGGAAAAGAGTTCAGACAGGCTGAGAGAAGAGGCACCCTGCTGTACAAAGCTCCCCCTGCACCCCCAGCGCTCCCTGTCAGGACTCACTTGATTTTCAGTAAGTTGAGGGATTTGTTTTGTGATGCTGTGATCTCTCCTGTCCTGTTTCTATTGGTGTAGACAGAAAACCCATTATTCCTGAAACCAAATTCTTTTGCAACCTGAAAGAGAAAGAATGGCAAAGTTTAAGATACCTCACACCCCGGGTCAGGTGCTGAAAGCTGCTCAGAGCAAGCGCTAAGTCCGGGGAACTTCTATTGCAAAAGCTTAGCTGAATTCATCCTCTTTTCTGAAGGCACAGGGTAACTGAGAAAAACAGAAAGACTCAGTAACACAAGCAGTTTGTTAAAAAAGCAACTGAAACAGAAAGTGATTCTCGCTCCTATGGCACAAATACAGCATAATACCTACATCTGGGCAAGCTGTAATGACTCGGGGGGAGGAACCATCCTCTGTTAGCCCAGTGTTCCCACTCCAGCCTTGCCAGCACACACGACACTGCTCTCATCTTCCTACGACCAGGATTTCTTGGCCCAGACCTTTGTCTCCGATGACAGACTTCAATGTTTTTGGAGGAGACAAATCTCACAGCCCTTCAACAAAAGGCTCCAGCTCCTAGCTCGACACTAACCATGATGTACCTGAGAGTTTACACGTTTATTATCCAACAGGACACGCTCCAAAAGACAAAGAGCCACGATCAAGGAGCCCCTTAGTCTGAAATGCGTTAAAATCCACGGCTGTTAACCTGCACAGATCTGTGGTGGAAGAGCAAAGCTGCAAACCCTCTACCAGGAAAGAAACCCAAGCATTTCTTTTATTCAGCTCTGCACGAGGGTGCAGTTTTCCCCGATCAGCAGACAATTTCAGTGAGCACTGCTGCTTTTGTTCCAACGGTCGCTGCAAACACAATTGTTCCCTGCTCCCTCTGGCAACAGGAGCCCCTGAAACTCAGCAGCGTGTCCCAGAGGTTTTGAAAGCAAAAAAAACTTTTTCCTTGCGTGGGACTGTTCAGAGAGCAGTGGTATCTCTGACCCAGCCCCAAAATCCATCAGGATTTTGCTTGGTCAGGAGGGGATTGCTGCTGTGGTCTGGGGACAAGTGTAGAACAAATCAAGTGACCTAAAACCAGCAGAATGTCTCAGTCTGCTCCCCTTTCTTGCAGGGGGAAAGGAAACCCAGCTGCCCAGAGCGGCCCTTCTCTTAGGAAGGAAAGAAATCCTCACCTGGGGGTTCTGGGAGGGGAGGAAACTGAGAACTGCGAGCTGCAGCCACCCCCAGCCTGACAGTTTGCTGTGTTCCTCACGCCTCGGGGTGGAAACCTGCCCCAGAAGGCCCCAGAGACGCTCAGCTCCCTTTCCAAACTCGCCTTCGCCACCTGCCTGCTCTCTCCAGAACGATAATGGAAACCTGGCAGCATGCAAAACGCACCCAGATGGCATTCAAAGCACAAACGACGCAGCTGAATCACAACTGGATCGTGCTGAAGAGGCCAATCCCCCGCAGCAGCCTTTGGTTCCCAAACGGCTCCCCTGTGCTGCTGTCAGCCTGGGCTCCCCCAGCCGCTGGGAGAACACAAAATTTGTTGTCCTGCCCCAGGAAAGCTCCTGCCCCAAGGATCCCAACTGAAAAGCTGAGAAGCTTTCCTCTTTAAATTGGTTATTTATCCCTCTGGAGTTACAATGAGGGATCTAGTTTCGGCTCTATCAATAAAAGCACTTTTCCACAGCTGGGCAAAGCACGTGCCGGGCTCGGCTACCTTCTTGAGGAACGTGGCCACGGTCTCGCGCTTGGTGGCCGTGATGCGCTTCACCCCGTCTGGAGACTGCACGCGGATGATCTGCGGGGAGAAGAGGACAGCCCCCGTTAGCTGTGGGGACACGGAGCCCACCACTCCAGCACAATTAATCCCCCCCGCACCAGTTTTTAACGCTGCTCCTCGTCAGAGCACAACCACGCCGGGCAGTAATTCCCTCCTGCGTGGCATTACACGCCCAAGGATTAATTACCCTAAGGGACGAGGCCCTGCGAGAAGCTAGCAGGGAAAATAAAACGCTAAAGCTGCTTTTTGTTTTGTCAGAGCTCTGCCCTTGGACGTGGAACCAAACTTTTAGGACAAGGGTGGATCAGAGCTGCTCCGGGAGGGACGCATCCAGCGCCACAACCACCGGCTGGACCGGTGCCGACAGGCTCCAACCCTCGTTAGTGGCGTGCAAATTGCATGGCTAATGAGGGGACACAGAGAGGAACATCCTGCGTTGGTTTATAATGAAGAGACACGAAGCCAGGAAACGTTCTGCGTTGCTTTTGATGAAGCGTTAGGTTGGAAGTGGGGAAAAATGGCAACGTTGGGGGGTAAAATATAAAAATATACACAAAAATTGGGCATAGATGCGGTAATAAAGGGCTGGGGAAGCAGTGAATGTAAACGCTGGTGTCCTCAAGCTCCCTGCTGCAGCCTTAAAGTCAGAAATGGGGGGAAAATGGAAAGTTTGAGGGATAAAATATAAAAATATCCACAAAATCCAGGCATGGGAGGTGGTAAAAAGGGTTAGGGAAGCAGTGAATGTGAACACCGGTGTCTTCAAGCTCCCTGCTGCAGCCTTAAGTCAGAAGTGGGGGAAAAACGGCAACTTTGGTGGAGCAAAATATAAAAATATAAAGAAAAACTGGGCACGGAGGGTGGCAAAAAGGACCGGGGAAGCAGCGAACGTAAACACCACTGTCCTCACACTCCCTGCTTGAAGTTTAAAGCCAGAGATGAGGCAAAAACGGCAACTTTGGTGGGCGAAATATAAAAATATAACCAAAAACTGGGCACGGGAGGCGGTAAAAAGGGCCGGGGAAGCAGCGAACGTGAACGCTGCCCCCCGGGACCGGACAGGACCCCCCTGAGGGGGCTGCCAGGGGGCAGAGGAAGGCCCCGGGGGCTCGGGGGGGGCCTCCCCTTGCTCCCCCCAACCCCCCCCCACCCCCGGGGCCTTCCCCGCCGCCCCCCCCCGGTTTTTGCTGCCTCATCGCCCCTCCCCCGCCGCCGGGCCCCACTCACGATCGTCTCCGCCATCTCGCCGCCCTCCGGGGCCCTCTCAGCGCTGCCCCCAGCCCCCCCTCACGCCGTGCCTTGAGGCCCAGGCCGGTTCCGTTCCCCTCCCCCCCCCCGCTCCGCTCCCGCCGCCGCCGCCGCCGCCCCCAGGGCCCGGTCCCGGCCCCGCCGCCGCTGCCGCCCGCTCCCCTCAGGCCTCCGGGCGGGTCCCAACCCCCGGCCCCCGCGTTCCGCCGCACAAAGGTTCCTAGGCGGGGCGGTCCGCCGCCACAGCGTTCCCCCATGGAGGCGCGGTGCAACCGCCTAACCCGCCCCCCCTCAACCACATCACCTATTTTTTCGTTCCGGATACAAACGGTCCCCCCTTCCTAATCTTCCTCCTCATCATCCTCCTCCTCCTCCTTTTTCCTTTTTCTTTCCCCCACACGTTGGGGGAGTCCCCAAGGGGTCAGAAAACCACGGGGTGGGCTCACTTGGGGTGCAGATCCTCGTCCCCTGCTGGCCCCCGCTTCCCCTCTAATGGTGGTCCTGGACCCACCCTGCCAAACCTTCACCACCCGCCACTGTGGGGGCTGCAGGGGGGGGGTCTGAGTGGGCCCAGCTGCGGTGCTGGGAGCTGCAGGCCCTATTTAAGGCCCGGCCGCAGCCTCTCACATGATGGGAGCGTGACTGCAGCAGCCCCGGGGAGCAGGATGGCGCCGCTCAGGGAACGGCTGTCCCGGTTCCTAAGCCCCCACGGGGTGGGGGGCAGCGGGGAGAGCAGCCGGCTGCTGCCCCAGGTAACCCCCAGGACCCCCGTCCTGGCCTCTGTGGGGTCCTTGGGGTGGCTCTGTGTCCTGGTCCTGGTCCTGGGGGGGGCTGGGTGTTTCCTGGGCACCTATGGGTGCCTGCATCCCCAGGGGTCCCCATAGAGATGAGCTGGGGGTCCCTGTGAGGGGCAGGGTCTCTGGCAGGGCTCCCTTGTGGGGTGGATGTAGGGTGCCCTGTCCCCACCTCACCCACACCCCATTGGGGTTATGGGGTGGCTCTGGGAGCCCCCAGCTGCTATGTGCTGGTGTACATGGGGAATGTGGGGGGTGGGGGCCATTATGGGGGTGTTTCTGGGGGTCTGCAGACCCTACAGCCACCACGGGGTCTGTGTCTTTGTCCCACGCAGGCAGCCAGGCTGGTGGAGCTGCCCTACCCCTCTGATGATGACGATGATGAAGGCTTGCAGCTGGGGGACGTGCACCTTTCTGTGGCCGAGCAGCACCCCGAGGAGTGGCACCCCGTGACCCCCAAACTGGGCGCCTTCAGCCACTGCGTGCGGTACCTGGCCTTCCTCTGGAACCTCCTCTTCCTCCTGCTGGGCCTCCTGGCCCTGGGAGTGGGGGTTTGGGGGCTGCTGGCCAAGGGGTCCCTACAGGACGAGCGCCTGGCCCTGCTGGGCTCCGACCCCATGCTGCTGTTCGTGCTGGTGGGGCTGGGGGCCAGCGCCGTGTCCCTGGCCGGCTGCCTGGGGGCCCTGCGCTCCAACGCCTGCCTCCTGCGCTTTTTCGTGGGGTCTGTGCTGGCTTTTGTGGGGCTGGAGGTGCTGGGGGGGCTGCTGCTGCTGGCGGTGAGGCGCCGGCTGCGGGATGCCCTGCGTGCCGCCCTGCTGCTCTGCCTGCTGCGCTACCAGCAGGAGCCCGACCTGCGGCTGCTGGTGGACGAGGTGCAGCGCGCCCTGGGCTGCTGCGGGCTCCGATCCTACCGAGACTGGGAGAGCAACCCGTGAGTTAAGGTTTTGGGGGGGTTCAGGGGGTGTCCTCGCTGCAAGACTTGGTGATTTCTCCCCGTTTCTCCCGCAGGTATTTCAACTGCAGCGCCCCGGGGGTGCAAGCCTGCAGCGTGCCCTCCTCCTGCTGCCTGCAGCCGCTGCAGAACGGCTCCGTGGCCAATGAGCAGTGCGCCCGTGGGGTGCTGAGCCTCGGGGACGTGGAGGCGGCCGGCGTCGTGCACCTGGGGGGCTGCGTGGTGCAGCTCGGAGCCTGGCTCCGCAGCCAGGCGGGTGGCATCGCCAGTGTGGCGGCCGTACTGGTGCTGCTGGAGGCTGCTGGGCTGCTCATGGCACTGAAGGTGCTTGCGGACATCGCGTCTGGCCCCATGCAGGGCTGAGGGGGAGCTGGTTGCCATCACAAGTGGGGGATGCTGAGGGGTTGGGGTGCTGCTGAGCACGGCTGGGGGGCTCCGTGCTCTCTGTCTGCCCTCCCTTGTTGCTGCCCAGAATAAAGCTCTGCAGAGGCTGAGCCCCCACCGTGTCCGTAGCCCATCTTTGCATCCACTCCTGCTGGCTCCCTGCACCCGTGGCATGAGGAGACACCTCCCAGCCCCGTCCCTGCCAGCCCCACACCATGACACCACGCTCCTGCACTCATTTTGGGTTTTAATGAGTTTTTTTTTTTTCCAGGCTGTGCCCTGCTACGCAAAGGGGGCAGCTCCTAAACAAGCAGTGCTATGGGGTGAATGGGCTGCGGTGGCCGTGACTGGCCTAGATGATGCCGTACTGAGCCAGCTCGTGCAGCTCCAGGTGGCTGAAGGCTTCCCAAGGGCAGATCACGGTGATATCTGGGGAGAAAAGAGGCTGCATCAGCACAAAACCCACCCTGGCAGCAGCGGCTGTCCCCGCAGGGCACCTTGCTGCCCCAATAGATTTGGGATTGGGACCCCGTACCTGTTCCCAGCCCTTCCATGCCCGGGATGTCATCGCCAAACCTGCAAGGAAAGCAAGGCTCAGTCTCCCCCTGACCTGTGCCACTCTGGGACCCCCCATCCGTGTCCCCGCATGGGGTCCCGCTGCTCGGCCCCACTCACCCCTGCACCCCCTTCTTGGGCGGCTTGCTCTTGAACTGCCTCGTCTGCCTCTGCTTGAATTTGGGTGGTCCTTTCCGGGGGGTGGCGGGTCCCCCGGTCACCCTGGTGGCCGACTTGATCTCCGGTTTGTGGGGCTCCAGGCTCATGGCTGTGCCAGGGCCAGCAGCCTGCCCCGGGTCGCGGCTGTCCCTGCGGCTCCGGCGCTGGCACGGGACGGCTCCTCAGACCTGCTGGAGGGGAGATTTGGGGCATGGGGGGCTCCGGCTGCAGCCCCCTCACCCAGCCCAACCAGCGAGGGGACACACGGTGCCTTTGGGGTGCTCCCACCCTGCCCTGAGCCCCCCCTGGCTGTCGTTGATCAGCTTTCTGTGCTCACCCTGGGGGAGAGCCCCCTCCGTGCCCCTTTCGTCCCCACAACCTGGAATTAGCCCAGCTCAGAGCCCGCTAATCCCCTTACCCCAAAGGCAGTGAAGGGCACGCCGAGCCCCTGCGCTCGTTGGGCAGTGCCCTCAGTCCTTGCCCCCACCCCAGGGTGGATGTGGCACCCCGGGACCCCTTGCTGGCACCACCCCCGGGGTCTGTGCCAAGCGTTGAAGGTGCCACCAAGAGCTGGTGACACTGCAGCCACAGGGACCGAGGCATCCCTCGGGGTTTGTGTGCAGCAGGACGGCGCAGACCCTGGTCTGGCCACGGGTTGCAAGGCAAGGAGCTACAAAAATCCCAAGCCAGAAATCCCAGGGCAGCTCCATCCCTCCTGCGCCTCCCCGAGACGTGCCCGGTGCTGCAGATTTTCGGCACCGAGACCGCTCCAGCTGCGGGCTCGCTGGGACCCAGCACGGAGCTGTTGGGCTTGGCTGCAAATTCCGAGCACGGGAGGCAAACGCAGGCTCTGTCCCAGCACATTTTTGATGCATTTGATTGATGCAGCCCAGGTGCCCCAGGCAGCAGAGCTGTCACTTACGCAGGAGTTGAAGTCCCCAAAGGCCAGCGCTGCTCCGCAGGACTCCCTCCGCCCGCTGCCGTGTGTCCTATGGGTGCTGTGCGTGGCGGCTGGGGGCCGGTGGATTTTATCCTGCCCTGGGGTAATAGGATTAAGTCCCTTCTCCTCAAATGGGTAATCTGCTGTCCTTCCCCCTGCTCTGCGCCGGGGGGGCCGGCAGCGTGCGTGTGGGGAGGGGGTGTCGGGATTACCGGGGTGGGGACGGGCCGGGTGTCAGCCCCACGGTGAGGGGCAAGGAACGGCAGCAAAGAGCCCACGGGGGGGTCCCCATGCCTTGAGCTGTGGGGATTGGGGGGCTCAGTCCTGCAGAACGTGCTCGGGATGGCATTTGGGGACACGGGCACCAAACGTCCCAGCAGGGCAAGGCTGGCCAAAGTGTGGCCAAAACCTCTCCAGCACGGTGTTGGCACCGAGCACAACGTGCCCGTGACAGCAGGGGCTGTGAGGGGCTGCTGGGGGGCTCCTGCTGTCCCTGTCCCCATCTCAATCCCATCCCCAGCCCATCAGGTGCACGAAACACGAGGCCACCAGCTAATCCCAGGTGGCACCACGGACATCCGAGCGTGGGGACAGCCTGAGCACTGCCACAGGCACCCCAGGACAACCGCTCTGTTTCTGACCCCAAAAACTGCTCTATTCCCGAGCCCAAAACCCGGGGAAAAGGGGCTGGGAGCCCCTGCCCACCCGGCCCTGCGGCCTGGGAGTATCACTCCAAAGCCTGCCGTAATCCCGGCCCTAAAGCAATTACAAAAAGCTATAATCTCAGCACACTTTAATTGACCGCCAGCCCCTTCCACCGATGGCAATTAGCTAGCCTTCCCCAAATAGGATTACGCGGATCCGGGAGCGTTTCACACGGAACCAGCCACCAGCCCAGCAAAGGCCAGGGCCCTGCTGTTAATTACCGCTGCCAGACCGAGCTTCGTTAGCGCGGGGCCGCTTTGGGGAGCGGGCAGTGCCCTTGGCGAGCTCACCCGGGAGGGGGGACAGGGCCGGATCCTGCCCGGCTCCTGCCCAAGCCACGCGTCAGCGGGCTGAGTCCCTGCTCATCCCGGTCGGGATTTAGGGAGGGGACGCCTGAAGGTGAAGTTTAAGGGGTTTTAGGGCAGAGACGAGCGGGGAGGAAGAGGCACCGAGAGGAGAGGCGCCGCGGAGCCGGGCGCGCTGCCCTTGCGGGGCCCACGTGCCCGGGCCGCACGCTGCAAAATCCTACAACAAGAGGGGGGAGACGGGCACCGAGAGGCCCCCGGGGGGACGCCTGCCCCCAGCCCCGGGTGCCGACGGGCCCCTAAGAGGCTTAGTGGGGCGGTGTGACACCGAGCCATGGCCCCAGGCCGCCACCCCGCTCCTCTCACGCCACGGCTCCGCCGCAAGGACGAGGCAAGGGGAAAATCCCTGCCTCGTGTGGGGGGAGAAAAGTCCTTTTTTTTGTATTCTTTTTGAGTAAAATTGGTTGGGAACAAGCGCTGAGGGGCTAACGGGTCAGCTCCTGTTCCTACCTGTGCCAGCAGAGGGGTCCCAGAGTGGTTTGTCGATAGGGCAACAGGCGCTTTATATATAAAATATAAATATAAAATATAAATATAAAATATAAATATAAATATATAAATATAAAATATAAATAAAAATACAAATAAAATATAAATATAAATATAACATATAAATAAAAATATAAATATAAAATAGAAATAGAAATAGAAAAATAATATAAAAATAAATATGAAAATAAAAATAAAAATAAATATAAATACACACATCTCTCTATATATTACTTTTTTATATATAAATATAAATATATAAGGCTTGGGGAAGCAAAAGCACCAGGCACCGGGCAGCGATGTCCTGTGGGGACCCCCTTAGTGCCTCGGCACCCCGAACAAACCGAACCCTGACCCCACAAAACCCCCGGCGGGGTGGGTTTGGGGGGCTCAGTCCTTCTTGGCGCGCAGCCTGATCTCCGTCCTCAGCAGCATTTTGATGCTCTCGTCCTGCACGTGCCTCTCGACGGCCGCCAGCGCCCGCTCGCCCCCGTCCCCGTAGTGCTGCAGCAGCCGCTCCACGTGCTGGACCCAGACGCAGTTGGCGCAGCCGCTCATGCAGCAGTTGGTGGGGGGCTCCAGGTCGGGGGGGTGGGAGAAGGGGGTCTCGGCCCCCTCGTCCCCTGGGGTCTCTGCCCGGTGGTCGCTCCCCGAGGGGTCCGAGCCCCCCTTGCTGCCGTTGTCCCTTCCTGGGGTGTCTGAGCTCTTCTGGTGGGTGCTGAAGGTGGTGGTGCCCGGGTGGGGGGCTCTGGGGTGGTCCTGCAGGGGGCAGCCCCGTGGTGGTGGTGGCAGGGGTTGGGGGCTGCCCCCCCAAATCCCCCCGGCACCCCCTGACCCAAGCAGCAAGCCCTCCTTGGTGCCCCCAGCCCCACCGAACCTCCCCTCACCCCCAGCCCGTCCCTGCCTTCACACACGGGGTCCTCCTCAGAGCCCCCAGACCCCTGGTGTAGGCACAGCAACCCCAGTGCAGCCCCCAGACCCCATGTACAGCCCCAAGCCCCCCATATGGAGCCTCCAGACCCCCACGTACAACCCCCAGACCCCATATGGAGCCCCCTGGCCCCCCAGTACAGCTCCCAAACCCCTCGCTGCTCCCCCAGACCCCCCTGTGCAGCCCCCAGACCCCATATGGAGCCCCCAGACCCCCATGTGGAGCCCTCAGACCCCCAAATAGAGCCCCCGGACCCCCATACGGAGCCCCCAGACCCCCAAATAGAGCCCCCAGACCCCATATGGAGCCCCCAGACCCTATAGGGAGCCCCCAGACCCCCATTTACTGCCCCCAGACCCCCCTGTGCAGCCCCCAGACCCCATACGGAGCCCCCAGACCCCCATTTACTGCCCCCAGACCCCCTCGTCCAGCCCCCAGCCCCCTCCCCGTCCACCCCCGGCGCCCCCCCTTACCCCAAGCCCCGCCCCCTGCCCCTTTTAACCCCGCCCCTTTCCGCCCCGCCCCCTCTAAGCCCCGCCCCCGCTCACCCCCCGGCGCCCCCCCACCAGGCCGCGCGCCCCCCGCGCCCCCCGCAGCCACATCCCGCCGCCGCTCCCCTCCAACGGCCCCGCCCCCTTCCCCCCCCTGAGCGGCAGCTCTGGCGACCAATGGCAGCTCGGCCTCCCGAGCCGCCGACCAATCAGAGCGCGGAGGCTGGGAGCGGCCAATGGGGGAGCGGGGGGCGGGACCGGGGCGGGAGGGAACCGGGAAGTGGCGGCGGGGCCCGGCCGCGTGCGGGGCCGGCATGGGACGGGGACCGGGAACGGGACCGGGACCGGGACGGGGGCGCGGAGCGGAGAACGGGGCCGGGACCCGCAACGGGATCGGGGCCAGGGCCGGGAATGGGACCGGGACCGGGACCGGGAAGGGACGGGGACGCAGACCGGCCCCGGCCCCGGTCCCGGCCGCCGCCCCGCCCCGCGGCAGGTCAGTGTCCCGGTGTCCCCGTGCCCCGGTGTCCCCATGTCCCGGTGTACCGGTGTCCCCTCATGTCCCGGGGTGACGGTGACCTCGTGTGACCCCATATCCCAGTGACCCCCACACACATCCCGGGGTGCCGGTGTCCCCACATCCCGGTGTCCTGGGGTGCCAGTGACCTCGTGTGACCCCGTATCCCGGTACCCCCCCATGTCTCAGGGTGCCGGTGACCCTGTGTGACCCCATATCCCAGTGTCCCGGTGTCCCCATATCCCGGTGTCCCCACATCTGGGGTGCCGGTGACCCCATGTGACCCCATATCCCGGTGTCCCCATATCCCAGTGTCCCCATGTCCCGGTGACCCCATGTGACCCCACATCTAGGTGTCCCTGTGCCCCGGTGCCCCCCCTATGCCCACCTCTCCCCCCCACCCTCCCCGGGCTCCCTCACCCCAGTTCCATCCCATTCCATCCCGTCCCATCCCGTTCCCGGTTCTGCCGCAGGAAGCAGCGTGCGGGGGCCAACCTGAGGCCCGAGCACCCCGAGGAGCAGGAGATCCCCTCCAGCCTGCGGGAGCTGATGCGGAGCCGCGAGGCCATGAAGAACCCCAAATCCGGGAGGAGGCGGGCGGCAGGTGGGGCACGGGGGGGCTCCGGGCCATGGCACGGCACGGGGTCTGCCCCCCCCGGGGTCCCCCATCCCCGTCCCGGCACGATGGGACCCCCCCTTTCAGCCCTAAATCCTGCCCGTGTCTCTCGCAGGGAAGCAGCAGCAGCCCAAGCCCCCGGCGGAGCACGGGGACATCGCGGTGCCCAAATTTAAGAGGGGGAAGGGGGAGTCGGAGCACTCCTACATCTGCCGCATGGAGCAGGAGGTGCAGCGCATCCTCTTCCTCACCAAGAACCAGGTGCAGCGCGAGCCCGAGAAGGAGGGGGCGGCACCGCAGAAATCCAGGAGGAAAAAAGAGTGAGAGCACGGCCCCACGGCGCGGCGGGGGCGGCGGGGATGAGCCCCAGCACGGGGCTTTGCCAGCTCCGGGGTTTCGGCTCCACGATCTGAGCCTCTGAAAGCAGCCCCTGAACCCCCTTTACCCTCCTGCTGCGGGGAGCCTGGGGCCAGGGCGGGGAGGGGAGAGCTGCAGGGTCATGGTTTTTGGGGAGATTTGGGGAGATTTGGTGCCCTACCTGCTCCGCTGTCCGCTCGCGAGCCCGGCTCATCACACGGCTCCCCAGGTTTCAGAAGAAGAAGCTGGACAAAGCCCGGAGGAGGAAGGAGGAGAAGAAAGAGGCTTTGCTGGAGAAGAGCCTGCTGCGAGGTGGGGCTGGGCTGGCACCGGAGGCACGGGGGGGAGGCGGGAGAGGGCGGCAGCGGCGCCCCCCAGCCTGACACCGGGCTCTGCCTCTCCCTCAGACACGGTGGCGTTCGGCGAGGTGGTGACGGAGCCGCCCACCCTCACCTCACGGCCCCGCCGCGGGGGTCCCGCCGAGCAGGTGAGCTGCAGAATCCAGCCCGAGGCTCCTGCCCCGTGGCCGTGCCCTCCCGTTCCCTTCGGCCCCCCCTGATTTGCCCCGTTTGTGCCCGCAGGCTGGGCGCAAGCGGCTCCTGCTGGCTCCTCGCCTGGGCCGGGTGTCCCCGGCGGCACCGATGTCGCTGGCTCGGCAACGCATCGTGCAGGAGGAGAGGGCGCGCGTCGTGCAGGCCTATCGCGACATCCAGCGGCGCAAACGGCAGCAGAGGGAGGCCCAGGCAGCCCGTGGGGTGCCCGGCTGAGCCCTCCCCTTCGTCCTCCGTCCCGGCGAGGGGGCACAAGAGCCCCCCGGACCCTCACGTGGAGCAGCAGAGGGGTGGCAGCTGGCTGGGTGTGCAGCGGGGGGGACACAGAAGGCCAGGATGTGACAGGGGGCGGTTGTCCCAGCCCTGTGCTGCTGCCCCGACTGCGCCCTGGGGCTCACGAGAGCCGTGCAACCTTCCTGGCACCTGCGCCGCAGCCAGGAGCCTGTGGTGCCATGGACTCGTTTGTAATAAAATGCCATTTTCTGATGGTGCGAGCACGTCTCTGCTTCCCAAACCTTCCTTCCCAAACCTTCCCAAACCTTCCTTCCCAAACCTTCCCAAACCTTCCCAAACTGTCCTGGCACGGGGTCCCAGCTGCGCTTCCTCCCTTCAGGGTGTTGGGGAAGGCGCGGCGCTGTGCCCGTGGCGTGGCGTGCCGGCAGATGGCAGTCCCAGCGTGGGTCCTGGCCGTCACCGCGGGCTGGCAGCGCTGGCACCGCGTGCCCTCCGCTTGGGGCAGGGCCCTCGGCTGGGGCTGTTGTGCCTGGATGTCACCCACCCGCCTCCCACCCCGGTGCTAGGGAGCGAGCCGAGCCCGGGGACGTGAAGCAGCCCCGAGGCTGAGGCCAGGTTCACCTGTGTGGTGTCACCGTCCCCCGTTGTCACCCCTCGGGGACACAGCTGAGCCCCCAATCCTTCACCATGCTCCCAGCACCACCACCCCACCCTATATCCCTGCGATTCCCTGGGCAGGATTGCTCCTACAGTCAAAACAACGCCCAAACCGACCCCGCACCGGGGTTAACGCCCCCCTGGTGCCCCCTGCTCCCACCCTGAGGACCGGGGAGCGCTCCCGGCACGGCGCAGCCCACGTGCGCCTGCGGCTGCTTCACCTGCGCGGCACAAAGGCAGCGCTGTTCGGCCTCCCCGTGCCACAGCCCCAGCACAAAGCGCTGCCTGTTGCAGCGGGGCCGCCCCGCGCCCTGCGGCCGGCGGTGTCCAGGGGCTCCCGTGGTGCCGGGAGGGGCCGGGGGCACCGGTGGCAGCAGGGACGGCACGGCCAAAACCAGCCCCGGTGCCCTTGCGCAGGGCTGAACGGGGGCAGCGTCTGCGCGCCCTGGTTTTGGGGTGTTTGCTGCCCCCAGGGCTGCCTCCTCTGCGCCCCCCCAGCAAGGCGGTGCTGTGCCATGGCTGGATGCGTGCTGGGGACCGCGGTGTCCCCATCCTGGTGTCCCCATCCTGGTGTCCCAAGGGGGCAGCTGCTGCGTGCCCAGCCTGGCTCCAGGCACACGGGGGACACGCCGCGTGCCGCGCGGTGCCGGTGGCAGGGAGGAGGGCACGCTGCTGTGGTGGCAGCCCCGGGGACCTTGAGCTCCTGGCGCTGCCTGGAGACGTCCCCGCTGCCTGCTGGCGCCAGGCAAACACGGGTGACGCAGCACAACCCCCGGGGGCACCGGTAGCTCCTGCAGCAGGGCCGGGCGCCTGCTCCTGCTGCGCACCCCGGTAGCACCCACAGACGTCCCCAGCTTTTGGGCACCGACCCCTGCCGGGGCTGTGCCACGTCCCCGCAGCTGGTGGCATTCCCAGTAGCGAGAGGGAAGGCGCTGGCAGGGCTGGGGCCAAAACCCAGGGCCGTGTGTGTGCCAAACTCCCGCGCGGGGCACGGTGCTCTCAAGGAGAGCGGGGTCACCCGCCTCCCCCAGCCACCGCCACGGAGCCATTTCAGGCCCTGAATAATTCATGGCGCTGCCGCTCGCCCGGCCGCAGGCTTCCTGCCTGGCAGGAGAAATCGCTGCGGAGGGGAAAGGCAATCCGGGCAGGAGAAACCGCCCCCGACCTTGGCACGTCCTCCGCGCCGTGCTGCTTCCCGCCGGGCAGCCCATCTGCCCGCGGGCTGCCGGTCCGTGCCGAGCCTGCCAGCTCCTGGCACGGCCACCCCGTCTGTAGCCTGGCCCCGGTGCAGGCTCCCCGGGGTGCTTGGGGAGCAGGATCCCAGTTGGGACCTTGCCTCGTCCCTTTGGGGGATGCACGATGACACCGAGGTGGAAGCCCTTGGCCGCGGCACAGCCGGGGATGGAGCAGCGCAGCCGGGTCCCCCCTGTCCCCATCGGGTGCCACCATGTAGGAAAATTCAACTTTAATGGGTCTGACCTGAAAAAGGGAGGGGAAAAACCAACGAGGGAGCCGGGGGGAGGGGGTCCCAGCTCCGTCGATGCCCCCCCCGAGGGTGATCCCCGAGCCCGGCGCGGGGAGAGAGGCGGAGAGGGAAGGCACCGAGAAGGCGGCCGGAGCCGCGGGGGGAGACCACCGGGTCCCCCCCATCCCCTGGTGAAGGGGAAACTGAGGCACAGCGGGGGCAGCACTGGGAGAGCTCGGGGATGGCTCGAGGTCCAGCACGAAGGGGCGCAGCGCCCAGTCCCAGCGCCGGGACAGCCGCCCCGTGCCCCTGGCTGTCCGGCAGCAGTGTCCCTGTCCCCGAGGGGCCGGGTGTCTGGTGAAGGCAGCAGTGGGGTGGCTCGGGGTGGCCCTGCAGGAGCCGGTCCTCGTGGCAGGGTGGGCAGCAGGGACGAGGGGAGCCGGGCAGAGCAGGCAGCTTGCGGGTGCCACAGCCGGGCGGCACGGCGCTGGCTCCGGGGCCACATCCAGGCGTCCCCAGCTCAGGAACCAGCTCTGGCGGGGGCGGATGGACGAGGCGGGGAGGGACGAGACCTCAGAGGATCAGGACAGCAGGGCCACGGCTTTTTTGGCTCCGTGGAACCTGGGCTTCACCACCGGTTCCTGCTGTACGGGGACTGCACCTACGGGCAGAGCGGGATGGCACCGGGCAGGCGTGACGGCACGGCACGGCACGGCACGGCACGGAGCGGCATCACCCCGGTGCCTGCCATCCCCAGCTCTGCCCTCCCCCGGAGACATCAAGGCACGGAAAGACTTTGTACCTGGGCAGGAGCCCAACCCTGCTGCCCCTTCGCCGGCTCCCTCGTTGCTCATTAACTCACCTGGCCGCTCCGCTGCGCCGCGGCGTGCCGGGCCTGCACGGCGAAGGCGTCCTCGGCTCGCAGCGTGGAGCTGGCGCTGCCCGCGGCCGGGCTGGCGGCGGTGGCACGGGGCAGGATCATGTCGTAGGGCCCTTCGCTCTGCAGGGGGGAAAAATGGGTCCGTGGGGGCACCGGGAGCACCCCCAGCCCACGGGCGCACTCTCTGTGGGGTCCTGGGGAGCAGCATGGCGTGGGGGGGACCCTCCCCAGCACCCCATTACCAGCACCTGCAGGGGACCCATCACCATCTCAGAGGAGAGGGCTCTCACCTTGTGCATCAGGGCCATCTCCGTGGGCTGGTAGACGCTGGTGAGCAGCTGCCCGTTGTAGCCGCTGTACGGGGACACCGGCTTCTTGGCTGGAAAGAAACGGGGACGGTGAAAACGGGGGGCTCGCGCCGCCACCCCCACCCCACCCGGGGCCTCGTTAGCAGGTTTAACGAGCAGCCAGCTGCTCTGCGCCCTTCCCGGGGGCCGGGAGGGACGTCCCTGGAGGTTTGCATCACTGCGGGGTGGGGGAGCACCGCCCCGTGTTATTATTGTAGGGTCTCCCCAGCGCCGCCAGCTCGGCGACACGTCCTCCTGTAGGGAGCAGCGCCCGCCCGGGGCGGAGGGCCGGGAGCCGCGGGCACCCCACGCCGGGGAAGGGAGCACCCCCGGAGCGGGGTGAGCTCAGCCTAAACTGGTAAACCCAGCCCGGCGTGTTTTGGGGGAGCCACAACAATCGCAGGCCTCGCTCCCAGCCGCCCGGGCGCGTCGCAGCAGCCGTCTCGCAGCCCGTGCGTCGCGCCCGGTGCCTACCGAAGGAGGGCTCGTCCATGGAGAAGGCTTTGTTCTCCACGAACATGCTCTGCGACTTCTGCTCCTTCAGGATGGTCTCGTAGCCCACCCCCCGCGTGGGGTAGCCGTCGTCCTCGTAGGCTTGCTCGGGGCCCCGCCGCGTCACGTGCGTCACCTCGGGGATGACGTAGAGGAGGATGAAGGCGCAGGCGTTGGCCACCAGCGCGATGGCCAGCGTGGGGTCGTCCCAGCCGGGCTTCTCGCCCGCCCGCTGGTTCCCGTAGAGGTACATGGCCGTCCACGCCACCCAGATGGCCATGGAGAGGCCGGTGGTGGCCAGGATGAAGGCGCCGTGCTTCCTCCAGCGCGTGTAGCGGCCGCAGAGCGCCGGCCAGGCGGTGCCGAAGGCGGCCACCAGCAGGACCATGACGTAGGTGAGCGCCAGGACGAAGTCGGCGTCTGCCAGCACGCAGGGGTCCGCGGGGCCGCCCTCCCGCCGCGCCACGGTGATGGTGAGCCACTCGGCGTTGATGATGACCTCCACCAGGGCGAGGAGCAGGGCCACCGCCAGCGTCACCCAGCCCCGCGGGCCCCGGTTCCTCCGCGCTAGGAAGTTGAGGGTGACGGCGTGCGCCAGCAGGCAGGAGAAGCAGAGGCCGAAGAGGACGCCGAAGAGGAAGCGTCGGGAAGCGCAGGTGGAGAAGTTGGGCCCCACGACGAAGTCAAACGTCAGGCAGAACAGCCCGAAGGTGCCCAGCATGAAGAAGACCTGCGTGGCCACCAGGCTCTTCTTCGGAGGGTCCTGCACGAAGGGCAGGCTGGCCACCAGCACGATGGTGAGCACGAAGCTGGTCACCACGCCCAGGCTGGCCACGGCCTCCACCGCGATGCCCCAGCCCGCCGAGAGGTCGCAGAGGTTGTAGTAGAGCGAGGACAGGTCCTTGCCGCAGCCCGCCGGGGGGGTGCTCTGGGCACGGCCAGGGGGCAGCAGGGCCAGCAGGACGCAGGCGGCCGCGGGCAGCAGCCCCGCAGCCCCCATCCTGCACCCTGGGGTGGGCGCTGAGCGCGGCGTCCACGGACCCTGTGGGGAAGAGGAGGCGTTACAAGGAGCCGTCTCTGGGATTTGGAGCTCCCTGCCCTCGGTCCCTGGTCCATCTCCCACCAGACCACCGCTGGTGACGGGGTCCCGGTGAGCCCGGGATGTGCCAGCACCACGCCGCAACCCCGAGCAGCTCCGGGTGCAGCCCCAGATGGACACACATCCCCCAGCCCTCCTTGCCTGGACGCAGCACCGTGCCCGGGAGCAACGAGCATGGGTCGGGGCCGGCCGCAGAGGCACCACCCGGGGCCGGGTCGGTCCCCTTGGCACGGCACTGCGCACGCCGCACGTTCCCCTTTCCACTTCTCCTGTCCCACTTCCCTCCTGTGGCTCCGGGCACTGACCCAGCACAGGTCCCGTGTTTGGCCCCACACAGCAGAGCTCCCCGCCGCACGCAGCCGCAGCCTGGCACGGCACGGCACGGTGTGGCACGGCACGGCACGGCCCCCAGGGCACGGGGGTCCCTGACCCCGCTGCCAGCCCCCAAGGAGCGTGGGGTGCCCGTGGGAAGGAGGAAGGCGAGGGGAAAGCTGCAGCCCCCTGCGCTCCCCCCAGCTGGAGGGAGGAAATGGGGCAGGAAACCTGCGACAAGGTCACCTCGGGGCTGGGATGGGGGAGGTGGGGGGCCCCACATCGCTGCCCCCATCCCTGCGCCCCCCGAAAGCCCTCTCTGCTCCCCTCCCGGGGCCAGGCACCCCCCCGGTGTCCAGGCTCTGCCCAGCCCCCCCGGGCCGGAGCCACCCCATGAGATGGGGACGGGGAGTCCCGGTACCGGGAAGGGGGGAAAACAACCCCAGCCGCCCCCGGCCCGGCCGGTGCCCCCCACCCCTCGCGGTCCCCCCACGTCCCCGAGCGGTGCCGGCCCCAAACTCGCCCGGAGCCTCCCCAACTTTGCGGCCAGGAGAGCCCCGGGGTGGACGGCTCCCGGTGCCGGTGCCGGTGCCGGCCCCATTTGCGCTCCCGGTGCCGGTCCCGTTTGCGCTCCCGGTGCCGGTTTCGCCCCCGGTGCCGGTTCCCGGCTCCATCCCGGTGCCGGTGCTGCCCAGCCCCGCGGGTTTCACCCCCTCCCGGCCCCTCTCACCGGCTCCAGCCCCCCGGTGTCCCGGCCGCTCCGCTCCGCTCCGTGCCGAGCCCCGAGCCCGCAGCCCCGTGCGCGCCTGCCCGGCCCGGCCCGGCCCCTCCCCGAGGTGCGCCGCTGCCGGGGGGGCGCGCCCGGGACCTGCCCCAGCGCACCGGGCTGGGGAGGGGGGCACCCAGCGGGGGCTGTCCCCAAAAGGAGGGGACAGAACCGGGGTGAAGGGGGGGAGCTGGGTGGGAGCGAGTCGGGAGCCCCCCTCCGAGCAGCGGTGCGATGAGCGTGCAGGGGCTCAGCCCGTGCCGCAGCCCCCGGGGGCTTCTTGGGGTGACGGGGACAGAAACGGGGTGGCCTCACCGATGGGGGGGGGCTCTGCACAGGGTGCTCGCTGCGGTGCTGAGCCCGGGAACCGAAGGCGAGCAGCCCCGAGGGGCCTCCCGGAGGAATGTCAGCCGGCGGCTCAGCCCTTGGCACTGAGAGAGGCCTGCAGCCAGCGAGGGGCTGGGGGCTGGGGAAACCCCAGTCCGGGGGCTCGGTGGTCCCAGGAGCGGGGCTGGGAGCGGGGCTGACCCTACACCCACAGCTCATTCGGGGCACCCCAAAACCACCGCGTCCCCCGGGGCTCGGGGATGGGGAAGAGCCGAGGGAAGGCTCGGGGCACCCCGGGGACCCGTGGCCCCGCTGGCCCCGCAGGAGGTTTCCAGGCAGGCGCTGCTATTTTGGGAGGGTGAAGCAAGAGGGTGAAGGATGCAGCCGAAAGTTCAGCGCGCCGCTGGCGGGTCCTCCCCCCGACAAAAACGATCCCAGGGAGGCAGAGCCGGGGCTGGCAGCACCGTGGCACGAGGGGTGGCACCGTGGGGACAGGGCAGGACACCGGGGGCGGGTGCTGCACCCACAGCCACCGTCCCTCCTGCCCTCTTTAGCCCTAAAAAGCTCTTGGCACCAGCACCACACCGGGGCAGCCTCCTCCCTGCCTGCTGGGGGCACCCCCCCGTGCGCCCCCATGCATGGAGCAGGGTGGCACAACGGGGCCCCGCCACCTTCCCACCTCCCCCCATGGCCTCTCCGTGCCTCAGTTTCCCCGGGGATTTGGGGTCGGGCTGGGAACGGGGACCAGCTTCCCCCGGCGCCCCCGCTGCCCCCGCCCCGTGCTGCAGAGGCCAGGCTGCACGCGGTTCCTGCCGCGCTTCCTTCCGCTCACGGCGTGCTCCCCGCGGTGCCTGGCCCGAGCCCCCGCTGCCCCCCCCAGCCCCCCCAGCTCCTTGTGGGGCCACCCGCCAGCACCCATCCTGCCGAGGCCGCCCCGTGGTGCCCGGTGCCTGCCCACGTGTGCCCACCACCTCGGGTTGTTGCCCCCCCCGCCCCTTTCCCCTGTCCCCCAAGCTTTCCAGCCCCGGTTTCTCAGGAGGGGTTTTTGTAGGTCCTACAGGAACACCCCGCTGGGGAGGCAGCCGAGGGGGGGTAAATTGGGTGCGAGGCTGCCGTGTGCTGGTGGCATTGTGGGGCTGGGGCGTTGGGCACCCAGTTCAGCCCAGTCCCGGTGCCGTGGCCGTGCTGGGGACGGGTGCCCCGGTGGCAGAGCTGGCAGAGCCGGACCCCGGTGGCACAGCAGCCGCGGCGAGGGGCTGGGGGGGGGGGCAGCTCGGCACAGCCCGGGAGCCTCGCCAGGCTCCTTCACGGGGCGAGCTTCCGAAAACACCGCATTTTTTCCAGCCTTACCTCTCCTCCAGAGCCACGGGGCCAGGCGGCGGCACCAGGCCCTGCTCCGCGGCGGCTCCCTCTCGGCCTCACCTTGGCGAAGGTGAGGGCCCTACCTTGTGGGGGGGGCGCCCTGTGTGCTCGCCCCCCCCTTTTTCCCGGCTGTTTACGCCGGGGCTGGGGAGCTGTTTTCCATCTGAGCCGGTTCTGCCCAGCGGCGAGCCCCCTCTCCGCAGGCGGACGCGGTTAAGCACGGTTCCACCTCCCTCTCCAAGTAAATAAGCGCTGCCGGGGGGGGGGCTGGCAGCCTCCCCGGGCTCCCTCCGCACGCAGAACCGGAGCTGGGGCCCCAACGCTTGGCCCTTCCTGGGCAATTCCCCCCCCTTGCCCCGTAACCCCCCCCCCTCAGGAGCTGCGGGGTGGGAAATCCTGCTGGAGGTTGGGTGGGAGGCGCTGGGTGCTGGGGTTAATGTCTAATCCGGTCCCGAAATGCCAGAATTAATGGGGCGAGCACCTCCCGGGTACCACCCGCCCCGCTGAGGTTGGGGTTTAACCCCGTCGGCAGCACCGGGGGGGCTGTAATGGGGTCGGTCTGCCCATGGGGGCTCGGGCTGGGGGGTGCTGGGGGCTGATCCTGCCCCAGGGCGCACGGTGCTGGGCGTGCGGCGTTGCCCGTGTGGGTCAGCCCCACGTTATGGGATCATTTTATGGGCACTGAGGGCAAAGGTGAGCAGGGACCCCGCTGCCCCCCGTCCCACCCCGCTCCCGGGCTCAGTAGGGTGGGCACGGGGCAGCCCAAATCCCCCCGGGGGCCGGCTGAGCCCCCCCGCCACCGGGACAGCCCCACGGGGGCCGGTTTATGGGGAATTACAGCAGAAAGGCCAGGATTTTGGGGGGATTACACTAAGGACCTTAGGGGGGAATTAGGGAGGAATGTGGGGCCATGGGGCTGGAGCTCCGAACCCGGCCGTGCTGGGTGCTGGGTGCTGGGTGCTGGGTGCCAGCCCCATGGGGGGGTCCTGCCCCTGCCCTCTGGTGGCCCCTGGGGCCAGGCAGGCTGGCACGGTCACAGCGGGAGGGTGGCACCTCGTGGGGGGTGCCCCAGGAGGGTTTTGGGGGGATTAAAGGTGGTGAGACCCAGCCCCACGCGCAGGGGGTGCTGCGCCCCTTTCCCAAGCACGGAGCCGGACCCAGGCAGGTTTTGGTGTGAAAACAGGCGTTTATGGGGGCGGGAGCAGCCCCATTACGCCTCGGAGGGGCTGCAGAGCCCCCCAGCACCCAGCCCCCCAGCCATGGCTCCTGGGGGCTTCGATGGAGCCACGGTGTGGGGGCAGCCCCCAGCCCCCCCCATAACCGCACCAGCACCCCGGGGTGGGCGCAGCCGGGCCGTGTCCCCCAGGGAGGGTCTCACAGGGTGCCGGGGGGGCGATGCCAGCTCACAACCCCCCCCCCCGGTGCCGGGCTCAGCCCCCTGGCTCTGGTGGGGGCTCAGCAGGGGGGTGGGGGGGTTATATGGCATCTGTCCCCACCGCTGGGGCAGCCGCTGTGTGGGGAGGGGGCTCCCAGCCTGGTGCCGACCCCGGGGTGGGGGGCAGCGTGGGGGGAGGTCGGGACCCCCCCGCCTCAGCTCCCCAAAAAAGGGCTGGGATGGGAGCTGGGGGGGCTGGGAGCAGGGGGCTCCTTGAGAGCTGCGGGTGCTCAGCGCCCTTTGGGGGGGGGGCAGGATGGGTGCTGCGCCCCCCCAGCCCCCCTCAGACCCCCCCCCAGCTATATTTTTTTTATGAAATCAAGATGTTCTTGGCTGGGGGGCTGGGGTTGGGGCTGGTGGCCACGGCGTAGGACCAGTGGCCGGGAGGTGGTGGGGACTGGGGGGGACTGGGGGGGACTGGGAGGCACTGGGGGGCTCGGGGGGGGTCCGGTTGTGCCCCGCGCCCCGGCCCATTCACAAATCCCTGCGCCACGCCCTGCGCTCCTATTGGCTGGGAGGGGGCAGGCTGCAGCCAATCAGAGAGGCGCCCTCCGAGTGTGTGTGTGTGTGTGGATGGGGGGGGGGGGGGGGAGGGGGGGCAAACCCGAGCGCTGCGTTCTGATTGGTCAGAACCGCCCCCTAAATTCACATCCCCCGGGGGTGAGCTGCGGGGAGAATCCCAATCCCAATCCCAATCCCAATCCCAATCCCAATCCCAATCCCAATCCCAATCCCAATCCCAATCCCAATCCCATCCCAGACCCCACTGCCCCTGCCCCACTGTCCCCTACCAGGGATTTTGGGGGGGTCCCAGCCCCACTGCCCCCTGTCAGGGATTTTTTTTGGGGGGGGGTCCCAGCCCCAGCGCCCCCCAGGCCCAGCGGAGGATCGTGTGTCCCTCCCTGCGAGCCGGGGGGGCTTTGGCCCCATATCCCAGGGGATGGAAGCACTGACCCGGGCAGCCCCCCCCCCACCCCCCTCACCCCCAGCTGGCGGCGTGGGAGAGATGTCAATTAGCTGCCAATTAAATCTGGGTAATCAGCACCCCCGGGTGCTTGGTGGCATCGATCGCGGCAGCTGCGGCACGGCCGCGTTAACCCTTCCCCAGCCCTGACCCCATTTGTTCTGCAGGGGGGGGTCCCTGTCCCCACCAGCCCCCACATCTTCCCTCCCCACCTCCTCCGAGCAGCGCCAGATGGGTCCCCCCCCCCCCCGCCCACACCCAGCATCTGGAGACCCCTGGGCTAAGCCCCTGCTCCTGGCTCATCCCCTGGGTTTCGGCACATCCAGGCGGTGCCGGGGGCTGGAGCTCCTCACCCCCACGTCCCGTCCTCCTCCAGACGCTCCGGATCCGTCCCCTGTCCTCAAATCCCCTCGCTGGCACGGGAACACCCCCAACCACGGCGGCACCGCGCCAGGACCCGGCAGCCTGACGCAGAGGGGCAGATGGGCCGAGCCCCCCTGCTCGGATAGAGCCCCCCCCTTCCCCTCCACAGCCATTCTGCCCCATACACGGCCCCCCCTGCACCCCGTGTCCCTCCGACAGCATCCCTCCTGCTGCCGGGTGTCCGCCACCAGCGTTGGCACCAGCGTGAGCGTCGTGGCCACCTCGCGGGGTTTGCGCCTCGCTGAGTTTGGCACCAGAGCTGCAGCGACGCGGGTGCCGGCGCTGATCCCAGTAGTTTGGGATTAGCTGTGCCCATGTCTGTGGGGTCTGTCCCCTGCTGTGTCCCATGTGGGGGCTCCAGGCCCTGCTCCCCACCCCAGCGGGGGTCTCAGGGGCCACAAACAAAAGTGGGGTTTGCTCAGGCTGCCCCAGCAGATGTTACCACGCAGAGGGGTGCCCACATCCCGCGGTACCCAACTGCTGCAGGGAGCAGGGCGAGCACCTCATCCCATCCCCATATCCCCATCGCCCCGCCCCGCATCCCGCACCAGGGCTGCGGGGCCAAACTCCCCCCCCCCCAAAAAAAAAAACCCCGCAAGAGCCCCCCGAGAGGTGGGCGAGGGGCCAGCGGAGGCCGTCCCCGGGCAGCCGCGCAGCACACGCAGCGCCTTGGCTGCAAAGGCTGGGAAAAGGGCAGGCAGTTCCTGCCGGATGCCATGGTGATGGGAGGGCGAGGGCCGCATGAATGAATACCCACGAGCAGGGGGAGCGGGGGGGCCGCTCCGCGCTGTGCCCTGAATGCAAAGACCCCCCCCACACAAAAGGGTCGTGGCCGTGCGCACCATGGCGCACCGGTGCCGTGGGCGAGCGGTGCCGACCCCGCACCGTGCCCGGGGCTCACCGGGGCACCCCCGGCACGACACCCCGGGGGGATGCAGGATCAAGAAGGGGGGGGGGGGGGGGGGGCCAGGGTGGGATGGATTGGGGCTGGGAGCCGTTCCCGTGGTAACGGCGGGTCCCAGTTTCCACCAATCGATGTGGCGGCGCGGGCTGGGAGGGCTGGGAGGGCTCGTGGCCTACATAAGCCCCGGCGGGCACCGCGCGCCCGCGCCGCCGGCAGATGCTCTTGCGAAGCCATGGGGAGGCTGACGGGCGCACGGCCCGTGGCCGCTCATCGCTGGGGCTCCACGGCCACTGCCTTCCTCCTCCTCCTCCTCACCGTGCAGGCCGGTAAGGGTGGTCGCAGCCGGGGGAGGCGTGGAGGGGTCCCGGGGTCGCAGCCCCGCTGCCCTCGCCGTGTGCCGGGGTGGGGTTGGGCACGGGGTGGGGGGCTGGTGGTGGTCACGGGGGGCTGGGCGCGGCTCTCCGGCAGCCGTGGTGGCACGGGGAGGGCTGGATGTGGCTCCTCGACGTGCCCGTGGTGGCTGGGAGGTGCCTGGGGGCGAGGGCTGGGCTCCCCGCTGCCCGGTGGTCAGGCGATGCGGGGCGAGGGGCTGCGATCGCCTCCCTGATCCCCGCTCAGCCGGGATTAAGCCGGCGCTGGGATGGGTAATCTGGGTAAACTGGGATGGGTAATCTGGGTAAACTGGGATGGGTAATCTGCGGGATCGCCGGCCGGCAAGCAGCAGATTTGAGAGACGGAGCCGAATTCCCCAGGGGAAAGATGCTCCGGGGGGAAGGTGGGAGATGTGCCCCCACCCACGGCAGTGCCAGGGCTGTTGGCACCCCCAGCCCCTTCCTGGAGCTCAGGGAGCCCCCCCAAAGCCACCAGCCCTCGTGTGCCCCCCCGTGCCAGCCTGCCCAGGATGCTGGGGGTCTGGGGCAGTGCCCAGGGCAGGCTCTGCTCACGTCGGGGACAGGACGGGGGCTGGCAGCCCGGGCTGGGAGCCAGCCCTGCCCGGCACGGGGCCATTTCCCAGCACGGCCCAGCCTGGGACACGGTGGTCCCAACCCCGCTGCTGCGGAACGGCAGCTTGTTGGCTCCCAGGGACACCACTGTCCCCACGTCCCCTCGCCCTCCCCACGCCCCCTTGGCACCGGCCAGCCTTTTGGCACGGGGAGGAGCGCGGGGAGGACGTGCACAACGCCGGGCTCCCCCAGCCACCCCCCGTGCCAAGGGGCTGTGACTCTCCCACCTCCCCGCAGCCCAGAGAGCCGAGCTCGGGGGCGACGCCACGGCTGCCACCATCAACCACTCGCTGACGCTGCTGCAGCGGCTGCAGGAGCTGCTGCAGAACGGCAACGGCAGCGACTCGGTGCTGCGGGTGCGCACGGCTGCCTCCGATGAGGCCAAGGTCTTCCACACCCACCAGCTGCTGCTCAGCCTCCAGAGCGAGGTCTTTGAGGGTCTCCTGCGCAACCAGAGCGTCGTCACCCTGCACGAGCCCCCCGAGACCGCCGCGCTCTTCGAGAAGTTCATCAGGTGTGCGCCGGGGGGGACCCCGCGGGATGGGGAGGTCCGGGGGGGGGATGCCAAGGAGGGAGGTGTTGCCCTAGGGAAAGTGGGGAGTTTTGGGGGATGGAGATGCCCAAAGGGATGAGCTGAGGAGGGAGATGTTCCCCTGGGGATAGCGGGGGCTTTGTGGGATGGGGATGGCCTGGGGGATGCAGCCAAGGAGGGAGAGGTTCCCCTGGGGACAATGGGGAGTTTTTGGGATGGGGATGCCCAAAGGGATGAGCTGAGGAGGAGGAGATGCTCCCTTGGGAACTGCAAAGACCTCCCGGGATGGGGACAGCAGGAGGGGTGCAGCCAAGTGGGGACGACGCCACCAGGGACCATGGGGACCCTGCAGGGTGGGGATGCTGCAGGGTGCAACTGAGGAGGGAGGGTGCTCCCCCAGGGACCTGCTGGAGCACGGGGCTGCGCAGCGGGGTGGGAAAAGGACCAGGGGACAGCAGTGTCACCGCGCCACGCTCCGCCCCAGGTACCTGTACTGCGGGGGGGTCTCCATCCTGCTGCACCAGGCCATCCCCATGCACCAGCTGGCCAGCAAGTACCGGGTGTGGGGGCTGCAGCGCGGCGTGGCCGACTACATGAGGAGCCACCTGGCCAGCGAGTCGAGCCAGGGCCACGTGGTGGGCTGGTACCACTACGCCGTGCGTGTCGGGGACGCGGCGCTGCAGGAGAGCTGCCTCCAGTTCCTGGCCTGGAACCTTTCGGCCGTGCTGAGCAGCGCCGAGTGGGCTTCGGTCAGCGTGGAGCTGCTGCTGCTGCTGCTGGAGCGCTCCGACCTGGTGCTGCACAGCGAGCTGGAGCTCTACACCGCCGTGGAGAGCTGGCTGAGCCGGCGGCAGCCCGAGGAGGCGGTGGCCGAGCGGGTGCTGCGCGCCATCCGCTACCCCATGATCGCCCCCAGCCAGCTGTTCCGGCTGCAGGCGCAGTCGGCGGTGCTGGCGCGGCACCACGGCGCCGTGCGGGACCTCCTCTTCCAAGCCTTCCAGTTCCACGCCGCCTCCCCCTTGCACTTCGCCAAGTACTTCGACGTCAACTGCAGCATGTTCCTGCCCCGCAACTACCTCGCGCCCAGCTGGGGCTCCCAGTGGGTCATCAACAACCCGGCGCGGGACGACCGCAGCACCAGCTTCCAGACCCAGCTGGGGCCCAGCAGCCACGACGCCGGCAAGAGGCTGACCTGGAACGCGCTCTTCTCGCCGCGCTGGCTGCCCGTCAGCCTGCGCCCCGTCTACTCGGACTCGGTGTCGGGCGCCGTCCAGGCGGCGCGCATCGAGGACGGCCGCCCGCGCCTCGTCGTCACCCCGGCCATGAGCAGCCCCGATTTTGCCGGCGTCAGCTTCCAGAAGACGGTGCTGGTGGGCGTGCGGCAGCAGGGCCGCGTGCTGGTCAAGCACGCCTACAGCTTCCACCAGAGCTCGGACGAGGCGGCCGATTTCCTCGCCCACGCCGACCTGCAGAAGCGCACCTCCGAGTACCTCATCGACAACTCCCTGCACCTGCACATCATCGTCAAGCCCGTCTACCACTCCCTCATCAAGGCCAAGAAGTAGCGGGGACCAGCCCTGCCCCGCTGCCGCCGGACTGGGTGCGCGGGGCTCTGCCTCTCCAACCCCCTCCTCCCCGTTTTGTAGGTAGACAGAGGTCCCCGTGCCGGGGGTGCCCACCCCTGCCCGGCCGTCCCAGTGCCACCCAATGTCCCCATCGCCGTCCCCGTGTGCCTGCAGGGAGCTGGAGAGCTCTGGAAACGCGCAGCCGGGGGCTCAGCCTGTGCTGTGCCAAGGGGCACCGGAGTGGGGACAGGGACAGCCCCCGTAGTGCCACCCCACAGCCCCCACGGTCGCAGCTCGGAGCGTGGCAGGGCAGGGGGGTCCCCGCTGCCTCCCCCGGCAGAGGACACTTGTGGGGTGCTGCCCCCACTCGCAGCCTGCAGCTGCCTCACCCCCGCCCGGGCACCCCTTACCCCTTCCTAATAAAAGCAGAAAACAAGCACGGGGATCGCGGGGGCGTCTTTGGGGCCTCCTCCAGCCCCTGGGGACGGGCAGGACCGGGATGGGATCGCTGTGTGCCCCCGGGGGGCTCGGGTCCCTGCTTCAGCAGAGGTTTGGCACAGGGAGAGCGGCGTGGCCGGCCCCAGCAGGAGCTGTGCCGGGGGCACCCTGGGGACCCTGCGCTCCCCAAGGGGTCTGAGCCCTCCTAGACTCGGTGCCACCCCCTCTGCTTTGCTGCTGCCGGCTCCGTGCCGGGGAGCAGAAGGTGCGGGGCCGGTCCCGTTGCTGGCGGCGCGGGGCCCTTTGTGCTCCTCAGTGTCCCTTTGTCCCCGGGCCGGGGCTCAGAGCCAGCTTTGTGCGCGGTGCCGAGGGGCACAAAGGCACCTCTGTGAGCACAGCACCCAAGGTGCCCGCTGCCCGTGCACCCTGAGTCGCTTTGTGGTGCTGGCACACCACAGGGACCCTTTTTTGTCCCTTTTTGGGGCCCCACCCGCACTGTCCCCAACCCCCCCAGCTTGTGGGTGATGCCAGGGCAGGGGGACCCCAAGGCTGACCCCATCACAGCTGCCAGCATCCCTGCTGCCTCCCGTTGCCATGCAGATTTTGACCTTTCTGGTAAAGCAAACCTTCAAAAAAAAAAAGCTGCCCTGCTTCCACCGAGCCCCCCCCAGCACAACGGGGCAGCAGCGGTGCTCAGCTGGGGTCTGGGGGCCACAAACACTGTCCCCACACATCCCTTTGGGCCCCCCATGCCCGGAGCAGTGTTTGGGAAGGATCCAGCCCCATAGCACGGACGCTTCCCCCCCCCGGCAGCCCCATCCCCGGCCACCAGCCGTGTTTTAGGGTGAGCGCAGCGGGCAGCTTGTTAATAATTGACCGGGGGAAAAGCCTCCAGCTCGGTGGCTCCGTGATAACAGCCGGGCTGTGTTTACCCAGCGCTGATAACCCCGGCCCCCAGCACCGCAGGCGGCTCTCGTGAGGAGGGGGTGAAGCAGCTGGCGGGGCGAGGGGGGCTTCGTCTGCCCTGGGACCCCGCTGCCGCTGCGGGGTGCTCTGCTCCTGGGGCTGGGGACGCGCCACGGGGCACCCCGCTGCTGCTCCATCCCGGGGGGGCTCTGCTGTGCAAGAGGGGAGGTGGAAGGGAGAAAGGACACCGCCGCCTTCCCACCCCCTGCTCGGCCCTGGCGGGACAAAACAGGAAGCGTGAGGCGGGGAGCTGCTGTTTATTCACGCTAGAGGAAAAATAAAATCGGGAGGGCAAAGGGCCAAGGAGCATCTGTGCACAGCTCCACGGTTTCTGTGCGATCCACCGGGCCTGGCTCCGCTGCTACTCCTGTGGGGAGAGCGGGCGGGGGGTCTGGGGGCTGCCCCACGGAGGCAGAGACCCCCAGGAGCGGGGTGTGAGGCTGCAGGGAGCTCACCTTGGCAGCATCCTTTTCCTCGCTCTCTTCCTCATACTTGGGCAGCTCGCTCTCCTCGCCCTGCACCACCGCCTCCTCTCCCGCCTGCTTTTTAACCTGAAAGGCAGAGGCTGCCCCACGTCCCCTGCCCGGTTCCCCTGCTCCCCGTCCCCGTGGCACCGGGCAGCCAGGGGGGGGCTCCCCGGGGGATTTCGGAGCCCCCTGCAGCTGCCGGGCCGTGCTGCTGCCGGTACCTTGCCGTCTAGGTGCTGTGCCTCTGCCCTTGCCCTCCTCTGCAGCTCCGCTTCAATAACCTCAAAGAATTCCTTCTGGGCTCTGTCCAGTGCCTCTTGGGGGCTCTCCTCCGGAATCTCCTCCGCTTCTGCGTCCTGACCCTCCGACCTGGCGCGCTCCTTCAGCCGCATCTCCCGGTGCCTCGCCTCCAGGATTTTCTCCCTTTTTGTCTCCCGTTCGAACATCTGGGGCAGAAAGGAGGGCTGAGGGGCGCAGGGGACCCCATAGGGACACGGCTGTGCCCGGTGCTGTGCGAGCAGAGCAGGGCTCGAGGGCAGCAGTGACCAAGCAGGCAGCCACACGCTGGCAGCACTGAGAGCGCTGCTGTGCGTGCATCCAGCCACTCCAGCTCCTACTTACGGCGTTGGCCAGGTTCTTCTCATTCCTCTGCAGGGTGCAGAGCCCGGAGGAGATCTCCAGCAGGGTGACGGTGCCCAGTTTCGAGCCGCAGCCCACGATGCACCCGTTGTCCTGCAGGCGCAGGCTGGAGAGGGGCTCGTCGCAGATCTGGGGAGGGGAGGACGGGCGGGTGGCAGCGCTCAGCCTTTACCTGCTGCCTCGGGGCAGGCAGACCTGGCCAAGCAAACCCACATGCTGCCCAGTAACAGGAGCCTGCGTGCAAAATTTTGGGCTCCAGGGGTTGTGGGGGACAGCTGCTGCTTGATGGAGCACACCCAGAGCCCTGCACGGCCCCCATCTCCTCACCCCATCCCCGGGCGATGCCCACTCCGTGCCCCGCGGCGGTGCCCGTGCTCCCCCCGAGGGATGGAAAAGGATCCGTGGGGCCCGACCTTCAGGCTGAGGGAGGGGTCGTTCTGCTTGAAGAGGAAATCCCAAACGTCCAGGGTCCCGTCCATCTTGGTCGTGAAGAACACAGCCGGCCTCACGGTGCTCCAGCAGCCGGCCGTCAGGTAGGAGAGGTGGTACCTGATGGGGACCCCGTGCTGCTGGGTGCCACGGGACGGGCTCCCGGCCCCAAATCCCCTCGTTCCAGCACTGCTGCTGTGCACAGAGCCTCCAGCACATGCTTTTAGCCTGGGCTGTCTCTGCTCCAGCACCTCTGGCTCAGTCCCACCACCTCCACCTGGGCGCAGACCCTGCCGCTCACCTGCCCCGGCCATGCTCTTCCACAGAGCAGGAGGATTTTTTACAGGGCGCACGCTGCCACCTACTTGGTCCACATAATCGACGACTCCTTGGCCTCCTCGGACCAGATGCGAGCAGTCCAGTCGCCGACCGTCAGGAAGATTTTGGGGTACAAAGGGTTCCTGGTCAGGGCGTAGACGGGCCCGTGATGGCCGCTGTAGGTGCCGGCGATTTTTTCGGGGGGCGTCTTGGCCTTGCGGTTGCAGGTGATGACGATGCCCTGCTCTGTGCCCACCATGAACTTGGTGGGCTGAGGGAGAGAGAAGCCGTCAGCAGGCTGGGGACCTGGGGACCCTGCTCTTCAGGGGACAGTTGGGCAGTGAAGGGCTCTGCTGCCCGAGCAGACAGCGACAGAGCCCTGGGGCACATCGTGATCTGGGGGCTTCAGGGACCAGCTGCCAGCGAGGCCCCCGTGCTTTGGGAGCACACCGACTCCCAAATTTGGGTGAGAACCTGCTGCCAGCTGCAGCACCGTGCTCCAGGGCTCCCTCTGCGCATCCCTCGTGTGCTGCTCCCCTGCAGCCCTGCCCCTGGGGGTGACCTGGCACTGCCCGCCCTGCTCGGGTCGGGTTTGGTCCCACTCCTGCCACGTTGGGATTAATTGTGAGCAAGGAGGAGCAGTGGCAGGGCAGGGATCTCACCATGGTGGGCTCGAACTCCAGCGTGATGGCACCCAGAGCGTTCTCCAGCAGCCCCTGGCGCGTGATGTCCAAGACCAGCGTCTCGGTGGGCTCGGAGAGCTTGCGGATGTCCCACCACAGCACCTGCAGGAGAGATGCTGCGGGGCAGGGGCCGATCCTGCTCGGCCGTGGGTGCTGTGGGAGCCGGGCAGCTGCTGTGTGTGTGTGTGTGCCCAGCCCTTTCCCTGCCCCCTGCCCTCTACCTGCCCGTCGGTGGATGCTGAGAAGCACTCGGTGCCCGTTTTGGACTGCAGCCAGATCGCGCCGTACACGGGGTCCCTGTGGCTGGCCTCCACGGTGGACACCTCCACGGGCAGCCCCCCTTTCCTGGTGTCCCAGTAAGCTGCGAAAGAAAAGGAGCCGTCAAAATCTGCACCAGCTGCCTTGCCTGGCTCCCCAAAACCATACGAGCGCCCCCCCCCGGGCTGGGACCCTGCTGCTGCAATCACTCACAGGGGGGCCCACTCCGAAGGGAGGCACGATTTGCACTTTCTGCAAATGCCACGCTAGGCAGCAGCAACCTATTAACAGCCGCAGCATTTCTCCGCTGATCATCTCTGCAGCAGATGCACTACGACCCCAGAGGCAATTAATCCTCCCAGCTCCCCCCCCCTGCTCCGCACAAGGGGTTGCAGCAGGAGCAGACGTGGTGGAAGCAGCACCCCAACGAGCAGATTTTATGCTCAGCGCTGCTCAGAACCACCCTGTGTGACCTGACCCTGGCTGCGCTCCCCCTCCTGCGTGCCCTAGGGGCAGTGCCTGATGAAGGCAGGTCCCCGGGGGGGGGCTGCAGCAGACATCCACCCATCCCTCTCCCTGCCTCTGACAGCAGAGGACAGGTCAGGGCGCAAGGACTGTCCTCGGTTGGGTGGCTGGGCCGTGGTGGCAGCGATCCGTGCGTGCTCCCCCTCGCTCATTTTTAATTAGGCGATGGGATGTGACAGTGGGAGCTCCGCTGGGCCAGCGCCGCACGCCTGGGGAGGCCGGGGTGAAATCCTCTCCCCTCCATCACCTGCGGAGCGCGCGGTAACAGCCCCGTGATGCATGCCCTGTCAGATCCGATCGCTGCTGCAAATGGCAAGGAAAGCATCGAAATGAGAGCAATTAAATCAAAGGGCTCGCGTGGCCAAGTAAATAACAGAGCCATAAAATGAAGCTGGCAAACGGGGGCTCTCTTCCAGGCACATGAAGCAGCAGCACGGGAGGAATTCAGTGAACGAAGCAGCTCTTCTGGGCTTTTGCCACACAAACATTGGGGGCAGCGGGTGATGCAGGAGCACGGCGCCGGTGCTGCTCGGTGGCCTGATCCTGCCTCTGATCCTGAGCTCTGGCTGCCCTGAGTGCCTGCGCACCCCTGCCCAGTCCCCACTCACACACCAGCCCCTCTGGAGCTTCCTGGGTGAATCCCCGAAGAAATCGAGCCCCCCTAGGCACTCTGCCCTGCCCTCCCCTCATTCCACATGCTGCTCGGCTCAGCACGTGCCTCTCTCTGCACACCAAGCCCCGGGGCTTCAAGCCATCCTCAAGATATTCCCAGCTGCAGCCTTACTGCCATTCTGTCGCTTGTGACGTGGCGGTGCCGGAGCCAGGCTCCTGCTGAATTAAAACGAAGCTGAAACCTTGTTAGCACGGCCTCACACACAACCCTTCTTCCTCACCCAGCTGCCCGTTGTAGCAGCCTCCCACCAGGATGTGCGCGTCCTTGGGGTTGTATTCCAGGCTCACCAGAGGGGACGACGGCTTGAGGACCAGCTGTGGCTTGTTGGGGTTCTCTGCCGAGGGGGAACAAGTTAAAAAAAAAAAAACTCTGAGCACACGGACAGCCCAGAGTGCAGCACCCCACCTCCAAATCAGCCTCTCAGCACCACACGTCAGGGATGAGAAGTGACCTGTCCTCGCCTAAGGACAGACCCCTGGTTCTCTGACCCCCCTTCTTTGCATTTTTTACTTGAAAACACAACAATTTTGAGACATTCTTTGACAGAACGGGACAATTCTCAGCCTGATCTTGTGCTGCCTCTTCCTTTCTTAATCAAGCACAAGCAAGCCACAGAAACACACGAACCACATAAGAGACGTGTGGCTCAGCTGCCTGTTGTGGTGGCGGGCGCTCGAGCTCATGAAGTCATGTAGCGGGATTTTAGTGGTTGTTTTCCACCTGTTGGCCAGCTTTCAGGTCCCATTTCTGCCCTTCTTTACATTGATCTGTGGGCAAAGCAGAAACCGAACCCCTGTTCCTCCCCCCCTGGAGTGTCGTGAGGCTTCGTTACATCCGTGAGATGCTTTGAAGGCTCAAAGTGCTTCCGCAGCAGCACCATTACCGACTGGTGAGTTCTCTCATTCCCTTACCGAGGTCCCAGATGTACGAGTCCAGGCTCATGTCTTCCGTGCTTTGCTGGAACTCCAGGCAGGAATAAGCCACTGCCAGCTTCTTGCATCTGTCAGGATGCCAGGAGAGATGTGCGGCTGTCCTCTTCGTGATGTTTGGATCCCTTTTTGGTAACAGGACATCAAAAAAAGATGTTAGTTTGTTAACAGTTTCAATGTGCCCTGGGGATGCTGTCTCCCAAAGGAAGCTGTGGGAATCACAATTAAAACAAGCTACAGCTCTCCAGCATCGAGTGCAGGAAACGATTCTCCTGGGGGCTGGGTGGGGGAAGAAGAGTTGATGATTTAATAAAGTCTTTCCAGTTACACATTTCTAAGAATCCAATTACGTTACTGGATCTGACTTCTTGAAATGGCCTAGCAGCCCCTGACATTTAGAAATGATCTTTGAGGCACTAAAAAAAAAAGGTTCCTGTCTAAAGCGCTGTTAGAGGATGCTCAGAGCTGCAGCCATCCCTGGACCCTGGCATCTGTTTCCAAAGTGCTTGGGCAGGGCAGAGAGGGGAGGAACAGAGGGAATGTATGGAGGTACTGAAAGAGCAGTCAGGCATTGGGATGGGTTTTCCAGAGAGGTGGTGGAGTCCCTGTCCCTGGGGGTGTTCAAGGAAAGGTTGGACGTGGTGCTTGGGGACATGGTTTAGTGGGTGCTGGTGGTAGGGGGACGGTTGGACCAGATGATCTTGGTTGGTTTTTCCAACTCTAATGATTCTATGTGGGGTTGTAGCAGGTCTCCCCATCCATAAACCGATCCTAATACTGCTGGATTTCCTCTGCCTTCCCTCCAGGGCAGTTGAACAGAGGGCTCAGCTCACGCAGCTGCCTGCTGTGGCACTGCAGAGCCCAGCAAGCACCGCAGCCCAGCACAGCCAGCGGCACTACCTGATGACATTGATGGTTTTGGCAGAGGGGAACTCATCCTCCATCTCTGCCTCCTCCTCCTCGCCGAAGTACTCCTCGTAGATGTCGATGGCGTTGTTCTGCCTGACGCAGTGCTCCATCAGCTGCGGGCACAGAGCTGCTGAGGCCGTGCCGCCGCGCGGGGGGCAGCCACAGAGGGGCTGGGGGGCGGTCAGGGCCTCACGGTGCCGAGGTGAACGATGGTGTTGACGTAGTTCTCCTCCTTCTCCACCTTCTTCCGAAAGCGGGCCGTCTGCTCCATCTCCTGGGGGTTGATGTCCTTGGGCCAGCCGCCCTCCACATGGTTCACGCCGCGGGTTTCCACCTCCACCCGCTCCGTGTTGACCTGCAGGGAGAGGAAGAGTGTGGGGCTGGGATGATGGAGGTACAAAGTGCTGGAGGAACGAGGTGATGGAGGTACAAAGTGCTGGAGGAACAAGGCGATGGAGGAATGAGGTGATGGAGAAACAAGGTGGTGGAGGAATGAGGTGATGGAGGAACAAGGCGATGGAGGAAGGAGGCGATGGAGGAATAAGGTGATGGAGTCACAAAGCAATGGAGGAACGAGGCAATGGAGGAACGAGGTGGTAGAGGTATGAAGTGATGGAGGCACAAATAAACAGAGGAAGGAGGCGATGAATGAATGAGGTGATAAAGGAACGAGGGGATGGAGGAACAAGGGGATGGAGGAATGAGGTGATAGAGGTATGAGGTGATGGAGGTACAAAGAAATGGAGGAAGGAGGTGATGAATGAATGAGGCAATGAAGGAACAAGGTGACGGAGGAATGAGGGGATGAAGGAAGGAGGCGAAGGAGGGGATGGAGGAACAAGGTGATGGAAGAAGGAGGCAAAACACCCCGTCCCCCTCCCGACCGCACACCTCATGCTCCGACATCTCGCTGCCATGCTGCACGGGGGTGTCCACGGGGCAGCGCAGCACGAAGGCCTCGGCCAGGCTGGGGTCGGGCTGGATGTCCACGCACACCTCGGCCGGCCGGTCCGAGAAGTAGCAGGGCCGCCCGAAATCGCTGCGCCGCCTGGTGTAGATGTGGACGATCTCCATGGCCAGACCCAGCCCGGTACAGCCCGGTATGGCCCGGTACGGCCCGATACAGCCCAGTACGGCCCAGTACAGCCCAGTACGGCCCGATACAGCCCAGTACGGCCCGGTACGGCCCAGTACAGCCCAGTACGGCCCAGTACGGCTCGGCCTGGCCCGATCCGCGTCCTCCGTTGCCTGGCAACAGGAGCCCGAGGTCACGTGCGGCCGCCATCTTGGGAAGGTCAAGGCAGGGGAGGTGTCCTCTGCCCGCCGCCATCTTGGGAGGGCAGAGCGTGGTTAATGAGGCTTGGTGATTAGCACTCAGCTGCAGCTCCCCAAGGGAAAGCAGCTTCCTAATCTGTGCCAGGGTGGAACCAACTGGGCCAGGACGCGGCGCCTGCAGCCCTGCGGGGCTCTGCGTGGAGCAGGGGGGACACTGGCAACGTCCCCTTGGTGGGGCAGCAGCCATGGCCTCATCCCCTCTGGTGCCCAGCCCTGGCCCTCTCCTGGTCCCAGAGGTGCCGGAGGTGCTGGGGTGGCTGCAGCTCACGGGCAGATGTGGCAGAACCGTGCCCGATGGCCTCAGCACCCAGCCACAGGACGCTGTGCAATATTTAGGGTCGTGGAGGTGGCAGAGGGGGGACCCCCGTGTCCCCAAGGCTTGCCCGGTGCTCAACGTGTCCCCAAGTGTGCCAAGGCCGGCTCTGAGAGGAGAGCGGCCACAGCACGAGCTGTGACCCAACACCAACACGCTGCCCAGCTTTAACATTAGTTAAATGTTAAATGTCCCATCAACCACACTGCCTGGCCCCCCCATGGCACCTCCATGCACCCCTCGTGCACCCACAGCCCGTGTCACCCCCCTGTCACTGCTGGAGCTGACACCAGTGCAAGCCCCAGGGGTGCAGACACAAGATTTGAGCCCTATTAAAAACTGCTTCAGCTGTGAAGAAGAAATGCATGGCCCAATATCTGCAGTGGGCTGCTTTCCCAGCCATAAGGAGCCCCCAGCCCCGCAGAGCCAGGCACACTGGGGTGGGCGCAGAGACCTGACCAGGGACAAGTGTGTGTGAGCCCTGAGAAAGCAAAAAGAAAATGAGTTTAGTACAAGTGTTTATTGTCTTTTCCCCTCAAGGGCACATACAAATCAGGCAGGACTCCCACTCCTCCCAGGAGCCCTAATGAGGTTAGTTCACATGCGTCGAGAAACAGCTCTGCTACCAGTACCGTTACACCAAAACGTTAAAAGCAAAAATAAAAATAATTAAAAAAAAAACAAACAAAAAACAGGAAGTTCCAACAGCACGTAATGCTAGTCACATGTAAGGGGGGACGAGAGGATATGTACAAGTTATCTTTAAAAGACACAGTGAGTCACTGCCATCAAGTAATAACCCAGCAGGGCTCTGCTTGCCCCGCGGGCAGCCCGTGCTCAGGGCGAAGCTGAGCAGGGAGCAGGGAGGGATGGACGACCAACACCAGCAACACGGGAGCCTGGAGGTTTTTGGGGCAGCCCACGCCAAAATGAGCAGCCACAAAGGATCTGGTTTAACCCCTGCTGGTTCTCCCTGGATCCATCCCAGGAGCTGAGCCCTTGCTTAGCCCCAAGCCCTGGCAATGCCAGGCAGGACGGTGGGGATGTCCCTTCCCCTCTTGGCACAGCCAGCCGCAGGGCTGAATCCTGCTCTGGGGATGCCTGAGTAGTCCCTAAACCTCTCCGGGGGGGTTGTGGTTACCCCAGAGCCATCCTGCACCAAAGAGGGGAGCCTGCCCCAGGGAGCAGAGCTGCCCAAAAATGCCCACAACCCAGCCGAACACCTCCGGCTGCTGTGTGCTGCAGGAAAACCGAGCTGGAGCAGAGGCAGCGAGCCACACCGTGCCTCAGCCCTGCGGGTAACTCGTAAAACCCAGACACGAAGCACAGGAAAAACAGCAAGGCCAAAACCATCCCCATCCCACACCCCAAACCCAGGGCCAGGGGGCAGCAGGGGGGACGGCGGGGAAGGCGTTGGGATCACTAGTGGTTGGGTCTGCATTGCTACGGGGGTGGAGGAGCACGCGGGGCAGGCAGCCCACGGCCCCGCTCTTTCCCCTCCAGAAAAAAACAAAAGGAAGCCAAAACGCGGCCCCCATCCGTGGCATGAAAACCCCAAAGCTGGCACGGGTGGGAAGGGGGAGAAGGCGGTGGGCACGACCCATCCCCAGCCCCGGAGGCGCAGCAGCAGCCCCGCTGCCGGCCGGAGACCTGCTGTGAGTGCCGGGACGCGTCCCGTAAGGCAGGCAGGAAGACGTGAGAGCCAGCAGAAGCTGCCGAGGGAGGAGAGCGGGGCCTGAGGGGCTCCATCGGCCAACGGCTCGACCGCCTCTCCCGGGGGGGCTGCCCCGGACCCGTGGCGCGGGGAGCCGGGGGTCTTTGGTTTCCGTCACGGGAGCACCGGGGGCTTCTTCTCCTCCCAGGAGCGGCTCGGGGCCAGCACTAGGCTGGGAACTCGGTGTTGAAGGGCCTGACGTGCTCATCGGTGACGGACAGGTAGGTGGCTCGCATGCTCGGGGAGTACTGCGGGGAGAGGGCACGCGGTTAGCACGGCCTGAGCCCCCCCCGAGACCCCCAGCCACATCCTACATCACTGGAGAGGGAAGGTCGTTTCCCCTTTGTATTAATTCCCAATTAATTTGTGGTGCTGATGGCTGGGGGAAGGTCTCGCCAGCCTCTCCCCCAGCTGGAATTTCGGTAAGACCCCCAAAAAAACCCCTCCAGCCCCTGCCCCAGGCGCACAATGACATTCCTCCAGCACCGGGCCACAGGGAGGGGGCATCCCCGGGCAGGCATTAAGGAAGATTATTTCAAGTTTGTTATTTTGGACCGCTCAAGTCCTTCCTCAGGGATCTGAATCCCAGTTAAATGAGACCATTCAGGGCAGGGAGAAGCGCTCGAATTAATCCCTGCGTCCGTGTCCTCCCCCCCGGGAACAGCCCTGCCAGCTGCAAGGTCTGCGCAATCGGATTAGAGCAGTGGCTCCGTGCATTCACCTGATTGCAAAAAATGGTCCCTGGCAGGGGGGGGAGCACCTCGAGCACCCCCCGAGCCACACGGCAGCCCCCGAGCACCATCGTGGTGCCACCACCGTGCCCACAAGGGACGAGCTGGCACGGAGAGGAGCGAGTACCTTGGAGGTGGGCACTGAAGCAGATTAAATAATGCCAGAACGGGAGGGTGGAGAGCAGGGCTGAGGAGGGAAGGGGATGGAGATGGGGAGCACTTCCAGCCCCTGGGCACAGGGGAGCTGCAAACCAAACGTCTCCAGAGCTTGGGGACAAAATGCAGCCCCCGGGGACAAAATGCAGCCCCTGGGGACAAAATGCAGCCCCCAGCAGTGAAGCAGCCCCCGGGGAAGGGATGGGATCTAAGAGGGAAGCTGAGGACGGGAACCCCCAGCTGCTGCCCCCAAGGAGCACGAGGGGGAACGAGGCGGCCGGACTTACTCTTGATGGGCAACTTAGCTCCAAAATAATTGATGCGAAACAAAACAAAACGAGAAACAAACAAACAAATAAATAAATAAATAAAGCAGGTGTTAACAGGCGGGGGGGGGGGGGGGGGTCAAATAAACGGTGGGGAAAGGCGAACATGCAGAAAGCGCCCTTCAAAAGTCTGGGAATAAATTAAAAAAATGAAGCAGACAGCGAGGGGAGGCTATTTCGGTCTCCTCCGAGCACGTGGTGGGTAACGTCCCCCTGCAGCCCCCCCCCCGGGCCGGGGAGGAACTGGGTTAGCAGGGCGGGCAGGAGGGATGCACAGGAGGGGAGGGGGCGCAGCTCACCCGGCCCCTTCCCCAAAACGGAGCCCCCCCGGGACGCTGGAAGCTTCTGGCTGCCCTCAGGGGCTCCTGGGCACCCCCCACACCCCCTCACAAAAAGGATTTGGCCTCAGCCTCCCGCCGTACCGTGGGGGGGGGAGACCCCCTGCCGATCAGGGGCACGTTCTCGTAGCGTGGGTTCCCCCCGAAGAGCACGGCTTGGTTCCTGGGGGGGAAAAAAAAAAACACCTCAGAGTGGGGCGCAGGGCGAGCCCCGCAATCCCCAGGGACCCCCGGGGGGAAAATTGGGGTCTCACGGTGGGGGGGGGGGGAAAATTTGGTCTCACATGTACTCGGAGACGGGGGCGTTGGAGATGGTCTGCGTGGGGGGGTGCAGGCTGCTCTGGCTGCCCAGGCTGCTGCTGTAGCTGCAGAAGCTGCGGAGCTGCCCCCGCGCCGGGTTGTGGGCGGCGATGCGGCGCGCCTGCGGGTTGAAGGGGTCCTCCTCGTCCATGTCGTCGTAGTCCCGGTCCCTGCGAGGGGGTGAGGACACCAAAATCACCCCCAGGGTGTGGGGGGGGGGGACAAAAGTAAAGTGGGGGGGGGGCTCTTCAGGCTTACCTGCCCGCCAAGTGCTTCCAGGCTGGCGGCGCGGCGCAGATGATGGTGGAGAAGGAGGCGGCCACCAGCAGGGAGAAGAGGACGAGGTAGAGCAGCCCTTCCACCCCGTCGTAGCAGATGCCGATGAGGGCGTCCAGGTAGTCCTGCGGCAGGACAAAAAGTTTTTTGGGGGGGTTAAAGGGAGCCCTGGGAGCCGCCCGTGCCCGCCCCGGCCCCCTGCCCACCTTGTGCAGCCCCCGGCAGTCCAGCATGGCCGTGAGCTGGTGCAGGCTGGTCTCCGAGGCGTTGAGGAGCTGCTGGACCCCCAGGAGGTCTTTCTGCAGGGAATGGGGAGGGAGGGGGGTGAGAAAAGCGTTGGAGCGTGGAGGGGGTGACCCCCCCACACACAACCCCCCTCACCCCATACCTCAGCCGTGGGGAAGAGGGGCAGAGCGAACTGGATCAGCCCCTGGGTCTGGATCTGCATGGTGGTGAGCGAGCGCTGGAAGACGGTGAGAGCCTGCAGGGGATGGGGGGGGGCAGCAGGGGGATTATTAGGGCCCACCGCCCGCCTGGCCCCCACCCTGAGGGTCTCTGCGCCCCCCCATACCTGCTGGAAGGGGTTGCTCAGGCTCTGCTCGCAGTACAGGTAGTAGTGAGCCACCTCTGCAAAGCAAACGGAGGCAGCAAAGCAGCGTGAGCCCCCCCGGGGGGTTGAAAGCAGCGTGGGGGGGGGGGGGTCAGCGTGGAGCACGGCCCCCTTGAGACCCCAGGGGCATTTTGGGGAGCACTGGGGTGCCCCGTGGCCGGTCCTTACCCGCGCTGATCTCGCTCTCTGTCTGGTTCATGATGAACTTGTCCGGGGCCACGCAGAAGTCGCTGGTGCCCTGCGGGGGACGAGACGGAGCACGGTGGGGGCGCCGGGAGGGCTCTGAGCTGCCCCCCCCCCACCCTACAACACCCACTCACCACCGCCGCCGCCGCGTCCAGGGCCGTGGAAGCCCAGCTGAGGACGAGGGTGAGGAGCCCACAGCACAGCATCCTGCGGGGATGCGAGGGGTGAGCAGCGTGGCACGGCCCCACGGTGGGCACCCAGCACCCGGCCCCCCCGGCACTCACACGGCGAGGAGGCAGCGGGAGCGCTTGGCCAGCCCCAGGCAGCCCAGCAGGCAGACGGTGAGGACGAGGATGAAGAAGAGGAGGTAGGCCAGCCACCTGGGCGCAGAGGAAGGCCACCGTCAGCTGGTAGCCCCCCCTGGAAAGGAAGGGGGTGCTCGGGGTGGGGGGCTCACCGGTAATACTCCACGTAGGCGGCGCGGGCGGCGAGCGCGGTGAGCTGGGCGCTGACCCCGTGCCAGGAGGGCAGCCCCGAGAGCTGCAGGACCACGCCGGCGGCCAGCTGCTGTAGGAACTTGAGGGTCTGCAGGTAGTCGGCCCGGGGGGCCAGCACCTCGCTCAGCCTCCCCAGGTGCTGCTCCAGCCCCCCCTGCAGCCGCTGCGTGCTGCCCGCTACCTGCGGACGGGGCGCAGCGAGGGGTCAGCGTGGCTGGGAAGGGGTTGGGGGGCACGGATGGAGGGTGACGCCCGGCCGAGGATGGGTTTAGGGGGGTCCTAATGAGAGCCGAGCAGGCTGACGCCCTCTAAAATCAAATATTTGGGTCCCCAAATTGATGGTGGTGCTGAGGGGTGCAGCAGGGAAGGGGAAGGGTGGCAGAAGCCCGGCGGGGACGGCCCCGGCGTGGATAACAAGGCACAAAGGCCCCATTCTGCGGGGCTGACGTCAGCCTCCCGCGCTCGGCCTCGGGGGCTCAGCCCTGCTGCAGGGCTGGGGAGGGTCCCCTGCAGCCCCCCAACACCGCAGCGGGAGCACCGGCCCCGTTCCAGGTTTCCCAGCGCCTTTTTTTCCCCCCAAAGAGGGTGGGGAGGAGCTGCGGGAAGGCAGAGCAGCCCCCGGGGGCTCAAAGGGGGTCGGGGGTCCCTGCCCCGCAGCCCTACCAGCGCGTCGATGCCGGTCAGGGTGTGGTTGGCGTTGTCCAGGGCGTAGAGCAGCTGGTAGACCCCATCGTTGGTCTCGCTGTTCCCATAAAAGCCGATGCCGACGGCCGTGCTGCGGGGACAGAGCGGGGAGCGAGGGTTAGGGAGGGGGGGAAGGCTCACCCCAACGCCTCGGGGCTGTGGGGACACGGGGTGGGGAAAGGGGGGCTCCCCGGAGCAGCCTGGTGGCGGCAGAGCCCGCTGCAGAGCCTGGGGAGATGGGGATGGCACCGCAACGGGGACGGCACCGCTATGGGGTGACCGCAGCGCATGGGGACACCCGAACCCGGAGCTGCTCAAGACAAGGCAAATTTGGGGAACCCGCTGGAAGAAACCCACCGGTGAGGAGCAGCAGCGTGGGCAGAGCTCAGAGCCTCTCCCTGCCCCCCTCCCTGCCCATAAAAACACCGCACGCGGCACCGTTCAGCCCCCATGGGGTCCCTAAAGGCTCTCGCGGCTCCAAGCAGCCCCCGCCGGGCTCTAATATTTTGGGGTGGGGGTCACAGATTGTGGGGCTGGGGGGGGTCGGCGAGCACCGTGCATAAATGTGTGCCCCCGGGGCTGGGGGAGCGATCACGGGGCGAGCACGCCGAGCTCAGGAGTGACGTTTGCCTGCTCCGGGAAGCGTTCGGGGCCGGACACTGCCCGGGCAAAAAGAAAGCCTTTGTCTGGAGCAGGACGAAAAGCGGCCGCGTGCTGGCCCAGCCCGGCCCCGGCATGGGATGGGGGGCTCATGGGGGGGCTCCTGAGGGTGGGCAGGGTGAAGGAACGGAGCGCTGGCGGCTGCAGGAGAGCCCCCCGCCTTAATTGCTGCGGCCGCAATTAAGGGCAGCCCCGCAGGGGGGCTGCCAGCTGGGTCACGCTGCCGCCCGCCATCTGCTCCGTGCTGGGATTAAGCACCCGGCCCCGCTGCTGCAGACTGGGATTAACTGGGAGGGCGGCACGGCCACAGGGGGGGGGGACGGGGATGGGGACCAGGGGGTGCCCGGCATGGCCACGAGGGGATGGGGACCCAGGGGTGCCCAGCACGGCCACGGGGGGGGGTGGGGACAATATTTAAGCCTCCAGCAGCCAAATCTGAATGGGGTGGGGGGGGGATGTGGTGCCAGGCCCCCCTCCCCAGTCTCACCAGCAGATGAGCCCGGCGGTGACGGCCACCCAGGTGACACAGCAGGCGTGGGGCCGCTTGGTGTCGGGCTCCTCGTCCCTCTTGCAGCAGCAGAGGCAGAGCAGGTAGGAGGTGAGGAAGAGGAGGTTGAGGCCGAGGCAGACGGCGGCCACCAAGCCCAGGAACAGCAGCGACTGGGGAGGAAAAGAGACCGGGGGGTGGGGGGGACACGGGGACGCTCAGCACCCCCCGGGTCCTGCTGCCCCAGGGGGGTGATTCCACCGCGTCCCCGGGCTCCCCACGGGACGGTCACGGGGAGGAAAGAGGAAGCGGCACCGTCCCTGTCCCCGCTGCCCCCCCCCTTGTCCTCACTGCCCCCCCCTTGTCCCTGCTGCCCCCAAAATTGTCCCCACTGCCCCCACTCCTTGTCCCTGCTGTGCCCCCTTGTCCCTGCTCCCCCCCCCATTGTCCCTGCTGTGCCCCCCCTTGTGCAGGACACAGGGTGGGGAGCCGGGGATGCTGGGGGGGGGCTGCAGCAAGTGCTCAACGCTGCCCCCCCCACCCAGTGCCCCCCAGTTCCCCCAGTACAGCTGGGGGCTCGCACAGCCCCTGCCCCACATCGGGACCCGTTACAGCTCAGATAGGGGGGGGGAGCATCACCGGGAGGGAAGCGAGGCCCCGTTATCGGGGCGGGGGGGCTGCACGCGTGTCCCCCCCTCCGTTAACACGACGATGGGGGGGGACCGAGCCCCGGGGGGGGTCCTACGGGAGGGGGGGGGGGGGCACGAAGAGGGGGATAACGAACCGGGAGGGGGACACGGGGGGGGGTCAGGAACCGAAAGGGGGGTCACGAACCGGGACGGGGGGGTCAGGAACCGGGGGGGGGGTCGGTACCTGCTGGTATTCGGGGTCCCTTGGGCGGAAGGCGGCGGGCACGGGCTGCAGGCGCAGGTCGCGGTGCGGCACCCCGTGCAGCCAGGCCGCCCACCAGGGCGCCAGGTAATCGGCACGGGAGGGCGGCATGGCCGGGACGGCACCGGCACCGCCACCGGGACCCCGACCCGCACCGGGACCCGGCACCGGCACCGGGACGGGGCCGCCGATAACGGGGCGGGATGGGGGGGGGGGGAGTGGCGCGCCGCCACGCCGCGCGCTCCGCCCCCTCCCGCCAGGCCACGCCCCCTGCTAGGAGAAGCCACGCCCACCTGGTGGACACGCCCACCTCGTGGCCACGCCCCCCGATCCCCGCCGGGAATGGGGAGCCCACCGAGCTCCCCTATAGGGCACCGAGCCCCCAGCGGTGTGGGGTATCAAACGCCACAGCCTGTTATAGGGGAACTGCTCCCCCTGAGGGGGCTGCACCCTAATGATATAAGGGCCTTACACCACATAGTCCCCTGCTGTGGGGTATCAGACCCTATAAGGCCCCTGCTGTGGGGTATCGAACCCCATAACCTCTGTTATAGGGGAATTGCTTCCCCTGACAGAGCTGCATCCTAATGATATAAGGGTTTTACGCCCCATTAGCCCCTGCTGTGGGGTATCAAATCCTATAAGCCCTCTGCTGTGGGGTATCAAACCCCATAACCTCTGTTATAGGGGAACTGTTCCCCCCTGAGGGAGCTGCACCCCATCACCCCCTGCTATGGGACATGAAACCCTATAACCTCCCCACTATTGGGGAACTGCACCCTGACACCTCCCTGCTGTGGGGCCATCAAACCCCATAATCTCCATTATAGGGGCACTGCACCCCCCTTCAGGGAACTGCACCCTAATGACACAAGGGTCATCACCCCCATCACCCCCTGCTATAGGACCGTGCCCCCCCCACACTGCCTGCAGCAGGGACCGAGCACATTTGGGGCCCCCCCCGAGCACCCCAGGAGCAACTGAGGACATCCCGGGTGGCCCCAAAACCAGAAATCCCCTTCCCTTGGGCATTTGGGGGTACCCCCTGCTCGAGACACCCCCTCAGCCCAGTACGACGGAGCGGGGCCGCCTTTGTGTCCCAGTGCTCACCAGTTTCCCCCCCTTCCCCACCAGCGGTGGCACTGGGGGCACCGCCCGGGGTTGTTTTCCAGCAAGGCCAAACCCCACAGCCACAAAAGATTTAATTTTTATTGTAACCAACGCGGAGAAATCCGGACAGAAACGGTTCATTTCAGCTCCTTCACGGCCAAACCTAGCGAGGAGAGAAAAAAAAAAAAAAGGATTTAATGGGATGAGGGGCGCTCCTCACCCTGCCCCCTGCCCACGCTCCTGGGATTTTTCCGGCCCCGGGGAGCCCCCGTTGGACCCCCCCACGGGGTACCTGGGGGCAGGGGGTACCTGGGGGCAGGGACTGCTTCAGCTTCTCGGCCTTCTCCTTGTCCGTGATGACCAGCGTGTACAGGTAGCGGCTGCAGCGCACCTTGAACTTCACATTGTCCTTGTTCTTCTTGATTTTGACGGCTGCGGGATCAGGGAAGGGGTCAGCGGGACGGCACCGCCCCCACCCGCTGCCCACAAGGTTTTTATTTATGTTAGTTTTACAAATCATGTCAGAGAAAAGTGTTTTCTGTAGAACAAACCTTCCGCATCCCACTCCAGCTCTCCCCCATTCCCCCAGCAGCTCCAGCCCCACCTGCACGGCGCAAAACCCAACCCCAGGAACTTCCCCACACCACAACAACGGACTGAACTGGTGAGCAGCCACAGGGCACAGCCCCCCTCGAGGCTTCCCAAGGGAAGTTTACGACCAGCAGCACCAAAAATTTATCGTGTCGCAAATTTCCAGCAGAGCACGGCAGCGCACGCCGGGCTTATTTCCTCCTGTAGGGTTTATTTCCTCCTGTAGGGTTTATTTTTTCCTGTAGGGTTTATTTCCTCCTGCCATCTCGTGTGCCTGAGGAGCAGCAGCAGCTCCTGCAAAGCACCTCCTGGACTCTTTCCACCTCCTTTACGGCTGTCTGGGGGCATTTATCCAAGCAGCCCGCTCAGAGCTCCGGGCTGTGCCTCTCCTTTCCTGCTGTAGGGCTCGGTGTTAGAGATATCAGAGCTGCTGTAGGATCTGGAGCACGCTGAGGGGCGCTGGGATGCTTTGTGAGCTGTCAGCAGCCGTCAGAGCGCCTCACACCGAGCTGTCCCCTCCTCGCCCACGCTGCCGGGCTAACAAAACATCTCCAGAATTGAAGCGCCGCTTCCCCCTGACAGCTAAATCCAAACAGGGAAAACTCTTGGCACGTTGTTAAATGCAGACAAAACGCTTCAGCTTTCTCAATTACAATGGTCTTTGTGTTCGGAACAAAAGAAAACTCGAATTTCAGCACGATTCGCTTGTCATTTTGTTAAAACTCCGCAGCATCTGACACCCTGCAGCTTTCCAAACACTTCGCTGAGCCACAGACGGGGCAGTATCGGCAAAGAGTTTCCCACCAGCCGCAGGGGGGGTCTGGCAGGAGCACCCAGGGTGAGGAGCAGGGGAAGAAATGTGGCTGAGCGAGCAGCAGCCCCGTGCCACAGCTCACCCGCAGGGTTATGCCACAGCTCCCTGTGGCCAGGACGGATTCGCTCAGCCTTTACTCAGCACAACCTGCCCCAGCTGTCCCTGACGATGCTCCCAGCCAAACCCCAGCACCAGGAGCGCATCAGGAGCACCCCAGGGTGGGTGAGGGGGCACAACCCGCCCCGCTGCCCCCCCAGGACCACTCACACTTGGCGTCCTTCCTCCTGGCTGTCAGCAGGAAGTCCTTGATCTCTTCAATCTTGCGAGGCTGAAAATTAAAACACAAACTCAGTGCATGGACATGGCCGAGGGCTCACGAGCCAGTTTCATCACCCACCAACCCCCCCACCCCCTGAATTTTTGGGGGCCAGGACCCTGCCAACCCCCCCCAGGAGCTCCCCCAGCCCCCAGGACACCCATCTGGGGGGGCTGTGGCTGTGCCCTCACCCCCTCACAGCATCACCCCCTCCCTGCAGCCCCCCTCCCGCACCTAGAGACCCCCCCAACCTCCCTCACCCCCTTTTTCCCTCCCCAAAACTGCGCAGCCCCAGCCCCAGGGGGGAGAAATCGCCCCCCATCTCCCCCCTTGCGCCCCCCCAACCTGAAAAGAGCCCCTGGAGAAATTAATTAAAGCCCCCCGCCCCCCCCAGCCCCCTCACCATGGCTCCGGGCCGGCTCCGCTGGCTCCAACCTAGGGGCAGACACAATCCAAGATGGCGGCCGCGCATCCAACCCAACCCCCCCCGGGCCCTCAACCGCCGCCCCCATCGCCCGCCCCCTCCGTTCTCCCCGCGCCCCCCCGCCCGCCATCGGACCTCCCGCACTCCCCTCTTCCTCCCCGCAGCGCCCCGGCGCCCCCCGGCCCCGCACGGCGGCGGATGGCGGCGGATTCCGCAGCCCCCCCCCTCCGCCACTCACGGCTGCGGCCTGCGGGTAGAAAGAAGCGGCCACTTCCGCATCCGGGCCTTCACCCCCTCCTCTAGCCCCGCCCCTCGCGGCGCACGCTACGGAGCGGGCCGAGGGACAAAAAGGTTCAGGAACGCGCTGGGCCGTGAGCGCGAATGTGGGGGGGGCCCGGCCCGGCCCCATCCTGGGGGTCGCGGTTTGGGGTCGGGGTTTGGGGGGCTCCGTGTCCCCCCCTCCCTGGACCTTCGGGGCTCCGCCGTGGCCCCGCGCTCTGTGGGGTGGGTGCAGTGCGGCCGCTTGGCCACCAGAGAGAGCCGGAGTCACGCTGATAAAAAACACCCCCCAAAACAACCCCAAACTGCCCCAAAACAACCCCAAACCGCCCCAAAGCAACCCCAAAGCCCTGCTGTGCTTCAGGACCCGGGGGGATCGGGGCGCTTTGTCCCCGGGGCACGGAGAACTCATGTGAGCTCACATGAGTGTGCACAAACACCCAGGAGGGGGGCACCCATGGGTGCCAGCAGGGACAGGATTTGGGGGGGGGGGCTCCAAAACACCCCCGTTAACAGGGAACTGCAGCCCCAGGGAGGGCTGCTTTATCCCAATCCCTTGCACACCCCATCCCTTGAATGTCCCCGTCCCTTGCACGCTCAATTCCTTGCACACCCCACCCGTTGCACACCCAATTTCTTGCACAACCCCATCCCTTGCACACCCCACCCATTTCACACCCCACCCATTGCACACCCCACCCATTGCACACCCCCACCCATTGCACACTCACCCCCTGCACACCCAAGCAGCCCACACTCGCACACCCACACAACATCCCCTGCACACCCACGTGCACACACACGTGTCTCCAGCCCCACTCCCCCCCCACTAATTACCACTGCAATTAGGAAAACCCTTCCTGGCACCAGGGAGCGGCCGTGCCCCCCCGTAGCCCGCTGATCCCTCCAGGATGAGGACGAGGATTTTTTGGGGGGGCTCCCATGGGTGCCCTCCGGGTGGGACGCCCCCAGCCCAAGCGAGCTTTTTAATGGTTTGATTTACTTATCTCATCTCCGACCGGCTGATCTACTCTGCTGCTCCTTAATTGCTTCAAAAGTTGAGCAGTTTTTCATGTTTTAAGGAGTGCTGAGTTGTGTAATTAAAGCACTGGCAGCGTAAATCAACGGCGCGGAAGAAAGACAGCAGAGAATTAAGCCAGCTCCTTGGCAGGGCAATAAAACCAAAACGGCTCGGAAGGAGCCCGTACGGCCACGATGCTGAGCGCTGGTGCTGTGACTGGGGCAGGATCTGATCCTCCAAAATCGCCAGGTTTTGGCCCAAAACGCGGCGTGGCCTCGCTGCCGCAATCTCCCTCGTCCCACGGCCCCTGCGCCTGCCCAGCAAGGCGTTCCCGTTCCCGCCTGGGAATGGGTTTGCTTTTACTTTATTAATATTATTGAAAGGCAGAGTGGGCGTATAAATCAACAAAAATAATTCATGAGCGTCGTTAGCTCCTCAAAGATGGGATCTTTTCATGTCTGGCTTTACATTTAAATAAATAAATAAATAAAAGAGCCACCACGTTCTGAAACTGCAGCTTTTAAAACACATCAAATGCGCTTCCTCCCCGTCTCCCACCGGCCCCGGCTCCTCCGCGTAATGAAATTCAATTAGCATCCTTAATTCACCCTCTGGCTACCGGGTTTATATTAAAACCTCCTTCTGGTTCTGCTCGGGAGGAGCGGTGCTGAGGGCACGGCGCGTTTAACCCCGCTGCTTGGGAGCTGCCACAACCCGGGGGCACTGCGTGGTGTGGGGTTTGGGGAGCAGCTCTCCCAGCAGCCTTCCTCCTCCTCCTCCTCCTCCTTTTCCTTTTCCTCCTGCTCCTCCTCCAGGCTGCTCTGGGATGCAGGTGTAGGAACCCCAGGGCGCACCACCGGGCCCCCAGCCCCCTGCTTGGCACCCAGTGCCCCTCATCTCCCCCTCCCCAGACGCTTCCCACCCGCGGGCGCTGCGGGGCGAATCGTCCCCAGCTCCGTGTCCCCGTGCCCTTGGGGACAGCGGGGACGCGGCGGCCACCCCGCAGCAGCTCACGCAGCATTTGATGTGCAGCCGGCGCGGCGCTGGCAGCCGGCGAGCCGCGCGTGCCGCCCGGCGATTAGATCCTATCGCCTTATCAGCCGCAGCAGCGAGGGGAGCTCGGGGCGAGGGAGGAGGAAATAACAAGCAAAAACATAAAAAAAAAAGAAAAAAAGGAATGGAAGAAGTGATTTGTCTCTCCCCTCCTCCTTCCAGAGGTCTGATTTGAAGTCAAGCAGCCGCCGAGGATCCTCTGCCGCCGGCTCCCTCCGGCAGTGCCAGCTCGCTGCGCGTGCTGGGGAGCTGCTTGTGGCAGGGTGCTCCGTCAAAGCTGTGTTTACTCACACAAGGGCAGCCGTGTTTTTATTAGGCATAATTACACCATCCTTAATGTAGCTGCAAACCATTTTTCCCGGAGCTGCTGTGCGGGCGGGGAGGGTGCCGCTTGGCGAGCCGTGGGGCTGTCCTGCCTGTGCCAATGCTCGCTGTGGCTCCGGGTGTCCCTGCAGCCACTCTTGGTGTCACTGCTGGTCCCTGGGGTCTGATTCTGTATCCCCAGCTCCAAGCATCCCACTGGGAGCAGAACACCTATTTTCACATCCCTGCTGCAGGGATGGGGGCACCCTGCCAGGGGGAGCCCGCTTTGTATCCAAAACCGTATCCACATCTGCACCCACATCCATACCCACACCCACATCCACATCCACATCTACATCCACACCAACACCCACATCCACATCCTGCAGCTGCTGAGCCCCAGGGCACGGTGCCCCCTGCTGCAGTTGGCCCAAGGTGTGCATGCTGGAGACGTGTGTGCCAGATCTGTGCATGGCTGAGATGTGCGAGCCCGAGGTGTGCTGTGCCGAGGTGCGCGTGGCCAAGACGTGCACGGTGAGTTGCCCAAGCTCAATGTGTGCACAGCTGAGACGTGCAAGGCTGGGATGTGCCTGGCTGGGGTCTGCAAGCTCCAGCCCCTGGGTGTTGGTCACCGTGCCCCCCGTGTCCCCACGCAGCCGGGTGCGGAGCTCAGCCCTCTCCCACGCAGCCCCGGTTTTGTTCTTTGAGTCCTGGGCTCCGCTTTGCTGTGCAAACGTGTTTGTCCTGGCAGGCAGCGCCGTGGCTGAGGTGGGAGCCTGGCAGAGCTGATAGGAGACATGAAAGGAGAGGTTGGAGGGAGATTCCCCCATTCAGGGAACAAACTGCGGCAGAAATTGTTTTTTTCCCCCTGTTTACTCGAGTTTCCTCCCCCCGGTGCCGAGCAGAAAGGCCTTGCGTCACGATTACCTGCTCCGAAGTGAGAGCGCGATTTGCTGAATGCGTTTATTATTATCAGGGACTGAAAACTATTCCCAATCACCCGGTATTTTCTTCCCTTCTATTTTTTTTCTTCCCCTTCATTCTCATTCTTTCTCCCTTTCTTGTTTCTTGAAGCGCGGGGCCCTGGCAGCGCGCTGCTGAGCGCCGATCAATTCCGTCCTAATGGCAGCTCCCCTGCCCCATCATTCATCAGCCGGCTTCTTAAAGAGCATCTGAAGCTTCATGGACGACTTGGGGGAAAAAAAAAAAAAAAGCAAAAAAAAAAAAAGCCCATTTGGAGGCGAGATCATATTTTCTCTGTCTCTTCCCCTTTTGTTCTTTATTTGCCGAGGACAAAGGCAGGCTCAGGCTCTAGGTGGGGAAGAGGCAGCAGAGGCAGATGAAAATCCGGAGAAACAAAAGAGGCCGTTTTCATGCAAATGACCTGAAAGAGAGAGAAAATTTGGGGAGGGAGAGAGGGGAGGACAAAAACTGCCCCGGTTTGTGTTCTCCAGCAAGTGTCACCGGAGCAGGAGCCTCTCCTCTGCGCGATAAAAGGCGAAGGAAGGCGGCTGCTGAAAGTTTTCCCGCAGGCATCGGGAGCTGTTTGAAGAGCTGGAATATTTTTCTGAATTAGGGCCAGGCGGGGGGCTGGATCCTGCCTGTGGCAAGCGATGCTCAGCCCACGCTGCGCCCTAGGCCGGCTGGTGCAGGGCCTGGGCACTGCTGTCACGAGCTGCTCCGGTCTCAGCAGGGCTGGGGGGGCGAGCACGGAGCCTGGGGGTCCGCAGGGGTCCCTTGGAGAGAGGTGGGGGTGAGGTTTGGCCGCGGTGGTGATGCAGGGATGGGTCCTGGTGTGAGCACAGAGGGGCAGGTGGCATTTTGGGGGTGATGCTGGGGTTGTGGGGGGTCTCCGTCGTCCCCCTGCAGCACCGTGCCATGAGTTTTGGCCACGCGGGTGCAGGAGGTGGCACTGCTGGTGCCTGGTGAGGGGAAATTGGGGAAGGGGAGATTGGGGAAGGGGAAATTGGGGAAGGGGCAGGCAGGGAGCATCCCATCAGCACTGCCCGGGGTGGTGGCAGCCCCACAAGTCCCAGGCTGGGCCCTCGGGGCGGGCTGGCACCGGGGGACACGGGCAGGTGGCACCGCTGGTGGCACCGTCGGGGCAAGGGCAGAGCAGCTGCGGCACCCGCCTGGCTCCCCGCCACCCCGCGCAGCTCAAGTCAAATTTGGTGTCATCCTGCAGAGGAAGATTATGGTAATTTTCCTTCCCCCCCCCCCCTCCCCCAGCTCCCCCTTATGCATAATTTTCAGACTCGGCTGCAGCAGAGGCTGTGCGGAGAGATTGGGTGATGGGAATGTCATCTGCGATTCGATTATCTCCTCCTGCCTTCCCCCTTTTTTTTTCTTTTTTTTTTTTTTCTTGTGAAACCTTCATCAAAACGTGTAGATCTAATTAGGACAATTACAGCGCCAGGACAGCTGAGAACCTGCCCAGCCCCACGCCGTGCCCTCGGCTCAGCCGAGCTTTGGCTGCTCGGAGAGCCGGCACCGGGGGCTGCCCGTGGGGCTGCGGTGGGTGGCGGGGTCCTGGGGTCCTGCAGGGGGTGGGGACGGCCCCAGGGTTGTCCCCACGGCCACGCCAGCGTCACCGGAGGAGGATCCTGCTGGGGGGACCTGGGGTGCAGCTGCTGGTGACATCTCCGTGTCACCCTGCTGTGACGAGCCGCGGGGGTGCCGGCACCTTGGTGACAGGGGGAGATGCCCCGGGTCCTGGCACGGGGTGCACGTTGTCCCCGTCCCTGGAGGTGCCACCACGCATCTCCACGAGGAGCCCCCCCCCCCCATGAGCCTCCCTCCGTGTCCCTCATTGGTATTCTGTCCCCGCTCGGTGGCAGCTGGCTGGGTGGCAGCGGAGTGACAGCGGTGACAGGTAACACCGCCGCGGGGACGGCACCGAGGGGCCCCAGCCAGCACCGGGGGGGTGCAGCAGGATCGGCCCCCTCCGTGCAGGATTGTGCATCGCTGCTGGTGCACACGAGCGTGCAGGGCCCTCGTGTCAGCCCCCGGCTGCACAATCCTGCCCCCGCAGCCTTGCACACCCACGCGTGTGCTGAGCGCTCTGCTCCCTGCCCTGCGCGGGGCACCCCCGGGGACCCGTCCTCCTGCTGCCTGCCGTGACCGTGCAACACCCGAGGCTGCCCGGGGACCCCAAACACGTCCCCGAGCGTGGCAGGGACGAGGGCTGGTGGCCGGGCAGAGCCGCTGCACGGACAATTAAGGGAAGTGCAAATTGTCAGAGCCCGTGATTAACACTGCCTCCAAATCCGCATGAATATTAAAAGCCGACATTGCCCAGGCTCCCTGCACAATGAATTCTGTATGAATCTTAAGATAAATCGTTTGGATAACTTAGCGGCAGCTGTACTCCCTCGCCACCAACTGCCTCCAAAAATCATTTCAAGTCAGGCGCGAGGAGCGAGAGCAGAGGCCAGGCGAGCGCGGGTGATTACGATTCCAGGCTCGGCGACGGTGGGATCAAGGCCAGGGAGCGCAGGGCGCCCGGGGCTCTCCGGAGGGGAACGAGGAGCCTCCTCCTGCTCCGTTTGTTCCCGGGAAGCGGTGACAAGTCCCCGTGCCTGCCGTGGGTGTCTCCGTGCTGCTGTGTTTGGCTGGTGGGGACGGTGGCTTTGCATCCCGATGGCTCCAGACCGGAGGGGAGCGAGGTACCTCCTGGGGCAGGACCCCGTGGGCGCACCTGGGGACGGAGGGGACACAGTGGGGGACCCAGCACGGGTGAGCAGCCCCATCCCAGCCCCATCCCAGCCCCATCACCACCAGTCAGAGGTGCGGTGCCCCAACCCCAGCCCCTTCCCCTCTCCCAGACTGGTTTCTGCCCTGCCTGTGCTGAGCCGACGGCTCTTGCAGAGCTTATCCACGTTAATATTTCAGCCCTAAACCCCCATCCCGGCCCCACAACCACCCCCCTTTATCAGCCAGGGCTGAGGGTGCCCACGCAGCCCCGTAGCAGCTCGGGGATGGATGGGGACCCTTGGTGAGGGACAGCATTTGTCACAGCCCCATTACGTTAAGGTGGCTCCGTGCGTCCTCCAGAGCCATCCCGGCACCACGTCCCCCCCCCATGAGCAAGCACACAGAGCAGAAACCCGGCCGTCCTCCCTGCCCGGACCCCACCGTGCCCCCCGCAGCATCCCCGTGTCCCCCTGTCCTCACATCCCCCTCCCCGTGTCCCCGTGTCCCCGTGTCCCCATCCCGCATTGGCATGCAGCCGCGCGCTCCCGGTCAGGATGCAGCGGAGGAGACGCGGCGTCATCCTCCTCCTCGGAGCCCGGGGCCTTGATTGCCTCCGTGCAGGGCCATAAATCAGCCCGGGGGAGGTCTGGCGGCGGGGGAGGAATGGCAATGTCACGGCGGGCGCCTCTCAGCCGGGACCAGCAGCACCCCGCACTGTATGGGGGGGGGGACGGACACCGGCCCTGCACTCCTGGCATAATCCAGGTTATGAAATGGAAATCAGAGGCGATGCAAAGCACCCAGAGAGCCCAGAGAGCCCTGGCTGGGCACGAGGGGGTTTCTCTCCTGCTGCTGGGATGGGGTTGGGACCTTCCCAATTTGTGCGCCCTGTCCCCGTCCTTCTCCATGTCCCCATTTTGGGGCAGCCCCAGGGCTTTCCGCCAGGCAAAGACGCGGCTCCAGGCTGCTGCGTGCTCGCTGCTGCCTCCTTCTCTTCCCCATCACCCTTCCACCGCCCCAGCGCCGTGCCCGGAGCTCTGAACCCGACCCCGAGCTACCAAAAGGCGCGGATAAATCAGCAGGTTGGGCGCAAACAGCGAACGGATGTCAAGGCAGAGAGGAGCAGATCCAATCAGGGGCCATTAACGGATTAAATCATCGCGCTGAATCAGATTAAGCACGAATAACATGAGGCTAATGTGGATCAGAAACACCGGCTCGTGCTCCCAATTTCTTGGCACCGGGAGGTGACGGCTGGAGGTTGCCACCACCCGTGGATGGAGCCGTGCGGGGCCATGCAGGCAACGTGGAGAGGTTTGGGGACAGCCACAGCACCTGGGCCGGCCTTTCTTAACTGGGAGCTGTAATTAGAGGGAACACTCGACCTGGGCAGAGCCAGCTACCCAAAGCATCGCCCTTCACAGCCACGTTTTCTCCTTGGCTGTGCCGTTTCTGCTCCCAGAGCAGGCAGCATCGCTGCGGCCCCGCTCTGCCCGGCTCCCTCTGCTCCAGCACCACACGAGGCAGTGAAGACGTAGCAATAAATGGCTGCAAACACAGGGAAAATATCTTTTTTCCCCCCAATTTATTGCCATACCTCCCTCCAGAGCCTCCAAGGCCTGGCAGTGGAGCAGCACCAGCCCTGAGCCCTCCTTGCCCACGCGTTTCCCACCAGCTCCCGAGGAGCCACGGGGGTTAACTCGCACCCCGGTGCCTCCCCGCGCTCTTTCTGCCAGCAAATCTTTCCTTCCCTAAATTCCTGCTCGCCCAGGAAGGCAGGACAAAGCCTGAGCTGCTGCAACAACACCCGGGAACAAGTATTATTATGTGGTGTGACAATGTTTGATGAATTCATATGTGCCTAGGGGAAGGGACTAAGTAGGTGAATAAAGTGAGAATATTCTCTGTGACAATCAATACCCCTTCAATTGAACCGTCTCCACAGATGTGACATTTTGATTTTTCTCCTTTGGACATACTAACTGGATTTATGTCCTCTTAAAGTGGAAACAGCAGGGAGCGGAGCGCCGGCAGCGGGCTGGCGCGGCGTGGGCACGGCAGTGGGATGGGGAGGGCAGGGGGGGGTGATGGGGCTGGGGATAGGGGGTTGGGGTGGTGGGGTTGGGATTATGGGGTTGGGGTGAGAGGGTTGGGATTATGGGGTTGGAGTGATAAGGTTGGGATTATGGGGTTGGGGTGATGGATGGGGTCAGGGTGATGGGGTTGGGATTATGGGGTTGGGGTGGTGGGGTTGGGATTATAGGGTTGCGGTGATGGATTGTGTTAGGGTGATGGGGTCAGGGTGATGGGGTCAGGGTGATGGGATTGGGGTGATGGATGGGGTCATGGTTATGGGGCCGGGGTGATAGGGTGGATGGGTTAGGGAGATGGCTCCAGGGCAATCGGCTGGGATGATGGGGTTGGGGTGGTGGAACCAACACCACCGGGCACGCAGGCGGGTCCGTACCAAGGCGAGGAGGCAACTGGGCACATCTCAGAGCTGCCCCACGGCTGGGACCTGGGGAAAAAGGAGTCAGCAGCAGAAAGGGGGGCACGTGGAGGGGGCGCCTCCTGCTCCCCGGTGTGCCGAGCCGCGGCACCCACCGGTGGCACCCGCGCGGCTCCGGGATTCCCGTCACATCCCGGGGCCCCCGGAGCTAATGACTCATCCCCGGCACGGCCATTTGTTTGTGCTGGTTTCAGACAGACTAATGTTTTTAATGGCACATAATCATTTTTCAGAAGTCATTTGATGCTACTAATCATCGCTGTGATATGCCACGACGGGATGTGTAATGACATGCTGAACAGGAAAAATGGCACTCGGATCCCCGGTTCTTCCCGGTGTAATCTATATTTTACCACATCTCGCTGCCTAATGATACTTATAGCTGTTAATAAACGAGTACTTAGGCGCTTTCTTTTTTATTTTTTTCTTCGGTGGGTGATAAAATAATTTGGGGTTAAAATACAGGAATGGGAAAGGAAGGTGGTGGCTCGAGCGTGGTGCGGGTTTCCCCACAGCGAGAGGGAGCGGCGCTGGGCTCACCAGGCGGGAAATTCATAGAAGATTACTTTCCCTGCTCATAACTTTTTAGTCTCTTTGTTAAATTAACAAGTGTTAAAAAAAAAATTTAAACATTTTTTAATGAAATTTTATCACTGCAGTAAGAGGATCCTCCTGGCCCAGTGCCCAATGTCTTCAGGATGAATTAGCGCGCAGCTCCTCACGCTCTAACTCATTTTATCGCTTAATTAAAGGGATGCTGGCAATTCTGGTAAAATATACTTTTTTCTTAAACAACTCTTTTCCTTCCCTGGGCTCCTAAGAGCCAGGAAAGGGAATGAACTCAGAGCACCAAGCGTGCCCTTTGCGCCAGGACCTTGCTTCTTTGGCTGCTCTCCGAAGCCTGCTCGGTGCCAGCATGGGGGGAGAGGGTCCGGTGGCTCTGAGCAGCAGAGGAAGAGGAGGCTGAGGATGGAGACGTGCAGCCCCAGCACCCCTCTGTGGATGCCAGGGTGCAGGGCTGTGGGGTGCAGCCTGCACGCAGCACCCAAAGTTTTCCATTCTGCGTGCCAGCTACAAGCTTGGCTCCATCATCTCCGTAAGCATCAGGTCGCACGTCTCTGCCCAGACTTGTGAGGAAGAAAAATTGCTTTCGCTTACATTTTTAATTTCTCTGTAATTACCTGCTGGGCTCCTCGGGAGAATGCTAACCAGCAGGGCAGCTCCCTGCTGGGCAGCTGGGTGGCTGCAGCCCTCCGGCACGGCACAGCATGGCACGGCACGGTACTGCATGGCGAGGTACAGCACGGTGAGATATGGCACGGTGAGGCATGGCACGGTGAGATATGGCACGGTGAGGCATGGCGTGGCATGGTGTGGCATGGCACAGGACGCCAGCTCTGCCAGGCAGTTCCAACATATCACCCCCGAGCAGCAGCAAATTTTGGAGTGCAGCCTTGCATCTCCTGATAGGCGCAAGTTCAGAAAGGTCTCGTTAGCGTCTCCGTCATTACCCAATGCACACGCAGGTGGTTTGCTCACCTCTGGAATTTCAGAGTTAAATGACTCATCATTATCTTATTAATGAAGTCAGGGGTTCATTAATAAGCCCAGCCCACAGCCCTGCAGTTACTCCCTTCCCAAGGGCACTGGTTTGGAGCCACGGCATGGAGATGGGTGTCTGCTGGTGAGGAGCAGGAGGTTGTGAGAAAAATCCATGAGTTCCCAGCAAACGGAGCACTTTTAGTTAATTTTATTAACTTGTGTCTGAAGCTCAGCGGGATGTGGCTGATGTGGGGGTGTGTCACTGCATTACCACCCAACAGCGAAGTGGGGGGCGAAGAAAGAGGCTCCATGCCATCCGCCGCCGCCGCTGCCCCTTTCCTTTTGTCCCTCACCTTATTACCGGCTGCTTTTCTGCACGGTCCTGCTTAATGCGTGAGTCAGGGTTTGCAGAGCTATTGTACACAATGACTTCTAATGTCCTGTGAAAGTAAATGGAGGACGAGACCTAGAGAAAGCTGCCAATTACTTAAAGAATATAGACACGGCAACGCCATTAACGTAATGGCGAGGAGCGATTCCGGAGCCACTCGTGCCGTGCCGCTCGATACCACAATTAATGTTGCAGAGTTGACTTGAGCTCCAGCTTCCTCGAGACAGGCTCGCGCCATTAACCTTCCCCTAGTCAAGGTGTTCCAGCTCTCAGATTCGGCTTAATTAGTCTCCAAGGCGATGTAACAATAGCCACTTCCCGCGGACGCCGTGCCGGCACCGCCGCCGCCTCGGGATGGAGCAGCTCGGGAGCGGGACGAGCGGTGGGGAGGAGAGTGGGGCAGGCAGGGAAAAGCACGTGTGCGTGTGTTTGCACGTGTACTTGCACACGCACACACAATTTGCAACGCGCAGAATGAGGAGGGTTGAGGCTGGTGACCCTGGAGCAGGGCAGAGCCACGGCCGGCAGCACGCCGACCTCTGCAACCCCCCGCAGAAGGAGTCACGTCGCCTCCCATCAGGAGCAGCGCGCGGGACTGAGTAGATAAAGGTGCTAATAAGACAGAGCACTAATTAATTGCAGCCCTGGCTTGCAGAAGAGCCCTCAGCCGAGCACTGGCTGTCACGCTGAGCAGCAGCAGCGACGCTGGCAGCTCCGCGAGGCGCCGTGCCGGGGTCCAGATCATTAGGAGCTTGTGTGTGAGCTCGCAAACGAACCAGGGGGCTGAGGTTTGCAAAGCCAAATCCCTCTGCCCCCGAAGCAGCTGCGGCTGCGCGGCCACCCTGGCTCAATGTCACCGTGCACCCCGGCCCCTGCTGGGTGCTGGTGCAGGGCAGGGGTAAGCACCTAGCCAGGATGTCCCGGTGGGCAGGGGACCTGCAGCGGCGTGGTGGCACTTCCAGGGCTGCAGACGTCCTAACGTTCAGCTCCTTTTCTCCTTCTTCCCCTTTTTTTCCTCCAAACCAGCAAATCAATTTGATGGTGGCAGGAGCACGGCCCTTTACAGCTTGTGCGATTTGCGTGGAGTCACCCGCTCCCCTCCATCCATCATCCTTAATTAATTAGAATGTAATTACTTATGGATTCCTCTTCCATTACTCGCAGCCCCCAGCACCCGGATCGTGCTTTCCTGTCCCTCGGTGCTCTCGCTCTGCAGCAGGTTGCTCAGGAGCACCGAGCTGGCCCCGGGGCACGTCTGTCCCTGGCGCTGGGCAGAGAAGGAAATAAACCCTGCTGCTCCAGCTGCTGCTTGCTGCTCGCTGCTCCTGGTGCTGGGACTTTGCACCGGGTGTGATTTGGCTGAAAGGACAGGGACAGGGCTGGGGACAAGGCTGGGGCGGCTTGGTGAGGACGCAGAGCTCACGCGCCCGGCTCCGGCTTGGCAGCCTGCAGCAGCCGCACCGACGGTGCAGGTGGAGGCAGGGAAAGCAAATTCGGAATTAGCTGAGACCTCAAAATGCGGGGAGAGTGCTGGGAGCAGGAGGTCAGCGCCTGGAGGGCCGGCACACGGCGGTGTGCGTGATGGGGAGGCAGCAGCACAGCCCCGGTGCCACCCGCAGGCGCCGTGGGGACACCCGGCCCCGTGTCCTTGCCTTGCCCCGTGCTCGCCATCCGTGGCCACCGAGGGATCCTCTTTGCCCTGGCTCCCTGCCCACCCCGACACCTTTGCTCCCTGCTCTTTCTTCTTCCTGCGGGCAGCAGAAGGAAAAGGACAGCGTTAGCTCGGGGTCCTCTCTGCGGGTCACTGGGGTTTGAGCTGTGCCATCAATCACAGGCTGGGCTGAGAAGGGAAGGGAGGAATCCTGCCTCCCTCTGCTGCTGGGGGAGGGCAGGATGCGGCCCCAGCCTCCCCGGCAGCACCCCACAAAGGGGCACATTGCAGCCCAGAGCTCTCATCTCGGGGGCTGTGCTGCAGCCCCTTGTCCCCTGTCCTGTCCCCATCACCAGCCCCAGCCCGTGGTGGCCAAGAGGCGCACGGCACCGTCCCGTGCAGCCCCCTGCAAAGGCTGGGAGCTGGGAAGAGCAAAAGGGGCTGGGGTCCTGCCTCCCCCCCTCTGTCTCCCACAGCCACGCAGGGGGTGCAATCATCCCTCAGCAGCTCGGCGCCCGCCTCTCCACAGGGAAAACACCGATTCCCGAGGCTTTGTTCAGAAATGTATTCCCCATTGTTAAAAATGTAGAGACAAAATCAATTCAGGTCTGCGGTTTTATTTTTTTTTTTCTCCCCCTTTTATGAAACTGTTTGTAGCGGTGTTGTGATTGCCAGCAGAGGAGCGTCTGCGCTCCCCAGAGAGGGGGCTCTGCTGGGGGGGCTGCACCGCAGCGGGGAGGGGGACCCCAAGGGACTGCAGGGATGGGGATGGGATGGGATGGGATGATGGGGATGGGATGGGATGGGATGGGATGGGATGGGATGGGATGGGATGGGATGGGATGGGATGAATGGGATGGGCGCAATAGGATGGGATGGGACAGGGATGGGACAGGGATGCCCCCACTTCCCGCTGTGCTCCCCCCCGAGATCCTCGTGCTCTCAGGAGTGACCCAAACTGAACCCGGCGATGCAGAGGGTGGAGGGAGCAGCAGTAACTCCGTTGAAGGGCCCTAATAAATCACTGTGATGTGATTACACGGGGCCGTGCCACATCTCAGCAGCCACCTAATTAAAAACTGGACTAAAACAAGGGAAGAAAATAACTTAATTTGGGTGCTATTTGCCTTGCTAATGTGGTGGCAGTTTTCTGCGCCGGGCGAGTGTTTATAAAATCTTAATTAGGTTTCCCGTTTGGAGCAGAGACCGAAGCAAGGCTCTGCCTTAATGGACCGGCACCTCGGGGATGCTGTGGCTCTGCCCGTGCCCTGCGGCTGGATGAGGTTAGGTGGGGAAAAGGGATGGGGAATTGGGGTGGGCAGAGGGATGGGAAGCAGCTGCAGAAGGACGGCTGCTGGCTTCCCATTGGCTTTTATTTTCCCCTTCTTATTTATTTATTTATTTATTTTCCCTCTGTTCTTTTTAATCAAAACTTCAAATTGGGCTCAAAGCAGCTATTTATAAACCTGTCAGGGGAGGCTGGCATTTCTCTATCAGGTTGCTATTGAGTGGTTGCTAACGGCTCTTAAACCGAGGCAATGAGCGGGTGGAAGAGCTGGAGATGCTGAATCCCCCCCCTGAGCCCCACAAACACAAGGGGCTGTGGTTTTGGGACCCCCGGGACCTGCGGGACCCCCGTGTCTGCCCATTTCTCCCAGCGGGGCTGACACCTCGCCGTTACTGCCAGCCTACCCCATCGGTATCAGGTTTGGGGCACGAGGGCTGCGGGTTGCTGCTGAGCAGCGGGGACCTGGCTCTTCCTCCCCACCGAGGTTTCCACCTGGGAAATGCACGGGAGGGAAGGGAAAGGCTCAGCCTGGGCATGGGGAGAGCTCCAGCCACGTTCAGGCACCCTATGAGGCAGTGGAGGGACCCCGACCCTCTCCCCTCGCCCCTCCCGGCCACCACCACGTGCCGCAGAGGTGGCTGAAGTGTCCTGTCCGGCCCTACGTGGGGAAATGATTTAGACAGTTGTATTAAAATGCAAATTCCTGCCTGGCTTGCTAGTTTATCATCTGACTTGTTATACAATTTGCCAGTTATAGAAGAAAAATTACCATAATGGGCCCCCGGGGAATGGTTGTAAAAAGGATACCAAACATTACTTATCATCCCATTCCGCTACAATTATCTGGTGCTTTTCTTCTTTCCCCCCCCCAACCCCAAGGAAAATTAAACCATCAATAGGAGCCGGGGAGACGCAGGGAGCGAGCGTGGCAGCCAGGCAGACGGCTGCGTGCGCCCGCCCCGGAGCCTGCCCGCCGCCTCTCGCCGTGTGCCCCAAATAAACCTCGTTAATTGTCCAGGAAAACGGAGGTTAAACGCTCCCAGACCTCAAAGCGAGAGCGCAGAGAGAAGGGCGAGAGCGCAGGAGAGAGACGGGGAAAAAGGACTGCGTTCCTTCAGCAAGGAGAACAAGAAACCCTTTAATGTGGCTCTGTGTGGAGGGGATTAAAGATGCCTCGGTTATTCCAGGGAGACAATTTAGCTCTGCCCTCTGGGCCCCGTTTTGCTGGGGGCGCGTTCGCGTCGCGGGGGCGCCTTTGGAGAGGGGAGAGCTGGAGGTGGAGGCAGGGACCAGTGCCCTTGCCAAGGGGCTGGGGGCATCTCCTGGCACATCTCTGCTCATCCCAGGTTCTCCAGGCTTCTCCAGGCATCATCTCCCAGCATTTCCCAGCATCTCCCAGTATTTCCCATTGCGTCCCAGCATCTCCTGGCACCTCGCAGCATCCCCTGGGGTGCCAGGGACAGCGTTCCCTGCAGCCCAGCAATGGGATGGCCCCAAGGCGCCTCCACTCCTCATTTTGGAGGCTGTTTGTGTGCATGGTGCAGGGAGGTGGCTGCTTTTTGGGTGGCCAATGCCCCCCTTGCCTTTAGCAGCTCTCAGAGGGGTCGGTGCCGACCCCAGCCCCGGCACCGCGAGGGCGATGCCTGCAGGTCCCGGCCAGCCGATCCCTAAACCCCCCCCCAGGAATCATCCTCCAGCTCGGCTGCTTTTCCGCCGGCTTGGAGACGAGCCACCAGCGCGAGATTCCAGGCAGCCGAACGCAAAATTTTCCATGCAGATCATTTCCTAATTAAACGGCTTCTGAAGCAGCCGCGTGCGAGCTGGGAGTGCTGGCGAAGGCGCCGGCTCCCAGGGGGCCAAACTGGCGGGGGCTCGCGTGGAGCAGCACGCACGGGCAGCTCCCCCCGGACCCCCAGCTCCTCGCAGCCCCCCTGTAAATCCTGGACCCATCCCAGGCTGCAAGGGGAATCCTCCCTGCACCTCCCTGAGCTCATGCGAGCTGCAGCAGGAGGACACAGCCACCCCCGAGCTCTCCAGGAGCTCCAAAATTCCCTTTCCTCCACCCAGCCCAGCCCAGCAGAGCCAGGGAGGAGCGGCTGAGCCTCTGCTTGCCCCTTGCTGCTGGTGGCATCCCCCAGATGCTTGGGGCAGGATCTGGGCTCCCCAAACCCCGGGGTGCTCCCTCTGGGCAGGCAGCGGCGTGCAAATTACACCAGGATGAGCCCAGCCACGGATTAGCCCCTGCCAACCCCCGTGGGAGGCTGATCAGCTCCGCTAACCCTGTTTCATGCTCGGGGGGCTGCACTGATCCCCCTGTCCCTGCGGCACCGGAGGCTCGTGCCTCGGCGGCTGCGCCAAGCGGGTGAAGCAAAGCAGGGGCTGCAGGCGGGGGGAGCAGAGTGAGGGGGCTTTGCCGGGCTGTGTGGGGTGAATTTGGGGCATGGGGGGCATGGAGGAGGGGGTGCTGTGATCTCCTGAGCCCTCCGTGCCAACTCAGGGCTCGCTGGTGCGTTTTGGGGGCGGATTGGGGCTGGTGCCGGCGCGGCGAGGCGAGGCGAGCAGCCCTGCGTGATGACACGGTGAGCAGGAGCTAAACATCCGGGGAGCAACGAGCCTCCGAGTCCCAATTTTATGGACTAATTACGGCTCTGTTTATTGCACTTTTAAGTAGAAGTTGGTTGCAGTTGCCGGGGAGGCTCTGGCGTGCCAATAAATAAACTCTGTGTCTCCCCACCAGCCTCCCTGTGCGCCGAGGTCAGGCTGGGCAGCAGGGCCGGAGAGTGGGGATCGGGTTTGGGACCCCTCGAGGGGACTTCTGGCTTCTGTCCCTGGTTCTCCTGAATGGGATGGAGCCAGGACCCTCTCCTGAGTCAGTGGGGGCCACTCTGTCCCCAGCCACACGTCCCTGTCCCCTGCCTCACACGTTGCCAAGCCGGGGCGCTCAGACCCACTGCCCCGCGCACCCCACGGGGTCTCACCCTTGCTCCCCATCCCTGCCCGAGGCTGCCTGGGGGCTGTGGTGTGGCCAGGCCACCAAAATGTCACATCCCTGTCACCAGAGCAAGCGAAGGGGCAGGTGGGGACACCACGTCCCCGGGCTGGGCAGTTTGGCCCTGGGAGGAGGCGGCTGCAGCGCTGCCACCCAGGCGCTACGGGGCCGGGGCTGCGCAGGAGGAGTATTTTTAGCTTTCTCATTAACCGAGTGCTTTCAAATTAGCCTTCTATTAACCTCAAAGTAAAAATGAAAGCGGTGGAAAGAAAGCATTTTTCTCCCCCCCCCCCCCCTTCCCTCGCAGGGTTTATGTCTCCCGCAGAACATCGAGGTTTCTGTGACGATTGCCCCATTTGCCCCGCAGCCCCGAGGCGGTGCCGTCCTGCAGCACCCCACTTCTGGGGGACAGCGGGGCGCAGAGGGGCCACGCACGGCACGGCCCCTGCTGGGACCTTGCTAAAATTGATGACTTTGTCCCCTTCGTGTGGTGTGGGACAGACGGATGGATGGACGGACGGACAGCAGCAGCCCCAAGCCCCGAGGCTCTGCTCTGGCTCCATCCAGCTCCACCCGAGGTGCTCAGCACCCAGAAGCGGTGCAGGGGCTGCTCCTGGCTCTCTCCATCCCCTTGATTTTTATTTTATTTTATTTTTTTTGCTGGGTTCCTGTGGCCGTGGGGCTTCTCCCTGCACCCCAAACCCAGCAGCCTCGTGGTGCGACTCCCCGTGGTGCAAGGGGTGCCGAGCCCTCAGGGTGCCCCCTTCCCTGCCGCCCACCCTGGTTCCCCGAGGTGCTGTGGATGAAGACCCAGGGCCTTGGGGTGCCACAGCTCCCGCCCAGCCCCATGGGGCTCCCCAAAATCATCCTAACCCCTGCCCCAAGCACCCAGCACGTCCCTGCACCCGAGCCACCTCCGATCAAAGGAGGCAGCCCCGTGTGTGTGCAGACCCCCTAAAACCCTGCGTGCGCGCGCACGGGGGTGATTTCCATTAAGAGGAAAGCCGAAATAACAGGGACATCAAAGCGAAATTGGAAAGACAGAAGGAAAAAAAAAAAATAAATCCGGGCGGGGGAGAAGGGGTGGGGGCGAGGAGGGAGAAGAAAGGGAAGAAGCTGCACAGAGCCCGCGTCCGTCCTGCAAATTGGAAGTGCTGCTCGGAGGTGTCCACGGGCGACCTGCCAAATCAATTGATTTCATCTGTGGGCAGAGATGCCTTTTTTTTTTTTTTTTATTTCACACCAATTTTCACGGCCGGCGTTAGATAAAAATGGCAGAAACACCGGGAAGAGAGCGCGGCGGGGAGGGGTGCGGGGGGGGACGGCGGATGACAAAAAGGGGATGGAGAGGGGATGGGAGGGGAATGGGGGCCGTGCTGGAGTGGGGCTGATTTTGGGGATGCTGCCCCCATCACCCCACCACACACCAGTGGGCGATGGGCACCCACAGCCCCATGCCCCCCGCCTGCCCCCTGGGATGCTCTGACACCGGGACCCAGCTCCCCTCCCTCCCAGGACACAGAAATGAGGGGGAAACCCCAAATTCCGGCAGTTTTGGGGAGGCGCAGTGGGGTCACCCCTCTGCCACGGGCACCCGTGCTGAGCTGGAGAGCTCAGGCAGAGAAAAATAGCTGGTGACATCAAGGTTATGCAGTCCTGGGCTGCCAGGAAGGATTATCTCCTGCAATCCATCACTGGCCTGGATCCTATTGCCTTTTTCCTTTTGCTCTTTTTCTTCCCTCCGTTCTTTGCTCTCCATTTTTTTTTTTTTTTTTTTTTTTGAATGGAAAACATTTTTAGCAACCTTAATAGCCACCGAGAGCCGCTGCAAAGCTGGCACAGAAATCTATCATTTTTATTTGGCTGCGTCTGATAATAAGTAAGCTCGGGCCGTAAATCCCACGACCTTGAGAATTAAATAATAACAACAATAATAATAATAATAATGAAATCCCACCGAACTGCCCGCCCGGGGCAGGCCCCTCGGCGCAGGCGGGTGGGAAGGGCTCTGGTTGTCCTGGCACATGGGAGCAGGCGGTGGGGACTTGTTCATGAAGGGGAGAGGGCACCGAGCCGCTGCTGTCTGAGCACCCCGATGGATTTGGGATGGGATGGGGTCGGGACAGCTCCCCCAGCCCCCGCTGTGACCCCCATGGGCACAGGAAAAGGCCACGGGGCTGGGTGGTGATGGGGACGCTGAGCATCAGCGGTGACGCACGGGGCTCTGGTGCGTGCAGTGCCACTGATGGGTGGCACCGGGGCACGGCCAGGCTGTGGGACACGCGGCACATTTTGGGAACCACTCCTGGGTCCTCCCCATGGGCTGGGGGGGGTCAACGGGGGGCGCAGGTGCTGTGTCCGGGAGCCCCGCGGTCCCCAGCGCAGCCTCGGGGCAGGGATTTGGCTGATGAGACATCTCACTCTGGAAGTGTTTCGTTTTGACATTTCCCGAAGAAAAATCTCGGACTTTTTTTTTTTTTTTGTTTGTCACATGATGGCATTTTTCTTTTAGAGCCAACGTATCAGAACCGCGACAAAAGCCCAGCAACTGGAAGTCAAAACATTTTCTTTGCGCCGAGCGACGCGCTCCGGGCTCCTTCCAGGAGGTGCCTCCCTCCTGCCCCTCGCTGCTGCTGCTGCTTCGCCCCAATTTCCCTCTCTGTGCCCTGCTGGTCCTTGTGGCTCCTGGTCCTTGTGGCTTGTGGCCCTCGGGTTTTGCTGGCCACGGCTCCGTGCCGTTTGGCTGGGGTTGTTCATCTCCGCGGGTGAGATCTCTGCCCCTGCGCCCTAGATCCAAAGCCCCCAGCCCCTGGTGTGGGTGAATGCACCCGAGCTGCCCAGATTTTGGGGCTGCGATGGGGACAGGAGGGTGGGTGGCATGGGGATGGTGTGGGAGATGAGCACCAACCTGTGACTCTGTGAGGCTGGAATGAATTTGGGGGGATTTTTGCAAACTTTGGGAAACCGGGAGTTGTCTTTCTGTCTGAGAGCGGCCAAGCCCTGTGGTCAGGTCCTGTGCTTTAAATCTCATCCCCAAAAAATTATTTGGCTGGAAGAGGGTCCCCAGGGCTGGATTGTGGGGTTTTCAGGGCCACATCAACCCCGAGTCCCCTCCGGGAGGGCTGGGGGGGGACCTGAGCAGCCCAGGGACCAGCAGGAGCTGCCTGTGACAATTCCACTCACTCCTCATTCCTGATGCTGCAGCTATTAAAAATCTAACAAATGCGTTAAATTAAGCAGTACTTCTGCACATATTAAATGAACCTCCCTGCAGCAGGCCAGGAGCTCGCTGAAGCCCCGTGATGGAGGAGGTTTTTGGGGCCGTGGGGAAGAAGTGCACCCCGAGGAGCAGCCACTTCGGGGCCAAGCAGCTCCCGAGCCTGGCTCCCGACTTGGCGAGGGGCACAGAGCCCCACACCGGTGCCTGGGACCCCAAGGGCAGCTCCTGGGGGCTGCTTTGGGGCTGCCAGGCTGGGGACCCCACAGCTCCATGCGCCTCTGCTCCCCGGTGCATGGGTGCATGGGGAGCAGAGGGGTTCCCTGCAGGCTTTGGGGTGCCCAGAGGAGCCACCGGTGCTCCCCATTAACAATTCCCAGCTTCTAATGAGCTCCAAACACGCGGAGGGTCACAATTAGAAGTGAACCCTCCCGCTGGAGGCACCCTGGGGTCACCCCGCTCACCCAGCCCGGCCGGGAGCACGCGGGCTGTCCTCTGCCAGGACCCCGGATTAATTAATCTTCTGTCGAGTGCAGGAGCGCTAACGGTCCCGGAGGAAGCAGGCAAGATGATTGTGCTGGAGTGAGACAAAAGAGAACAGTTAGACTGTGACAGCCGGTATTAAAATGCCTACAACTCACTTCATACCCCGCGTCAGCGCGTTATATTCCGAATAAATAATGGGTTACTCCAGGTTAACTGTCTGTTGCTGCGTTCCAACTGTTGATATTTAATTAGCTCTAAAATTAAAGTGTTCTTTTATTGCCCTGCCATTAGAATTGCTTTATTTCTAATTGATTGAGATTAAAGTGTCTCCTTGAGATCCCAGCTCCCCGGTGCCGGGGGAGGGCGTGGGGACAGGTTCGAGGCGGGGGCTGGCACCGGGGGGTGACAGGAGCCTGGTGGTGCTGAGCATCCCGGGGTGGCAGCTCCTGGCCCCCAAGGTCTCATCACCAGCTCTTGTATCTCACCCTTTTTGGTTGCCTTTTTTTGAAAATCACCCTGAAATGCTAATGCCATGGCGAGGCGAGGTGGGGGACGGAGCCACAGGAGCCCCGGCGATGGCACCGTGCTGCAGCCCACGTGCCAGCCCGGGTGCCGCTTCCCACGTCTCAATAACCACCGGAATTATTACCCAAAACCCGATCAGCCTGAGATGAAATTTAACAGCCCGAGGTGGACATCAGGCACTGATAAAAAAAAATAAAAAATAATAAAAAAAAGCACATCTTGCTTCCAGCTTAAACGGCTCTTTAAAAAGCTAATGCATAATTTAACCGAGCAATTTACAGCCGGCGCACTCGTGGGGATGGGAGGGGGGGCGCAGAGGGGCCGAGGGCTCACGGGCAGCTGTGGGACACGCCGAACCCCATCACCACAGGGCGATGCCTGCTCCCCTCATCCCCTGCACCAATCTGTCCCCCCTGCACCCCTCTGCCCCCCAGCACCCCGAGCCTCTCCCCTAAAAAACGCAGCAGCGCGGCGCCCTGCCTGTTGCTCCAGCGCACCCGTGATCGCCGCGGGAGGCCAGGTTTATTGGCGGGGCCGTATTCTGCGCCCGAGGTAAGAGCAGCACCGAGCTGCAGCAGCGGCAGATTTGATGTAGTGCTGCTGTCAGCGGGGACACGGCCCCGCGGCCGCCGCAGGAGCTGTGCGCCAGCAGCTGCCCCCAGCATGAATTCGTGGCAGGCTGTCAGGAGCGTGTGATGCGGGGGGTGTCGGGCACCGAAGCTTTTGGGAAGGAGGGATGGGTGCCGGGGTTTTGATGCCCCTTCCTGCACGGATTTCCCATGGGTGCTGGGGGAGGGCAGCGTGTGCCCGCGTGGCTCTAAGGGTGAGCGCCGGTTGTGCCAGGGGAGCGCTCTGCAGCTCCTGGTGCCGTGGTTCCAGCCTGAGCACCCACAGCTCCACGCTGCCCCGTGCCAGGATGCCCTGGGACAGCAGCACCAGGGCAGGATGAGGCCCTGCAGGCAGCCAGGAGAAGCGCCGAGCATCGCCGGCTGCGCATCCTCCTGCCACACATCCCTGCTCCGTGCCACGTCCCCGTCCTGGTCCTGGGGAGGTGCAGGGATCCAGCAGGTCACGGCCCCGAGCAGAAATGAGCCCAGCTCAGCAGAAAAGCGGTGGAGGTTCCTGACAGGCTTGGAGGGAGGGGAGAGGAGGGGATAAAACCTGCGCAAAATGTAAAGAGCTGCCGGACCTGCTAAACGAATTAACTTGTTGGTGGAACGCATCTGCATAAATCTGAATAAATGACGGCTCGAAGTCCGGGCCAGGTGCTTGGCAACGCCCTCATCCAGGGAAACGTGAAAGAGGAATAAACGTGATGGAAGAGGAGATTTTGGCCTGGATCTGTTTGCCTCTCCGAGCCCCGTGCTGCTCCCGTGGCCGCGCTCGGTGCAAGCCGAGCTCCCGGCGCCCCGAATCGCTGCGGTGCCGGGGGCAGGCACGAAGCCACCCCTCGGCACAGCAGCAGCGAGCAATCGGCGTGACATTTCGGTAAATGCTACAGCCATTTGTAAGTGTTCGTTTCCGTGGGCGCCCCATCTATTACATGACAGCTATTTGCTGAACATCCTGACGCGCCTTCCTCCGTTTACAGATAAGCTCCCGAGCAGGGGGAGGCTCGGGGCACGGCTCAGGCAGGGGCTTGGCGCGGCAAAACTTCATCTCCAAAAGCCTCCCCGTGTGCAGGATGGCACAGGCAGCCGGTGGCACACGGTGCTGTGCCAGGAGGAGGCGAGAGGCAGCATCCAGACGGCTGCTGGGGGTGAGACCGCGGGCGTGCAGGAGGCAGCCACATTACATGCAGAGCTGGGCTTTAATTTAGCTTAAAGACTTGGAAAACCACTGAAACAGCTCCGTGGAAAACAGCAGTAATGCAAAATAAAGAAGGCCCAGGTGGCACAGGTGGGTGCTCAGCTTAATCCAACGGTGCCATCACCCAGAAAATGCTCAGCCCTCATCCTCCTGCCTGCCTTCTCCTTAGGGTGCTCCGAGGTGCTCTCCCGTGCTCTTGTGCTTCCCTGGGGTTGTTCCTGCTCTTCCTTTTTGCTGCCAGCACCCCTCGGCGTGGCTGTGCAGGTGGTGGTGGCCCCGCTGGTGCTCCTGAGATGCTGGAGCCCAGCCCAGGGTCAAGGCAATGCTCCCAGCACACAGCACTGCCCTGCCTCGACCTGCCCAGGGCTCTGTGGGGTGTATCCTGACCCCACACACCGGCTGTGCCCTGTCTGGGGCCATCGGTCCCATACCCACCCTGGTCACAGCACAAGGATCAAAGCAAAATCCTGCAGCACCTTTTATGCCAGAGCAGCACCGAAGCACTTGGGAGAGGTAACAACAGAAGAGCGGCGAATTAACTAAGGAATAATGGAAATAATAGAAATAATCCACCGTGTATTTACAGATTCATGGTCCTGGCTCTGCCGGCCCCGAGGCTGGTGCTGGCAGGGCCCCCGCTGCTGCACCTCGGGGACGTTTCCAAAGCCAGCCCTTGCTCAGGACCCAACACCCCGCGGTGTCCCCAGTGCCAGGCGCTGGTGAATGGCACGAGGACGGTGCTGGGCAGCAGCACCATGCGCGGCGTGCTGTGCTCCCAACCACCACAAATTGCTGCTCCTGCACGGGGCTCGCCGACAGAAAGCCTCTTGCTGAGCCGTCTTTTCATGCTCCCTGCCTCCTAAACAACTTGATCGCGCTTGAGTGTAATCCTAAAATGTTTTAATGCCGGTTTATTTTCCAAGCAGTACATAATAGCGACGCCTGCTTTCCCTCGCCCCGGATGGCTGGCACGGGCCCAGCGCGGGCGGAGCGAGCGGGGTCCCTGGGGGACCCCTGGATGAGGAGGGGGCTCGGGGCGGTGTGGGGGGGTGGCGATGGCCTGGACCCGCTCCCCACCGTGCCCAATGCGCTCCCAATCTGCTCCTGCCGGCCGCCAGCTGCTGCCAAATTGATGGTGCTCAGCCAGGCTGGGCGATCGCCATCGATCTGCGGGGAGGAGCGGGGCCGTGCTGCGGCTGTCGCTGCCGGCACCGCGCTCCTCTAGGACGCAGGAGGGGAGCGGGAGCTGCCACAGCTCACGGGGCTCTCCGTGCACGGGGAACTTAATGAATGTTCCCAGGAAAACAGACGGGCTCCGTGGGGCTGGGCTCGGTGCTGATATGGGGTCTGGGCTGTGGGGCGGGGAGCAGGGCACGCTGCTGGCAGTGGGGCTCTGCGGGGACTGTGGGGTGGTGATGGATGGGATCAGCGCGGGTGAGGAGCTCTGCTGGGTTTCAGCATCCACAGGAGCAGGAGCAATCCACAGATTTATTGCTCGCTGGGGTGGGTCTGTAGGATCCAAGTCTGAACGGATTCCACGGGGAGATTTTTCCTGGGGGAGCATTTGGGCATCCAGCACACACCTGGGGCGCCGCATGCATGCCACACTGGGCACCCTGAGCTACTGGGGTCCCTCTCACTGAGGGTTTCCTGGCTCCTGGGAGCACCAGAGCTGAAAATATCTAGAATTTTCACAGCCTGGACACATGCTTTGACCCCACAAATATCCCCCTGGCACCCCCGGGGCTGGCTGTGCCACGTCCTGCCTGTGCCAGGCGCTGCGCTCCCCATCGCACCGCCAGCACCGGCTCTGCTCCTGCAAGCCCTGCCTGCCCTTCCCGCTGCTGCGCCGTGTCATTAATATATCTGTCACAGGGCAAGTTGCAGGCGAGATAATATTGATACAGCCATTAGAGTGCGCAGGGAAGGAGGCGTGCTGCGGGGAGCTGCAGCGCCGGGCCCTGCTCGCATGCAGCTGACGTCGGTGACACCTGGACCAAAATTGTCCCCCCCCCGTCCCCGCTCCTCTGGATGCTGCAGGCGTTTGCTTGCTTCCCTGCATCACCCCCCAGGACCAGAGCAAGGTGCTGATGTTCTCATCTCCCACCCCAAAGCAGGGGTTGTGCCATGCGGACCCCCTCCTGTATGACCCCCGCTTTTTTTGGGGGGGGGGTCTGACATCTCCGCTGCCTGCTCCTGCGCTACCTGCGGGAGGGAGCAACGCCGGGAGCCCTTAAAATAACACACAACTGTTTAAGGATGTGAGATCCGTATTAAATCTCGGGGAAAAGGAGCAATTATCCTGTCAGGGAAGGTGATATAATTTGGGAGGCCTGGTTCCGCAGCTGTAATTTTTCCCCCTCCGTTCGCTGCAGCGCGCAGAGCTCTGCCCCGGGGCTGCGGCCACAGCGGCCACCGTGGGAGCTGGTGGCCCTCGGGGACACCTCCCCGGGGTGGCTCTGACCCCAGGGCAGGGGAATTTTTCCCCAAATTCCTCATGGATGAGGGGTGCACGGGGTGGTCCCCTGGGTCCTTGTCCCCAGGGGGAGCAGGGCGCTGCGGTGGCGGGGTGCAGGGGGTTAAGGCTTGCACCCGTTGGGCTGCTGGGGAACGTAATTAAGTGCTAACTTGTCATTTTTTTTAATGAAGTACCGGAGCTGGAGATTTATAATTGCTAATGAGCCAGAATAATAATTAGTTGTTTTTTAATGAGGCCGATGATCACTCGGAGGGAGAGAGAGTGCCGGGCCCTGCTTTGCCCTAATTTTTCTTCCGCGGTGGTGCCGTGTGTCCAGCCGTGGGCTCGGCCCTGTCCCCATGTCCCACCAGCTCCGTGCCCACCCACGGGCCTGTCCCCATGTCCCTGGGCTCAGGACCAGTGTCCCAGCCTGCGGTGCCACCCCGAGGGCTGTGGCATCCACCGGGAGGCCGGCAGCTTTCCTCCAGCAGGAAACCTCTCGCGTTGCCACCCTGGTGGCACCTGGGGACCCTGGGGACAGATCCTGCAGCGGGGCAGGGCGCAGGTTTGGCACTCAGGCAGCATCCCGTCCCCATGCACAGGATGGTACCACGAGCAGCAGCTGCTAATTAGGCAATTGCAGGTGATTATCTTGCATCAGAGAAAAGGCAGGCCAAGGCGCAGGGAGCCGCCTGGGGAGCCAAGCTCCCCGTTAGCCCCACCGCCGAGCCCTGGGGTCGCCAGAGACCCCCGGTCGCCTTCTGGCTCTGCACACCTGCCTCCCCCCCTCCCGAATCCCCCCCCCCCCTAATTGCGGCAGAAGCCTGGAGAGCCTCCGGTGATTGCGTCTGGAGGATTCATAAATCAGGCAGCAAAATAACGGGGGATCTCTGCGATATTGTTTCAAAGAAAATTAAAAAAAAAATAAAAAAATAAAAAAAAAAAGCAGAGATGGAAGCGACTACACCCAGCAGGGTGCCTTCATGTCTACCCCCCCCTTTTTTTTTTCCCTATTGAGATGGGTAATCAAGCCATGCCAGGCAATCTTCAACTTCCTGAAGGTACCCAGCATGGATCCCAAATGATTTTGGTGATGTTTCTGCCTCCAGGCGCTGCCAGAGCCCTCGGCACAGCGGCTGGGCCATGGGGAATAACAGAAACCATGGCAGGGGGGCTGGCGGTCCCGTGGGGCAGGACCAGGCGGCTGATATTCACGCTGCCCTGGTTTCTGCTACTTCACAGGAGCTGAAATGTGACCTTTTTGAATATACCAGGCTGCCACTGCGGGGCCGGGAGCGACTCTGGGAGGAAGAGGTGGGAGAGGGCGAAGAGGAGGGGGAGGAAGGAGCCGCGCAGCCTCCCCGCGGCACCGGGGTTTGGCAAGCCAAGGCTGGGCTGAGCTGGGGATGCTCGGATGTGATCTGTGCTCCCGTGGGGGACAGAGGGGAACCGACACCTCCAACCCCTGCTGACGCTTGGAAATCCCTGAATTTCCCACAGGAAAGGGGTCTGCAGGGTGCTGGCCGTGGCTGTGGTGCGGGGGGAGGCAGAGGGCTGGAGGACGGGGCAGAGATGGGCTGAAAAATAAATTAAATTTAAAAATAAATTCAAGCTGTCACGTGCGTGGTGCCGGGAGTGAGAGCGGGGCTGGGCGCAACGAGCCCGGGTTGGAATTGCAGCCCTGTGCGCGCCGCAGACGAGGCCCCGATAATTGCGCTTTCTTTTCTTCTTTTCTTTCCTTTTCCCCCCGCTGAGCTGCAATAATTGGGTGCTGTCGCCCGGGCTCATCCGCTGCTGGCTGCCTGAAAGGAGCTCTGCAATTAGTGAGTGTCACCCTGTAATAAAGGCTTTAATATCCACTGTCACGGCTCATGCTGCAGCCGCTCAGCCCCGTCCTGCTCTGCGCAGCCTGGTGAGACTCCCGCATGGCACATGGCTCCCTTCCCATCCCGTTGCATCCCTTCTGTATGATTGCATCCCCTCCGATTGCATCCCATCCCGTCCGATTTCATCCTGTCCCATCCCAACCCCATCCCCATTGTCCCCATCCCATCCCATTATGCCCATCCCATCCAATCCCATCCCATCCCATTATGCCCATCCCGTCCCATCCCATCCCATCCCATTGTGCCCATACCATTATGCCCATCCCATCCCATACCATTGTGCCTATCCCATCCCATCCTATCCCATCCATCCCATCCCATTGTGCCCATCCCATCCCCATCCCATATCCCCATCTCCATCCCCATCCCCATCCCATCCCATCCCATCCCATCCCATCCCATCCCATCCCATCCCATTGTGCCCATCCCATTCCCATCCCATTCCCATCCCATCCCATCCCATCCCATCCCACCCCATCCCATCCCATCCCATCCCATCCCACCCCACTATTCCCTTCCCATGGACGATGGGCTGTGCCCCCACCCTGGAGGCCGGGGTTCCCTCCCTGACCCACTTTCCCAAGCCGAGATCTCCCCAGCAGAGCTTCAAAGCCAGCCCCCACCTGGGAGCCCTGCACGGGGCTGAGCTTCCCAGGGCGCCTGATAACAAACGCTCACAATAAGGTAATTATGGCAGAGATAATAAATGTGCCAGCCCTCCAAGAAGTATTTTTACTGGGAGCGAAGGGGGAGCCCTGCCGTTGTGCCGTGTGCGTGCACATTACCGTACATATTAATTAACCGGGTAAAAAGCTCCCCAGCCCCGTGCCCCATCCATTATTTATGTGTCTCGAGGCAGTGCTAACTTATAGGCTCTCCTGCTCCGCTCGCTGCGAAGCTCTCATTTTCCCTCGGTTCTGTCCCTGTACCGTGTTGGTGCTCACCCCGTGGCACACCCAGGGTTAGGGGCTCCCTTCCCCTAACCCCGTGCACAGCACCATCCTTCCCGGGCACCTTGGTGCAGCTCCGTGGGGGCAGGATGTGCTCCTGCTGCCCTGCACGGTGCCCCCCTTGCACCCCAAACCCCCAGCCAGGGCTTCTCATGCTTGCTTGCCTGCTTTGGGAGCAGGATGAGAGCGATGACCGCGGCACATCCCAGAGCTGGCAGCTGCGTCCAGCTGTCCCCAGCCATCCCCTCCCCTGGGTGCAGGGGGATGCCGCGTGTCCCCCAACCCCGGGGGGTCCTCTGGGGTCTGGTTTTCCCCTGCCCTGCATCCCCACAGGATAACCACACAGCAGAGCAGGGCCGTGATTTAAAAAAAAAGCACAGCACAGAGGTGAGGGGACAACCAAACAGCCCTGCCTGTTCAAAAAACATCTCCTGCAGCTGCGAGCCCCCAGCGGGAGGGCAGGGATGGGGGCTCCTCGCCGCGTGCTGCTTGCCAGGGGCAGCTCCGCTTGTGCCTGGGGGCTGAGACGGGCAGCATAGCCCGGGCTGGGGGCTAGGGGCTGAGGGCTGGGGTTTGGGGGCTGGAAGCTGGAGCCTCGACCCCACTCTGGGTCCTTTCCCTTGCCCCAACCTCCAGGCTGGGCTCTGGGCATCGCCGTGCGCGGGGGCAGCCGGGTGCGAGCGGCCCCAGCGCTGGCAGGCATCAGCCCAGAGCCCTCGCGGCAGGGAAGAGGAGTTGGCTGCCACTTTATAAATCATCAGGCTCCCTTTAAAGATGGAGTTTTAACCTTCCCGGCTCCTGCCTGGGGATTTATTAGCAGTTTCATTTCCTGCAGTAATAACTCATCGCGCTCGCCGGGGCGGGCGGCGGGGCTCCGCTTCCAGCTGTGCCGTGTCCCTGGGTCCGGCCCTTCCCTGCTCACGGGGTGCACCCTGCTTTGGGGTGGGGGTCCTGGGGATGGCCCCCAGCCCCATGCAGGGGTTCCCTGCCCCATGCAGCATTTCTGGCTCTCTGGGGTGATGCCGATGAGCACCACGTCCCCCACCTGCCCTCTGCAAGGGCTCTGATGGGGTGGGGACGGAGCTGGGGACAGGTTTGGGGACAGCGGTGGCATCGCAGGGGCTGCTCGTGCTGGCTGCCAGCCCCCCGTCCCCGAGGTCCTTGGCTCTGGCTGCTCACATTCCCACACCAACCTGACAGCCAAGGGATTTTTGTTCCCCAAAGGATTTTTTGTTCCCCGAAGGATTTCCTTAATTAGGAGGCTTCATAAATCAGCAGTGCGCACGCACCCACGCTTATCCCCAGCTCTCCAAAGGCTCTGCCCACCCACCCTGCTGGGGCTCCGGGGGCCAGGACGGATGGGGCAGAGCGGGGGCACCACGGGGGGGCCGGGCACGGACCCTGTCCCCAGCCCGGGGCGGGGGTCCTGTCCTCGCCGTGGTGCCGAGCGAGACAAAGGGAGCGCAGGGCACATCTCTGGCCCCTGGAGTTCTCTCCCCCATAATTAGGTCTGCGCTAAGACGATTAAGAAGAACTTTAATGATGGATTTTATAATCGTGCCTGAAAGAGAAACGAGCCTCTGCTTCCCATCCCCCTGTCCTCTGCCCTGTCCCCCGCGTGGTGACCCCGGGCCCACGTCCTCCCCGGCACCTCCAGACGGGTTCTGCCCCTTCGTTGGCTTTCCCCAAACCCGGCGCATCACACAGACCCCAGTGCTGGTGATTTGGGGTCACTGCGTGCTGCAAGCCTCCCTTCATCCCATCCGGGTGGGATTTTTGGGGCTAAACTGAGCCGGATTGGGACAGCCTGATGGCAGTGCCTGCACGGGGCCGTCGGCATCGGGCGAGCAGCACGGAGCTGCCAGAGCTGCAGCAGCAAATCATCGCAGCGTAAGTTTCCTGCAGCCTGTTGAGCACGTTGCGAGGAGGGAATTGATCCCTGCTGTTTCATTTATTAGACGGTGTAATGCCACGGAAACCGTTTCCACCAGATCCCAAACTAAATCATTTATTCTCGACAAAAATCCAATAAAGAGCTCAGTCCTTCTCCATAGGCAGATAAAGCCCAGATTAGCAGGGCTGCCTAGATCAAGAAAAAAAAAAAAAGGTAAAAAAAAAAAAAAAAAAAAAAAAGTGGAAATGCTGGGAAAATGAGAGTGGGATGTAAAGGAGACTTCTTCCACCTTCTCGCTTTCCCAAATCTGCTGCAGCTCAGGGTTTTATTACAAAAAGCCACCTAAGTATTACAGGCTAATCCGTAAATCCCAGCCTAGTAAAATATGTGATGGATTTTGTAAATTGTGCCCTTTACAAATCTGATTGAACTTCTTTCTCCCTGCTAGTTCACTTTTCTTCTCCGTCCCCCTCTCCCCCCTGGGGTTGTTTTATTTTCTCCCTCCGGGCCCTGGTGCCTCTTGGTGCCCCCGTTTTGCCTCTGATCTTGTGGCCGGGCTTTGGTGGGAGAGACGAGGACACAGCCTGGACCCTGGGGGAGCTGGTGGGGATGGGGACAGGGATGGGGACGGGGATGGGATGGGGATATGGGATGGGATGGGATGGGATGGGATGGGATGGGATGGGATGGGATGGGATGGGATGGGGATGGGGATGGGGATGGGGACAGGGATGGGGATGGGGACAGGGATGGGGATGGGGATATGGGATGGGATGGATGGGATGGGATGGGATGGGATGGGATGGGATGGATGGGATGGGACGGGACAAGACAGGATGGAATGGGACAGGACCAGACGGGCTGGGATGGGACAGGGAGCCCTCCCACAGCCCTGGGGCCGGAGCCAGCCGCCTGCGTTATTAATATCTCCTCTCCCCGTCCGTCCCCCGCAGCCTGCTGGCAGCCGGCTGAGCGGAGGCAGGGAGGTGGCGGCGAGAGCCAAGACCCGTGGGCGAAGCCCCCGTCCTCGCCCCGTCCTGATTTTAGGGTTTGCTGCCTTCCCCAGGCTGCCCCGGGTGTTTGGGGGCTGGCAGGGCGCAGAGGGTTGCGTGTCCCCATGGGGACAGACATCCCCTGGGTGCTCCAGTGCCAGCGAGGGCAGGGACACTGGAAGCAGGGTTTCATGTAGCTAACCATTTTGGGGAAAAAAAAAAATCATCCCAGCATCGCTGTGGCTGTTGCAGATCCTCCTCGAACGGAGCAGATTTCTGCACAGGAGGGGGACAAACTTGGGCGCATCTCCTTCCCCCGGCAACATTTCCTGTTTCTTTTTTTTTTTTTTAATTTTATTTTATTATTAAAGCAAGATGTTGCTGGCGCATCTCGTGCTCCCTTCCCTGTTTTTCCATCACATAATTCCGCAGAGGAACATCTGGCGACACCCCCCGCTTGCCAAATTCCCTGTTGTGGCTGGGGGGCAGCGGGTAAATGCCACCTGCCAGCGCCGTGCCCGTCACCCTGTGCCACGCGGGGACACGGCCGGCTGCGGGGACGGGGACCCAACAGCACCGCACCCCCGTGGAGCAAACCAGGAGGGGGAAGAGAGGAGGAGCAGCTGCCACGTCTCCAGTTTGACTGCGTTCCACCCCGAGCTGCTTTCTGCTGCTGGTTTAGCGCTGCGGCCGGCGGGGAGCCGGGATCAGACCCAGCGGAGCCGAGCCCAGGTCTCTGCCAAGGGGCTCGGACCCGGCTGAGGAGGCTGAGCAGCCACAGATTTTGGGGGGTGAGGGGTACCCACGGCACCCGGCAGCCCGGCCAGGCTGGTGCTTTCCCTCCCCAGACTGTGCCCTGTTAAAATAAACATCAGAATGAGCTCACCCTGCAAATTTGGGGCGTCATACCTTCCCTCGAAGGGATGAGGGCAGGATTAGTGCCCACTCATTCAGCAAAGGGCACCCAGACTCCAGCTGGCACTGATGGAGGGGACAGCAGGGCAGGGCCATGCCTCATTTTCCCCACCACCATCATCCGTGGTGACCAGGGCCGCTCGGAGCCCCCCGGCCCTTCCTTCCCCCTACAAACCACCCCGGCAGCAAAGGATGGGCTTCACACGTGCTCCGAGCCAGCGCCGGTGGATGCTCTGCTGGTAACCATGGCAACTGCCAGGTTTCTCTCTCCTTGCCCTTGCCACTCACCTTGAGGTGCCACCGGGTCCCGGCCACCAGCCGGGTGCCCCCACGCAGCCACCTCACCCTGCAGGGACGCGGCACCCAAGGGTCCACGCTGGGACCCCCAGCACCCTGGGATGGATCCTGGCATCGAGCAGCACCCGCAGGACCCTGCCCCGGGCCGGGTGCCCACGGGGAGGAGCGGGGAGCCCCGCGCCAGGCGCACGCAGCAACATCTGCAAGCGTTTACCCAGGCAGCCCGGGCCAGGTCCTGCCAGAAATAGCTCTCGGCGAGCGCTCCCGTGCCAGCGAGTGATGTCATTTGCTTTTATTTCCCTCCCGCCCGCTCCTTCCTGCTGGAGCCACCATACACTTGTCAGCCCTGAGCCATTCCGGGGTTTTTGCTGCCCGTGCTGACGCAGCCTGGGCGCTGCCAGGTGGTGCCGGACCCGCCTGTGGATGCGCACGGCCGGTGCTGCCCGCAGAGGGCAAATGGGGGAAAATGGGGAAAATCCAGGCTGACGCCTCCTCCGTGGGGTCAGGGAGCACTGGACGGGGATCCTGGGACCCCACAGAGCTCTATGGGGTGGGGGTACCCCGATCCCTGCAGGGTTTGATGGGGGTCCCGATGCCTTTGCAGCCTGGCTTGGTCCCGCAGCCCCGGCTGCTCTCAGCCCGGGGTTCACTTGGCCACCTCTGCGCGAGCGCAGGCACAGCCCGGGCTCGGAGGCAGCCAGCTGGCTGCGGCCCCTCGGCTCGCTCCAGCACAAGCACATGCCTCCGGAGCGACGTCTCCGCGCCGTGGCCTCTCAGGGCTCGTCTCCAGCCCTTTTTTTTCTGCCTCCCCGCCAGCTCCGGGCCGCCAGCCAGCACCGGCGGGTCCCGGGGCCAGGAAGCAGCAGCCTCCCCCCCCTGGGCTGGGGGCTGCGGGGGTGCAGGCGTCCCGAGGTGCCTCTGCTCGTGGCAAAGCTCCTGCAGAAGGCGCAGCCTGGCCCCGCTGCGTGTGCAGGGCTCCAGCACCAAGGGGAGCAGCGGGCACCGCATCTCTCCGCTGTTCCACCAGGACCTCGTCCTCGTGCACAGCCTGATGATGCCAGGGAAGGTGGAGGTGCATCCAGAAGGGCTGGGGGCACAGCAGAGCGCAGGATGAGCCCTGGGGGGGCTCTGCCAAAAGAGGAGTGAGCAGGGGCTGAGCTCGGTCTGAGCACGGCGCCGGGCGTCTGCCAGCACGGCCGCCCCCGCTGCGGCTCGGAAGCGGAGCTTGGTGCGGAGGTTTGCTGCCATTTCGTGGAAAAATGGGTGGAGAGAAAGGAATCCTCCTCGCGCAGCTCAGCCGGGCAGACCTGACTGTCTTCTTTTTCCCCAATTTCCAGCTCCTTCTCTCAGTGCTGCCTCCCCCAGCAGACCGGGGGTGCTTGGAGGTGCTGCGCACCCACACCCGCAGGACTCGGTGCCAGCCCTGTGCCCTGGCACGGGGTGACACCGGGGCCTTGGTGACAGCAGGACATGATCAGAGCCACGCCATCCACGCCAGAGCAGGATTTCTGCCCCACAGTAGCACGGCGGGGGGGGGGACACGCCAGGGAGCATCTCCTTGGATGCAGCTCCCCCTGGGACGTGCTGGCTGCATCCACCTCTCCCCTTGTCCTCTTCCCCTGCAGGAGCACATGGCTTCACGTCCTCAAATAATTGCGCAATTACGGGCTAATGAGTGCAATTAGATGAGCAGAGCTCCTGTGAGTGCGTGCCAGACCCGTGCCCAGAGCCGTGTCCCCTCCAGCCCCTCGCAGCCCTGCCTGGATGGACACGGGGGTGCTCTGAGTGGCACGGGGGCTGAGCTCAGCACCCCGAAGGGCTCTCACCCCCATGGGGACCCCAAAAAGAGCACGGGGCTGGATGTTTGAGCTTTCTGGCCCCTTGTAGCTGCCTCGGCCAGCACACACCTCCCTGTCCCCATCCCTGTCCCAGTCCTGCATGGTTCCTGCAGGTCACCGTGGGATGGATGCGTGCCCGCAGCACTGCCTGGCTCTGCTCCCCCAGCTCTGCGGTGGCACTGGTGACATTCACAGAGGGGCTGCCGTTCTCCACTGACCTTTCATGCCTTTGCTCACACACTGTGGCTCCTGGCACCCCGGCAGCACCCCTGGCAGCTCCGTGAGCGGGGCTGGGGATGTGCCAGCCAGGAGCAGGGCTACCTGAGGGCTACCCAAGGGCTACCCAAGGGCTACCCGAGGGCTATCCGTTTCAATTAGTGCAAGTGGAGAAGCGGCTATTAAGCGCCTGGCTATTACGGTAATGGATCTGCTCTGCATGCACGGGGAAGCCCCGCGCCCTCCCGCCACTGTCCAATTTTTTATCTTTAATTCCTCCCCTGGGTCTCCTCCCGGACTTGGCCTGAAAGAAGAGAGCCGCGGATGGCTGCAGCCCGAGGGGCCAGGCAGCTCCTCTCCTGCGCCCTTCAGCGCTCCCAGCCCAGGGGCAAGGTGATGGGCGCCCGCACCCCGCGCCTTGGGGCTCCCCTCAAAGCACCGGGCAGGGGACCCTGGGTGCACGGAGGCAGGATGTGGCCCTGTTGGGCACACGGGGCTCCCGAGAGGCTCCAATCCATGCCACCAGCGGGGTGTTTTGGGGGGAGGCTGCGGAGCCGTGGGGTCCTTTCATCTGCTGCCACGTGCTGTCACGACGGGTGCGTAATTGGGAACGTGCTGCAGCGGGGAGGCGGCACGCATCCCTCCCGCCCCGGTGCGCCGCTGCGCTGGCGGGGAGCCGGACGGGTGACAGGATATTTTCCCGTAATTGCCTTATTTGCTTTCCTTTGTAACCGCGTTGTTGATACAGGAATCGCTTACGGTGACACGGCCGTGGGCGGTGTGTGGCTGCTGAACGAGCCCCCCCCCCTCCCCGCTGCAGGCAGACCCAAATCTGCTGCTGGGGGTGCGCGCGTCCCCAACTGTCCCCAGCACAGGCAGCGAGCAATGAGTTAGGGTGACACGGGGTGGCCCCCAGGTGCACCCATCTTCCTTGTCACCCCTGTGCCAGCACCGTGGCGGTGCCGCCGTGCGGGCAGGGAGCTCTGGGCACGGCGCGTCCCGTGCCAGCGATGGGCTCAGCGCCGCTGTCAGCGCCGCTGCCTGAGCCACGGCGACGCTTATGAATAAATGAAGTGAGAGCAAAGCGTCTGCCTAATGGAATGATGACAAATGTGCACCGAAACCGAAGGGAAAAGGGAACGATTTGAGGAATTCAATTATTTAACAGAAGCTTGTTACTGGTATGCACTGGAGAGCTTGTGCCAAGCGCAGCCCCGCGTGCCAGCGGCGGGAGGCAGGGGGTGTCCTGAGGCGCCCCACGGGACACTGGGGACAGCATCGGGGACCACAGGGGATGGGAGCACCCCAGGGTGGGGACCTGGGGGAGGCTGGTGGCCTGGCAAAGTGGGCAGAGCAGGGGCAGCGTGGGGACAGCATGATCAGCACGGGGAGCGTGAGGGATTCATTCGCACCTCGCCTGGGCTGGCGGGGCCGGGGCAGCCTCGCTAGGGAGGTGCAAATGGATTCAGCGGGAGGTCGGTGCACGCTGCAAACCCCCTTTGCTCGGCTGAATTGCAGGCAGCTGAAAGTGGCTCGGGGCCTGATCCTGCTCAGCGGGGGCCCTGCACGCCGCGGTGCCCGTGGATGCTGATCCTGCAGCGCGTGGCGACCAGCCCAGCCCCAGGGACGCCGGGGTTTAACGCCACATTGCTCAGCGCCAGACCTGGTGCAAGGGACTGTGCATTTCAGAGCGACTTCAGCCACCAGCACCCAGCGATCTTGCGTCCCCACAGCCAGGCTGGGGTCACTTCTGCACAGCACAGGGGATTAGGGGCACAGATGGGGGCTCGGACGGGTCCGTCCTTCCCTTGGGGGCTCGCAGCGGTGACGGGGACCATTCTTCCACCCCGCACCATCGCAGAGAGCTGTGGATCAGCGCCCGTCCCCCTCCCTCATGCAGCTGGCGGTGACAAAACCTGGCAGGGGACGAGAGCGTGTCAACACGGGCAGGCTGCTGGCAGGGGCTGCGGGCTGGCTCTGGCAGCCAGCTCCCCGCGCACGCCCGGCTGCTCGCCGCGCTGCCTGGGGACCGCACGCTCCCGGCTCGCATATGCTGCTCGGCGACTCGCTTTGTTCCCCTCCAGCCTCCTCTGGCTGCCAGCCACCAGCGCCCAGGACCGAGCCAGGGCAAGGACATCGCAGCACGGCCCCGCTCCCCTTGGTCCTGCGGGGAGGGGGCACGCGGTGTTGCGTGGAGCAGACCCCGCGTGGGTTCTGGGGGACGCGCCCCCCGTCCTGCCTGTGCCAGCGGGTGCTGGCAGCTCGGTTGTTAATGAGGTGAATGTGAGGCTTGAACAGGTGGCTGAGCGGTGACAGGCGGTCACCTTCAGGGGGACAAGCAGTGCTGGAAGGAGGGCCTGTCCCCTGCTGAGGGAGGGAGGGAGCAGCAGGAATGTCCCCACTCAGGAGTTTCAGCAGGAGCCATCGGGTGTTCAGGTGCTGGCATCTCCTCAGCACGAACCTGGCGCTTCCAGGTGCCCGTGCACAAGTGGGTGCCACCACCGAGCCCCACGGTGTCCCCGTGTCCCCTCCCCAGGCCCCTCCAGCAGAGCCCAGGGGGCTGGGCGCCCGTCTGGAGAGCATCAATCAGAGCCAGGAGCGGGAGCGCAGCCGGGTGATTTAGGTGACTGGTCACTGCCGTAACCGATGATGAGCTGCGAGTCGAGGAGAGAGAAATAAGGAAGCGACACAGCCCGGCGTCTGTTTGCATAAACTATCTTATCCGCGCAGAGGATACGGCACCGGGGGAGGTGATAAATCCCCCTCTCCGCGGCTGTGCGCGGAGATTAGATGGGTTTTGAAGCAAGGCAGCGGCTCAGCCAGGAGTTATTGGCGGGGAGAGCGCTCGTGCAGACAGCAGGGAGGGGGTCCTGGGCTGGGGGGGCCCCGAGGATGCCGGGCTGTGGAAGAATGGCTGTGACCGAGACGTGCAGGGGACCCCCAGCCCCTCAGGGCCACGCTGTGACACCTCAGACCCCGTTGGAGGTGGCACCACGGCGCGCCAGGCGGGCCCCCCGCCCCCATCCCTCCCGGCCCTTCCATCTTCTTTAGCTCTCATTTGCAGCCAAGCGAAGGCACGAGGAGGAACCACGAGCCAGCTTCTCCGGAGCTGGGTGTTTCATTACCTGCACACCTGTTCCCCGGCGCCATATGGGCAGAGGTAAATGGGAGGTAATTGTTTATCCAGCAGCAGCTCCACCACGCGCCGAGAGCCCTCTCCCAAGGAGTCACCTTCCCCTGCAGCGCTGGGGCAGGAGCCTAAGCACGGGCTGTGCCCTCCTCCTGCTCCTCTGCCCCCCTCCTCGGTGCTGCCTCCGGCACGGCCCCCGTGGGGCACCCCCGGTGGTGCCGTGGGGTGTGCGATGGGTGCTGCTGCTCGCCCCGGCTTCGGCACCTCTGTCTGCTTCGTGCCAGCTCTGCGGGCTCCCTGTGGCACCCAGGGCTGTCTCCTCGCCGGGGGGAGGCTGTGCAATCGGATCCGTGTGCCCTTGGCTAGGTCTTGGTGGCACAGGGTGACCGCTCCTGGTGACCAAAGCCTGTCCCAGCTCTCGGAGGCGGTGAGGCCACACGATGCTGAGCCGAATGCAGAGAGGGAGGACGGGTGTCCTGGTGCCTCAACCCCACGCTCTGCTCCCGGGGTGGCAAGGAGGCCGTGCTGCTTTCGGAAATGATCAATCATGGGCAAAATAAAAGCATTTATTCGCACCAAGCAGCCCTTGGGCAGGCGGGGGGGGCCACGTGCTGCGCTCCACCTGCCTCCTTGGTGCCGTGTCGGGGAGTTGCTCCCCCCGCCGCTCCGCGTTCGCATTTCTCTCCTCTCCTCTCCCTCAGCTGTGTAAATTTCCCCTCTTTTTATTTAGGCGCACGAGCCGCTCTCCATCCCCGGGCCCTGGTGCTCACGTAGCCGAGCTCGGCAGGCGATTTGCGCAGGGATGATGTACGACCTGCTCGCCCATCGAAGTCGGTGGCTGAGGCTGTGGCTGCGATTTCTCTGCGGGGAGAAGGGGTGGCTTTGAGGGGGGGGGGAGCCTCCTCGCACGCTCTCTCTCCCAGTTTTTTTGATCGTGCTGTTTGAGGAGGGGCTGGGGCACATCCTGGCACCGCTCGCCTGCTGGAGGTTTCGTTTTTTTCCCTTTCCATCAGCTTTTCAAACGGCTCCGCAAATCGATCCCCAGTCACCCGTTGCCTGCTTCTGCCTTGGGTTAATGGCAAGCAAACGGGTCCCCCGCTCGCAGCCAGGAGCACAGGCTCTGCCCTGAGGCTGGTGCTGGTAGGGGGGGGCTGTGCAGCCCCTTTTAACCCCGGGGGGCACAGATCTGCCCCGTGTGAGTGTGTGAGCAACGCGTGTGTGCACGTGTGCCGGGCCTTGCCGTGCATGTGTCTGCACATCCATATTTCTGAGCGCACATCCTCGCTCTCTCTCCCCCTCTCTCTCTCTCTATATATGGGTGTGCATAGCTTTATGACATCTGAAATAGAAAAGACAATTGGATGTCAAAACCTATCCGAGGAGCCCATTTATACCCGCCGACTTTTATGGGATTCCCACTGATTGATTCGGGCCCCATAAAACTTCCCGCGGCAGCTCCCACCCCTCGCAGCCTCCCCGCACGGCGGCGGCGTGATTGACTCCCGGGATGGGATCGGGGGGAACCCGGGGGCTGATTTCCAGCTCCCCCCCCCCCACAGCCGTGCCAGATAAGGGATGCGGCGCATGTGCCGCGGTGGCAGGGGCTGCGCCGCCGCCATCCATCACGCTGTCAAAGCATCAATCAGGACGGCGGCCACGGCTGGGCCCCCGCAGCCCCCTCGGCGGGGGGCTGCACCTTGCCGTTCCCAGCCACTTTTGTCTCAGACAGAGGTGAACCTCGCGCTCCGCTGACGGCCTCCAAGCGCTGCCCGTGTGTTCGAGGCAGGAGCTGGGCCCCCCGGTGCTGTCCCAGCAGGATTGTGGCTCTTGTCCCACGCTGGTGGCGCAGGGTGCAGGCTCCACAGGGTCCCCGCAGCCCCCCGGAGACCCCCCGGTGTCCGAGGTCCAGGCAGGAGCTGCCGTGGAGATGCTGGCAGCGGGTGCGGGAGGGATGGGGATGCTCTCGCCTGAGGCTCGCCAGCATCCATCACGGCAGCTGCTGTCGGGTAACGGGCAGCAGGCAGATTGGGGCAGGCACCGAGTGGCCGCGTTGGCACAGCGCATCACTGTCAAACTCCAGGAGAGAGGAGGGCAGGAATTGGGATGGGGACAGGGAGCTCTGCTCCCCGTGCACCTGCAGAGCCGGTCCCCAGGCTTTGGGACGCACCAGGCTGTGTCCCCCCCCACCCAGGACAGGAGAAAAATTTGGGGCTCAGCCCTCTCCTGAATTTATCTGCATGAAAACCCAGCAAACCTCTTTACAAACGAATGCGCAGCTGCCGAGGTCCCCGTTATCCGTGCAGACAGCACACCGACGAGGAGCACACGGGATCGGTGGCTGTCCCTGGGGCGGGCATGGCCGGGGGGCAGGTGCAGGTCCCCCTGTGTCACCGGGAATCACGCACGCTGTGCAAAACCCCTGCACAGGTCGGCGCAAAGCTGGACGCATCCCGCTGGCCTTGTTTGCTGGGTGCTGGCCCCGTGCCATCGCTCCCCGCTGGTTGGGGGGGTGGCCGTGGTGGTGACAGACCCTCCCCAGGCTGCTGGCACTCGAGAGAGCCCGGCAGCGCTCTCCTTCCCCTGGCTGAGCACGCTGACCTTTCCCTTTCCCAGCATTTCGCTCCTGCCGGCTGCAGCGAGGGGCGGGGGGCTCGGGGGGGCTGCTGCAGACGGGCAGCCCGATCCCTTCCTCCCACCCTCGCTCTCCTCACAGCCTTCTCCTCCCCAGCACTCATCCGGCACCTATGAATATTTATTTATACCTCCCGGTGTGCAGCGAGAGCTTGGACACAATCAGGACACTGAAATCGGCACGCGGGGGCTGCCCGGTGAGGGGGGCACCTGTGGCATCCGGGCGGCAGATGAGGGTGAAAGGCAGAGCCTGATCTATCCATGGAGAGGACAGAGGACACCAGACCCCAGGATTCCTGAAATTTGGGCTGAAAAAAAGCTCAGTGCAGCCTCCTTTACCGTGCAGGCCACCGGATTTCAAGAGCACGGGAGCGCCGCTGCTGCGTCGCCATCGCATTGCCGCCGTGCTGCCGCTGCACTGCAGCTGCACAAAGTCCCGGAGAAATCCCCCTGCCCCCTGCAGCCCCGAGCCCTGAGCCCTGAGCCCTGGCCGCATCCTGACGCCTCCTGAGCCCCCCGGCAGCACGGCCCTGGGGCTGGCACAGAGCCCCCGGGTGCCGCGGGAAGGGCAGGCACACGCCGGCTCCGCCGTGCACCGCGCGGGGCGACATCTTCCCACCCCCTTTTATAAAAGGCAACGCTCCTGTAATAAAGAATTTAATAACCCGCTGTGCCTGTGTGGATAGAAAACTCATTTGTTTAATAGGCAGCAGTTTGGCTTTGTCATGTTCATTTAGTTTTTAATGACGCACAGTTGTGCCAATATTGATTTTAGCTTATAGGGACTCAAAAAATTTACTATCTGGAATTATCTGAAATGTAGCCGTTTTATCTGGCAGTCAGGAAGACGGATCGCTCCCCCGCCTCGCTGCCGGGGCCGGCACGGCTGCACGAGCTGCTTGCGATGGGCTCCACGTGGTCCTGAGCCTGGCCCTGCCTCGCCGGGGCGCTGGGGACACGGGGCAGGGCTGGGCTGCAGCCCCCGACCCCGCGGATGCACCGGGTCACCCGGCTGAGCGCCACCAAACGCTGGTGCTGGCCGGCTCCACGCATGGGGAAACTGAGGCAGGGGGCAGGGGGGTGGCCCTAGGCCAGCCTCTGCCTCCGGGGAGAGGATTGGGTGCGCGTCGGGCTCTCCGCCTGCCTTTTGAGATGCTGTTTGGGGAGGGAAGAAATGTTTTGGTGGATCCGGCACCGGAGTGCCTGCTGGCTCCTGGGGGCTGCAGGCGGTGAGCCCCCGGGTAAGCAGGGGGTGCTGGGGGCAGAAGCAGCCCCGTGGTTCCCCCCCAGCAGCCCTCGCAGCACAGTCCTGCCTCGGCTGCTCCGGCACGGAGCCATCTCCATTTCCTCGGCTCATTTTTAATGAGTCAGCAGTCGGTGCGCAGCCTGTCCCCCCCCCGCCTGCCCCCACTCGGCTGCAGGCTGCGCGGGGTGACAATTGGCAGCAGATCGCATCGACAGGCTCTTATCGAGCGTAATTACTCGGCAGGAACCGGCCACGATCCATTTCCCACATGTCTGCGCTCATCCCTGCGCCCGGCCCCGGGGGGAGCGCGGCGATGGCTCGAGGCGCAGCCCCCTGCCCAAAACCCAGCGGAGGGGAGAGCCGGAGGGGTGCAGAGCCCACCCGGCCATCCTGCTGGGTGCTGGGCACGGGGAGGGGGCTGCGCAGAGCCCCCCGTGCCCGGGTTCCCTCGGGGTCCTGATCCCAACCTGACTTTTCGCCAGTGCGCGCGGAGTAATTCGCTTTGAGGTTTTGCTGCTGTTAACAGGATGGATTGAGGAGCCGGTAATTGCATCTCCCTTAAACGCCCCTGGGGCTTTGTGGGCACACAGGCAGGGGTGAGGAATGGCTGGTATTTGGGGTGGGGAGGCTTTGGGAGCCCCGCAAAGCAGCCAGCTCCCCTCCCCGGCTCCCCGCTTGTGCCCAGTCCCCTTTGCCGGTTCAGCGGCGCTGCGGCAGCCAGCTCCGCCAGGCACGGCGATTCACGCTCAGCATTATTCATTATGCAAGCCTGTAAATATATTATTTACTATTTCTACTATTATTATCCATTATTTATGACCTAATCCTGTAGTGCTGGAAATCAGTGCAGCACCTGAAGTGCCCTGTGCTGGGAAAGCACCCACCAGGTGATGGAGAGCCCCCCGCACCGCGCCGCGCTGGAGCAGCGAGGCTGGGGCACGGTGAGGTTGGGGGGAGCTGGGGTTTTGGGGGATGCTCACACGGGTAGGGTGGACGTAGCCTTGCTAGAGGAGATGGTTCCTGCAGTGGCAGCGTGTGGAGAGCCAGCAGTGTGACCCACATTGAGCAGCGAGCGAGCCCTGCTGAGCGTCACGGCACACGGGGACACGTGGGGCTGGACCTGCTGCCATGGGGAGCAGCCCCCCACTTTGGGCATTCCTCTACAATTTTCTAATTACAGCATATCGGGACCAAAACACACTGCAGTGGGCATGCAGCAGGAGCCAGCAGCCCCCTGCCCTTGTTGTAGTCGGGGAACTGATCCTGCACGAGGCACGGCATCACCCAGCGATGTCCCCAAACTTGCCTGTGACCCTGTCGGCGAGGGGTCAGGGCTTCCCCTCCCCTCCGTATCAGCCAGGGCAGGAGGCTGGCACAGGTGGATGCTGAGGGGCTGAGCACACAGGTGAGTTACGTTGCCCTGCTGAAGGCAGATGTGTTAAGTGAGCCTGAGCCAGGGGGGCTTGGAGGTGTCTGCAAAGCTGGGGCCAGGAGCCTGGGAAGGAGCAGGAGGAGGCTGAGCTCTGTGTGGAGCTCAGTAAGGACTGATAAGAGGGGTTTTGGCCCTTGTTTCTCTCTTTGTGCTGTTTTTGTGAATTGGAGAGCCCAGGGTTGCAGTGGGTCTGTGTGGCTCTGCGCACACTTCAGGGTGATGTGGCAGTTCTGAGGCCAAGGGGTGCTGTAGAGAGCTTGGGTGGCTTTGATGTGTGCCCCTAAACAGGGAGCTGGCACCCTACCGAGTGCTTTGCCTTTGGGCACGGTGCGTCCATCAAAAATCCTTCCTCTGATTGAGGAGCTGGGGGTCAGAAGTGCGGTTACTGCAGGTGCCCTGCCCAAGGGGCATGGAGCTGGTGGGGCTCGGACCTGGCCAGCTTGTGGGGCTGCCAGCACACGATGCTCAGCAGCGAGCACCTCTAAAACCTCACCTTGTGGCTGCTGGCACGTGAGAGCCTTGGATCCAGCCCCCAGCAAACCCGGCCGGTGCCCAGCTGCTGTTACCGAGAAGCACTCAGGAAGGCGGCCTTTAAATGTTAAGCAACCATTTAAAATGAGCCAAAGCCCTCGTTTAAATTTTTAATCTCTTGATTTAAAAGTCAGCCTTGCGGCTGGGGCTGCTGGTGGAGCCCAGTGCTGGCTCTTGGGCATTTCTGTGGCTGTGGTGTGGGGCCGCGGTTTCACCTCCACCCTGCCCGCATGGAGCTTTCCCCAAGCCCACCCTGGGGGCTCCTCCGGGCTCTTTGCAGCCTGCAGGAAAAGCACAGCTCAGCTTTGGGGTGGCGGAGGAGCCGTTGGCGTGTCCAAGCCACAGCAGTGACTTCGGGGTGGGGAGCCAACCCCACAAAGCCCATGCGCAGGGTGCTCGTTAGCCCTAATAACAGGGGAGGGCTGCGGGGCTCGTGGTCCCTGGGCTGTGGTTTGGGGCTGTTTGCTTTAACGTGGCCATGTTCCGAAATGCTTCTGCTCCCCGGGGGCTGCTCCAGAGGAGCCTGGAGCTGTCAGAGCAGCATTTCCCAGCCGTGGGGCTTGAGGAGCCCCCTGCGTGCCGCAGATCTGGGGTCCTGCTGGGCTCCTGGACCCCCTGCTGCCCTCCCCGTGGGGAGAGGGGCTGGAGGCTGCCCCCTGAGCTGTGGGAGAGCTGATAAAAAGCTCAGAGCCAGAGCGAAGGCTCCTGTTCGTGCCTGTTTCCCAGCAGAGGATGGCTGTGGGGATGAACGCTGCCTCCTCTCACATCTCCAGCACGGTGGGGGCTGATGGTGTGAGGGTGGAGCGGGGCTGTGGAAATGTTTCCCTGCTCTGGGGATTTTCTGGCTCTCCCTGGCTCGTTCCCAAACCACTGCTGGCTGTGGGGAGAGAAGGATCCTGCTCGGAAATGGGGCAGGAAGATGTCCCTGCGTTATTTTGCCAGCTCAGGAGCCCCTCAGCTCTGCACCCCCTGCACCAAGCGTGGGGACGCGCGGCTCAGGCTGACGGAGGGTTTGAAGGAAGGTCTTAATTGGGCTGAGACACCCCGAGCAGCTGATGCTGGGAGAGAGCTCCCGGCTGGGAAAGGGAGCAGAGCTGGCAGGTAGAAGCCGTTCACTCCTCTCGCTGTTCCTTCTCCTGGTATTTTATTTTAAAGCCATCAAATATTAAAGATGTTTCTGCGCTGAGCCGCTTTGGAGGCCCCTCGCGCAGCATCCGGGGGCAGCGTGGAGCCCCGTTTGATGCCCTTCAAGGGGAGAGGCAGCTTCGGTCCTGCTGAGAGCAGAGCATCTGCTGCATGCAGCCCTGCCTGGGGGCTGGGAAACCATCCCACAGCCCGAGGTGCGCGGTGGCTGCTTCGCCCCACGCTGCCCGGGCTCTCCCGGGGAGCAGGGAAGTGCCCGAAGCCCAGCTTTAAAGAGAGGAGCTGGCAGATCAGAGCCTGCTCGTGGTCTATTGAACCACCTTGAGCTCGCCCCTCCAGGAGAGCAGATGCTTCTGGAGAAAAAGTAGAAAAAAAAAATAATAAAACAAAACACAACTTCCAATCTTAATTACAAAGGAGAAGTATCGGGGAGCCTGGCTGCAGCCAGCCGCTTCTCCTGGCCGCTAGGAACGTGTACCTTATTGCTAGTCTGGGTATGTCTGGCTTCAGCTTCTGCCGGTGGGAGCTTGTTATGCCTCTATCTGCGAGACTGCAGAGCCTCCATTATCCAATTTCTCTTCCCTGCGCCGGTGCCGACAGCCTGTGGTTACATCTGCTGCCTCTCCCCTCGGATGGCAGGAGAGGGCTGAGGGGCTCCCAGCCCTTTCCTGGGGCTCTGGGGGCACTGGGTTCCCCGTGGCACGCTGCTTCCCTGCTCGGGGAGCTGTGCCGAGAGAGCTGGGGCCTCATCCGAGGCAGATGAGGGGTGCCGAGGACGGCCGAAGGAAGCTCTTGGCTGTTGTCCTGTAGCCTTTGGATAGTGCTGACTCCTGGTCCCCAAAGCGCCTGACATCTGAGCGAAGACTTCTACATTTCAAACAGCCTTGATCTTTTTTTGGAACTTGCCTTGGTTTCAGACAAGAGTTTTTTTTTTTTTTTTTTTAATTCAAGCCTAGCGACGTATTTTTGGGCTTGACTTTGATGCGCCCTCTTCAAGCAGGAGGCAAAATAACAGCTTTCAGTTCTGCAAATAGGCCTGAGGCTGCCTTCTGCTGCCTGCGGGGCTGCGCAGGGCAAACCCCTCATTAGCAGAGGCCCCGAGCAGCAGCCGGCGGCCGTGGGGCTTCTGTTGGGGGCTGGAGCCCCTCGGTCTGGGAGATTTTTGGAGGAGAGCTCAGAAACTCACCCCCCCGATGTGCCCTTGGAGACCTGCTCCTTCAAACCCCTTCCAGAGCAGTCTTGGAGAGGCGAGAGTCATGCAAGCGGCTCGCAGCTGGTCTGTGTGCGAGCCTCACGGTAATTACAAGTGACACTGCCCCGAATCGTAGCTGGGATGCTGCACAGGAGGCTGGAGGATGGGGCCAAAGCTGATGAGAGATGGGGCGGGGGTGCACAGACATCACCCGGTTTGTGCCAGGGTCACGGGGAGCGGGGCTGGGTGCCCTCTCTGCGGTGTACCAGCATCACCCAGGGAAGGTGTCAGCTTTTCCAGCCACCCCTGGAAGCAGCTGCGTGCGGAGACTTGCTCCTGCTCGGATAAATCTGGGCAGAGGAGAGCTGGCACGGAGCAGGCAGGGCTGGGTGGGAGCCTTGCTGCGAGATCAAAACTCTTCCAGTCCGCCCGGGTGGCTGTGGGGAGCCAGGTACCTCTGAGAGGAAGGTAATAAAGGGCTCACACCTTGGCGAGATTAATTGCAATAACCATAAATCAGCGCTGGCAGCAGGGGCAGGTGCTGAATTTACGGCCCTGGAGACAGGAATTCCTGTTCTTTCAGGAACAAAGCCCTGACCCCTGCGGGGGGCTGGGAGCGTGCTGAGAGCTATCGTGGCTGCTCCCCTGCTGCAGCACGTGTTAGTGCTGCGGGACCCGGCTCCAAGCTCACCGCGGGGTGCTGCGCTCGCCCCTGGCAGGGCAGCCTTCACCTCCCTGCTGGATCCAGCCCGTGCTGGGGAACACCTCCTCGAGGGGCGAGCCAGGCTCGCAGCCTCCCACAGCACATCGATCCCCGCCGTCTCGGTTGAGAACGCCAGCCACGGAGCTGATTAATGCCGGGGTGGGCAAGCGCTGGGTTATTGTTCAGTCTCGCCTCGAGAGGTCGATGGGAAATTTGGCAGCAGCTCTCCAAATACGCAGCGCGCGCACACGGGCATTGTCCCCCTGAGCCCTGTGCGTGATTTACATGGGAGCTTGTATCACGTAGTGGAAACGCATGCTGGTGACCACACAGTTGTACAAGGCTCGTGTGGGAATGCGCCCCTTGCCCCTGCCCTGATTTGACCCCCTGGCTTCATCCGAATCTCCTCGTGCTCTCACCCCGATCCTCTATAGGTCCCTTGGCTCCAAGGTGCTGCCTGTGCTCTGGGGGCTGATCCAGCATTCAGGGTGGATGTTTCCTTCCGTGCAAACATTTTGGGTCCTTTTGGTGTTACTGCTCGGTAGCAGCCCTGACTGAGCTGCTCCCCCCCATCAAACGCGAGGCGCTGTGCTGGCATAAAGCAGTCACTTCTGAAGGATGTGTGACCCAGGCCTGATCCTGCTGGGAGATCTGGGCTTGAGGAGTTGCAGGATTGGGCCTGACGAGGTGGTATGTTATCTGGGAGGTGCCGCTGGCTCGCCTCTGGGGTTAGAGCTGCTGTTTTTTTCCAGAACCCTATAATATGAGCATTGATAATCTTGTGGCAGCCAGTTCTGCTGCTGTGCTGCCTCGGGGTGCCCCTTCCCTCAAAAAAGGGAACTGGGTGCTGATGCTGTGAGCCCTATCGGGGAGGGGGAAACCAGCTGGGAGGGTGGGGGGCGGCTCCAAGCGCTGGGCGAGGCAAAACCCACAGAGGGGCACCTCCTGCTGCATCCCCATCGGGGGGGCAGCGAGCTCGGCTGGACATTTTGGGAACGGTTGTGGGGGGGTGGAGACACCCACTCCTCGGCAGCCGGAGGGGGACGCGCCCGCTTTTTATTTATTTATTTATTTATTATTTTTTTTCCCCATTCCTTCTCCATCCGCGGCTGCCGTGCGCGCCCGGCCGCGGCCGCTGGGTAGCGCTCGGAGCCTCTCCGCCTCCCCGCCTCCCCTTGCTCGGGCTGCCCCCGGCTCCGCCGAGCTCCACCGCGGCTCATTCGGTCCGGGCTCGGCTCAAGGAGGAGCCCCCGGAGCGCCCGAAGGGGTCGGCGCCGCGCATCTGCCCGCCCGCCGCGCCCCGCCGCCGGCTGCGAGCGGGACCCCGAGCCGCTGCCCGCCGCCGCAGCACTTCCCTCGTCTTCCCCCGCCTGACCGGGGGGGGGGGGGCGGGTGCGACGGGTTTGGGGGTGGTGGGGGGGGTGTTTTGGGGAGAGACACCCCCCCCTAAAGCCCCCCCCGGAGCCGCCGAAGCGGGGATGTCCCCAGCAGGGAGCTGAGCGCTGGGGAGGGGCCGGCTGCCGCCCCCGGCCCCCAAACTTTGTGGGTTTTGTGATTTTTTTTTTCTTGGTTTTCTTTTTTTTTTTTTTTTTTTTTTTACCTTCCCTGCGGTGTGCTCGGCTCCGGGAGCTGCGGGCACGGGGAGGGGAGGGGGGGGGGGCCCGGCCCCGATGGTGCTTGAGGACGCAGAAAGGGCCGGGGGCGCACAGCCCAGCGCTTCCCACCCCTTCCCCTGACGAGAGGGGCTCGGCTGCGGGCTCCCCACCGGATTTTGGGGATCCCGGCTCTGCACGGCCCCGGGGAACTTGGACACGGCGGGGAGCTGCCTGCGGACCCCCCCAACACCCAGCCGGGAGCCTTGCACATCGCCTTCGCCTCCCCCCCATCCCCGAGCAGCGCTGCTGCGGGGGTCCCTGCGCCGGGTGGGGGGGGGCCCGGATTATAAAGTCGGGGAAGTTGCCCCCCTCTCCACGTCTCGACGGAGCCATGGCCAGGCTCGGGAGCTGGGCGCTGCTGCGCTTCGTGGTGCTCGCCCTGCTCGGCCCCCCGGGAGCTGGAGCCCAAGGTAAGGGGACGCGAGGGGGTCCCGGCGCGGGGGGTCAGCTTCTTCACCCCCCCCCAATTTCCTCTTTGATGCTGGAGGTGAAGCAGGAATGAGGGGTAAGGGGGACCCCTTCAGCTGAGCCCACTGAGGGGGGAGCTCCGGGGAGCCCCCAGGCTGCCCTGAGAAGTTTGGGTGTCAGCGGGGGGGGGGGCGGGGACCGAGGTAGCCTCGGGGCGAGGAGGGGGGCACAGCCCCGGCCGTGTTTAAGGAGCCCCCCAGGAGCTGGTGGCCAGGGCTGAAGGGCGCAGGGCACAGCTCTGCTCTGCCTCCTCCTCCCCCCTGCCCCATAACAGCCCCAGCTCTGGATGTGCGAGGGAAATTTTGCCCTGAGCATGGGGTAAAGACTTCACCGGCCCGTTCTGGGGGGGCTGAGCACCCTCCAGGGACGGTGTGGGGTGAGGACACCCGTTTTCCCCCCTCCCGGGGGACCCCACTTGCGTGGCAGGACCTGGGGCACAAGTTTGGGAGCTCCCAGGGAGCAGCTCTGGTGCTGGTGTTGGTCCCACTGACCTCCAGCCGGCTGGTTGGGCTGGGCAGGGTGCTGGGGCTGGAGAGGGGGGCTGCGTCCCCAAGCCCCCATGGGTGCCCTGGGGCTCCCTGTGCACCCAGCCGGTCCCTGGGGCGAGTTGGTGTCGCTGGGCAGGGCGAGCCCTGTCTGCTTGTCATCCCTGGGGCTCTGGCGTGGCACAGTCTGGTTTTGGCTGCTCCGTTACCCCAGAGCGAAGCAGAAATAGCTCCTGGACCTTTGGGGTATGACTCGGGTTCGGGGGTGCAAGGGGGGGCCCTCCTGGGGTCCTGCCCCTCCCTAGCAGAGAGGATCCCCACGAGGATGAGGAGGAGGCTTCTGTCTGGCGAGGCTGCAGCGTGGCTACCTCCGTCCACGCAGCTTGGACAGAGTGGATCCAGGCTGCAAAACGGGGGGGGGGGGCACGGCGGGGTGCAGCACTGTGGCTCGGGGGGTCCCTGCCTGTGACAGTTCTTGCCCTTGTTCGCAGCAGCAAGTGGAGCCAGAAGTCCCCGTGCGCTCCCGTCCTCCCGCTCCCCCTGAGCCTCCCCTAGCACTGCTATAATTTCTCAGTAATTAAGTTCAGAACATAACATCTAAAGCGGCAGTATATTATCCGGGCAGGCCCTGTGTGGGGAGCTGTGAAGGTCTCTTTGATTGATTCACTCCCTCGCTGAGTTTCTCTCCTCCTGGCTGGCGTCTCCAACCCGCGAGTCCCCCACGGTCCGTTTGTTCCCGGCTGCGGGGTGGGCTCCTGGCGGCACCCCTTCCCCTCCTGTTTCTCCGGGGGAGCTACAGGGGCTCCTCGGGGGTCTGTCCATGCTTCAGCCGTGCCTGGAAGCGAGGAGAAGGAGCTTTCCTGCCTCGATCCTGGAGCACACGGTCTGGGCTTTGCCTCTTCTCTCCCCGCAGCGGGCAGCGTGACATTGCGCTGCGTGGCGGCCGCGGGCGAGCAGCCGCTGCCTGCGACGGAGCAGCACGGGGAGCAGCTCGTGCCATCAGATGGGGACACGCGGGTCACCTCCCCGGCTGCTGCTGCTCCCCGGCGCACGAGGGCTGAGGATGAGCATCGCTGCAGCCCGTCGTGGCCAACTGGACACCGGGGTGGAGGTGCCAAAGGAGGAGCAGCCCCGCTGCGGGCACCCCCCGAGGGCTGGTGACCCCACAGCCAGGCCGGGAGCGGAGGCAGACACAAGATCTGTGCGGGTTCTGTCGATTCCAGCAGCAGAGGAAAAAACGGGATCAATAGTGATGGAGAGCAGCGGGGGAGGAGGGCGCGAGACCTTCCCAACCGGGGCGCCGAGCTCCCCAGGCACCGGGATGAAAGGCTTTTAATACCTGCAGTTACTAAAACAAAGGGCTCCGTACCGCTGGGGAGAGATGGGATGGAAGTTTAATTACAGCCTGGCTGCGCTGCGTAATTATTAATTACCCGTGGCAAAAAATAACTTATTGATTAGGGCCCTCGCGCTAATTACCCGGAGGCGAACGCGGTGCTGGTGGAAGGCTAATCAGTCAGCGCCGCCCGGGCGGGAGCTGTGTCGCAGTGCGACCCTCCTGGGGGGGGGTTACGGGTGGGTTTTGTGCCCCCCAGGAGCAGTTTTCCCTCCCCTGGGGCTGGGGGCACAGCCCAGGACCCTCCGCACGGGCACAGCGGCTGTAATGGGATTGAGGAGGCTGCGGCCAGTCCCAGGAGGGATTTGGCAGGCTTAAGGTTCCAGACGGGATTTGGGGCAGGGGCCTGAGAAGGCAGCCAAAGAGGCTTATTAGGGGGCTGGAGCGGAGGTGCGGCTCCTTCTGGCACCCACGCGTGGATCCTGGGCACGTCTGCACGCACGGAGCCTGAGGAGCTGGAGGGGACAACCCCCTGCCCCTTCCTGGGGATGTGACAGCGGTGACGGGCTGGTGCCACGCGTGGCAGGTCTCAGGGCTCGTGTGAAGGTGCCTTTATCCACAAAAGGGTCCCCCGTGGGGTTGGAAACACCCGGCTACGGGGTGGCAGTCACCAACCCAGGGCTGCCCAGGATGGGGCTGGCACCCACCCACCACCCTGCTGCCCCAGGAGCACCGGGTGGCTTTTTTGGGGGGGCTTTCCTCCGGCCAAGCCCCTTGCAGTGGGGCAGGTCGGGGTGCGTGGGGCAGGGATATCCGAGCGTGGCCGCTCCTGCGCCGCCTCCCCTTCCCCGTGAGCTCGGCTGCTGCTTTAGCCGCCGGCCTCGTGCAAAGCTCCGGCTCAGGAAGGAAAGTGGCTTTTAGGGGAGAGGAAAGGGAGATTAAAATTTGATGCTTCTTTGGAAGCCATTAGTGGCCGGGCGCGGAGATGAAATTTTGATGACCCGATAACCGCGCGCAGGAGGGATGCGATCGGCTCGCGGGCAGCCCACGTCCCTGTAGGATCGGGGCGCAGGCACGGCTGTGGGCTTGTAACCCCATTCCTTTTGCAGGGTGACCCCAGTGCTGGCACGTTTGGGTGCAATATGGGTGGCCGAGCTGCCCCTGCCCAGTGGTGCTGGCTGCTTGTGCCCCATCGAGCGCTGCCCCCGTCCCTGGATATTGGGGACGAGGCTGCGGGGACGTTTCTGCTCAGCGGGAGCAAGGGAAGGAGCTGGAGGAGAGAGGGGGAGAGGCAGGCAGGCGGCTGCAGGCTGCTTGTGATCCTGCGAAAACGCTGATAATTAAACCTGGGAGGAGGCAGGCTGGCTCACGGGGGCGGGTGCGATGAGGAATGACCCCGCGTCCGCCTTTGTGGGTTTTTATGGACCGTGTCCTTGTCCCCAGCCCGGCTGCTGTGACTCTGGGGTGTCCTGTGCTGTGGATGCGCAGGGAATGGGGCAGCTCCAGCAGCTTCTTTTTGGGGCTGTGAAGCCCGAGGTGCTGCTTTGCACCAGAGGGACACCCCCTTCCTTACCCAATGCGGGAGGGGTGCACCCGTCCTCCCCTTCCCCTGTCTGGAGCTGGTTGTGGTTCCCACCTCGGGACCAGCTCCAGACACAGCACATTGTGTAGGTCCTACATAAATAGTGGCCGTGCTGCTGTTTGCAAACAGCAAAAAAAAACCACACACACACAAAAAAAAAACCAAACAAAAAAAAACACAAAAAAAACCCTTCGTGGTGCTGGGTCCCAGCTGGGTGGGTGCGCAGCGGGTGGCCTTGCCCGTGAGCCCTCGTTACCTCCCCGAGCTCGTTAGCAGGTTGCGTGTCGTTGGGTGAAAAATGGTCAGTGCTGGGCCCGGAATAAATATGCTGCTGTCAGACGGGATGGGATCGCGCTAACCAAGGGCGAGCCCAGCCCCACTGCGGTTTTGGGGCAGGGCGGAGGGGTTGGTGGTGCCCTGCTGGTGCCACACAGCTCCTGTGCGTGGTGCTGGGCCCTGGCTGTCCGAAGTGGGGTCACCCGTGGGGGTCTGGCACCCTTGTGGGGATCAGAGGGGTTGGTGCAGGGGGGAAAGGGGTGTCCCGGGAGCTCCTGGGGAAGGACAGAGCGGGGTGGGGGCTGCCTTGTGCAGGGGAGCATCGTGTGGAGCTGCTGGAGGGGGCACGGTGTCACCCGGGGGTTGGAGAGGTGGTGGCAAAGCAAGGTACCTCCACCCCAGAAAAATCCCTAGGCATGCTGCTGTCTGTTCTGGGGGTCCCACCCTTTGCTTCCCCAGAGCCATCCCTGGCTGTGGGTCTGGATTTGGGGCAGGATTTTGTCAGCTCACCCTGCCAGCAGGCAGGAATGTGCCGGCAGCAGCTCCCTGCTGCTCTGGTCCCTCCTGGCATCCCTCGCACCCCAGGCACGCCGGCGATGCCGCCTGCAAGGGCAGGGCCCCGAGCACCCCTCCGGCCAGCTGCTGGGAGTGCATCCCCTCCCCTTGCTCCCAGAAATGATTTTGGGGCGCATCCATCCCCTCCCCTTCCTCCCAGACATGTTTTTGGGGTGCATCCATCTCCTCCCTGCTCCCGACAATGCTTTGGGATTCATCCACCCCTTGCTCCCAGCAATGCTTTGGGGTGCATCCATCCCCTCCTTGCTCCCAGGGGTATTTTGGGGTGCATCCTTCCCCCCAAATTGCCCCCAGGGATGCATCCTGCTGCTGCCACCTCCCTCCCCAAGCCCCCACAGACCACCTGCCCGCTCCCCCTCGGCGGCCCCCCTCCCTTTACCCCCAGCCCCGCGGGGCGCAGGAATGCCTGCGCCTGGAAAAGCTGCGCCGGGGCTCGGGTTGCCTGGGAACTGGGTAACCTGATCCTTGGGAACGGGGCCGAGGGCAGGGGACATTCCCTCCGCAGCTGGTCCCCGGCCCCCTTTGTCTCCCCTGCTCCCGTGGGGCCGGTTGCGCCCTCGGGGCCCCCCCCCCCTAGGAATGGGGAATGTGGGTGCAGGGGGGCTCCCAGCCCGTGCTGTCCCCTGGGGGTGCTGTGAGTGGCAGCCACCGCCTGCTCCCCGTGCGGATCGCTGTCACCTCCTGGCTGGTGGCCACCACGGGCTGGGGAAGGCCCTGGGCACGGTGGCCAGCTGCCTCCACGTGCCAGCAGCTGGGAGCGGGGACAGCACGCTGACAATCCCAGGAATGCCAGAACCCATCCCCGTGCCAAAGCCACCCTCGCTTCCCTCCCCTTTTGTGCTGTCGCTGTCCCCATCTCCCAGCGCGACAGCCGCGCTCTGCTGGGGAAACTGAGGCAGGAGGTGGAAGGGGGAGAGGCTGGGCGAGGTGGGGAGGGGGAATAGGGGCTCTCTGACCCCTGGGGCTGCTGGCCAGGCCGGTGTCCCCCTTGCCGTGCCCCCTGGGGATGAGCTTTGCTGCCCGGTGCGCGCACACGTGAGCGGCTCTGTCGGCTCTCATCCATCACCGCCCGCCCGCGCGGAGACGCCGAGGCCCCTGGTGTAGGAAACCTTGATGGGTTTGACCATTAGCAGGAAGAAACCAGGGAGCTAATTTTAGCTGCCGTCGCTAATTGCTTTGTGTGCTGCTGGGCGAGGCGACAACCTGCCAGTCCTCGGCTCTAACCTTGAGCCCTCCTGCCCGTGTGCCGGGGGTCCTGCGGGACGTGGGGGGTGGCTTTGGGGGGCACCGATCCCTGCAGGGGGGTTCGCCGGGGTGCTGCAGGGCTGGGGTGCCCTGGTTTGTGTGGGTAGGTGTCCCCTGAGTCCCTTGGGGAGTGGGGATGTGTGTGGTGTGGGGGAGAGACCCCTGCGTGTGGTTTGGGGTCGGTGGGAGATGTGGGCTGCGTGCCCCAGCTCTGCGCCATCGCTGCGTTCATGGCGCACAACAAGGTGATGAAGGCAAATGCTATTTTTAGAGCCCTTTAATTGATCAGGGCGTGCGTGCCCACTGCCGGGCACGTGAATCGCCCAAGCCAGCAGGAATTTCCCCGGGGGGAGCGTGGGGCTGAAGCAGGCTTGGGGTCCTGTGCCGCGTCCCCAGGGCTGGGCTGCGTGCGCCGGGCTGCCCGGGGGAGCCTGGCCCCAGCGTGTCCCCGGGGCCAGGTCCTGGTTCTCTGGGGGGCTGCTGGGATTAAGAAACGGGGTGAATGTAGGCCAAATTCATGTAGGCATTAACTGGGGTTTGGTGTCATCGACATCTCGTTCGTTGCCCTCCTTTGGGGACTGATCTTCCCAGCGGGGAGCGCCGAGCACTGGGACGTGCCGGTGGTGTCCTGGGGGTGTCCCTGAAACTGTGGGGTCAGCGTGGGGGGGACACAGGGCTTCCTCCTCCTCCTCTTCATCCTCTTCCTCCTCACCTGGGCTTGGAGCACAGGGTCCTGGGGGAAGGGGACACGGGGAGCAGCTCCCAAAGGTGCCGGGGTGGGAGCGGGTGCGGGAATGCTGCCGGGTGCCTGCTGGTGGAGGGGGCTGGGGCGGTGCGGCCACAATAGCTCTGGTTTCAGCAACCCGCCCCCTGCGTGCCTGCAAAAACAGCTGATGGCCGTGGAGGAGGATGAAATGGGATTAGCTGCCGATTCCAAAGGGAGCACGTCCTGCCCAGCCGCTGACAATGCGCCCGCTGTCCCCCTGCTTCACGCCTCGGCGCTCCGGCCCCAGCAGGGAGAGGGGCTCGGTGTGAGCTGCCCGGGGTGGGTGCCTCCTGCCCTGGCTGTCCCCAGTGTCCTTGGGGGCTGCTTGTGGATCACGGGGTGCTTGTGGGGTGCAGCAGGCTTGGCACAGCCTGGAGGGATCATGGTTCATCTTCTGTCCCCACAGCAGCACCGAGTGGGTCCTGGGGACCAGGGGACCTCATCCTACCCGTGCCAGGAGCTGGGGCCATCCTGTCCCCACAACCAGGAATGCTTCGTCCCCCCCTCTGCAGCCCCCCAGCCAGGATGGAGAAGCAAACCTGGTGGTGTGAGGTGCTCTGCAGGGTGGGTGGCTGCAGCTCCTGTGCTTCCCTGGGGTGCAGAGCCCTTGGGGGGTGCAGGGAAATGGGCACGGGGGGGCACCTGGGGCAGGAGCTGCACCCGGTCCCAGCTGCAGCGCCGCCGGGGCGCGCGTGTGCGGCGCGGCGCGCTCAGTGGAGTGAATTGATGTTTATTTTGATAACGAGTTCTCAATGCATTCGCAAACTAATAAAATCAACTCATTAGGGTGGTATGTTTAATTCAAAGCTCCGCTGTGGGGAGAGCCCTTCCCCGGGGGGGGCTGCCGGCAGGCGCGGAGCACCCAGCCTCTGCCCGCGTGCTGGGTGCCAGAGGAGGAAGGTGACGGGCGCCTTCGTCTCCCCGCGCTCCCAATTTTGCTGGCTTGCACCGGGGGGGGAGAGGGGCTGGGAGGGCGGCGGCGGGGAGCTGAGCTGTGCAGTGGAGGGTGGAAATAAAGCACGCGCTCTGAGCAGGGGAAATAAACCGCCGAGCCCTTCACCTGGGGCGCTGGCAGAGCCTCGCTCGCTTGGCTTCTCCCCCCATAAGCCGCGCGTCAGGCTGGGCAGCGGCGCTGGCTCTGCTGCTGGGAGCGCTGGCTGCAAAAGCCCCTCTGGCTGAGAGCGAGCCACAAGTGTGTAAATAAGTGCAATAACCGGAGCTCGCTTCTCTGCCCTGGAAAGCCCGGGGTAGGGGGGGGCTGCCAGGCCACGAGCTGTTCCCGTCCCTTGCCTGCGAACGAGGGCGGCTGGAGAGGAAAGCTTTGGAAAAGGTTTTTTCCGAGGAAAAAGTCTGCTTGCGCTCATGCTACAGCTATTTACGTTTGAAGTGAGCAATGCAATGATTAATTAATAGTCTGAATAAACGATATCTGGACGCACCCCCCCCGTAAATCCCTGCCTGCTTGTCCCAGCTGCGCGGTGCCTGCTGGCTCAGGGGACAGGGACACGCGCAGGGGACCTGGGCCACCGGTGGCTTTGTCCCCCTCAGCGCTTTGGGGGGGGATGTGGGGAGCTGGTACAGCCTTTTCCATCCCGCGGGGCTGGCGACTTAATTGCGTCAGCACCCTGGGAAAGGCTGAGTGGGGTTTTTCTTGTGGTTTCTGCCTTCTGTTTTTCTTTCCCTGGCGTGTTTTTTCCGTTGGGAAACGCTGCTTTGTTGAGACTTCGCGGTGAGCCTGGAGAGCGGCTGGCTGGCTGGCTGCAAGGGCGGTTGCGGGGCTGGGGCTGTGCTGAGCATCCTGCACGGCCAAGGGGTGCGGGGGGCTTTGGGAGGGGATCCTGGGGACTCATCCTGATGGCCCAGGCACTGCCGAGGAGCTCACAGCAGGGGCTTGGCGGTGCCTTTGCTTTCCTGCCCCTCACCAGCCGCGGTGACCCTGGGTCTGCAATCTGGTTTCTGGGGCCAGGAGCTGCTGCTGCCCACCAGGAACACCTGGAGGATGTGCTCCATGTGCCCCGTGGGGCCAAATCCAGCCTGCAGCCGTGCTGGGCTGCACCGGGCTCGTGTGCCCTCCATCCCACGGTGACATCCCCATCCTCGCCCTCTTGCTGTGCCGGGGTCACTCCCGGGGAGCCAGCGGCGCGTCCCAGCGCCTCTCCGGCAGAGCCCCGGCGGCGTTGAGTCACCCCCGGTGTCCGTGACTCACAGCCCTGACCCAGATTCGGAGGAGCTGCAATCGCAGCAGCAGCAGCAGGGTTTGTGGCCTCGCAAGGAGTTTGCTGGGGAAGGAGTTTTGGCCGGAGCCCGGCAGCTTGTGGAGTGGCCCCAGCTGGGGACAGGGCTGTGCCACACGTGGGGACGTGCTGTGCTCGGAGGGGACAGGCTCGCTCCGGCTTGTGGGGACACCCAGCTGTGCCCCCCACGGCTGGGCAGCCCCCGTCCCCGTGCTGAGCCCTGTCCCCGTGCGTTGTCCCCAGCCTGGTGGTGATGGATGCAGGGGGACGTGTGGCTGGAGCAGGGAGGGGACGCTGGAGGTGGCTCCCGTGCTGATGCGGGCTGACAGGGGAGCAGGACAGGAGTGCTGACGTGGCCCTGGGGACACAGGGACGCTGGCATGTGCTGGGCACCTTGCTTTGGGGTGTGCGGGGCACGGAGCCAGCTCGGGCAGGGGATTTGGGGCAGCGGCTGATGGGGACCTGCTTGGCTCTGCTGCGTGCAGGGGAGCTGATATAGGGCTGGTACCGGGGGGCACTGGGATCAGGGCCGGGCACCAGGGTTCACATTTGGAACCGAGCGACGGGGTCCGTGCTTTTGGGGCCGGGGTTTGTGGATTTGGGGCTGGGATCGGGGCCAGGCACCGGGGTCTGTGCGCACGGAGCTGCGCGGCGTTTCGGAGCACAAAGCTCTGCTTGTTGACCCCCCCCCCCACCCCCCCAAATGGGCTCAGGGGCTGGAAGCGCACAGCGGTGCCGTGTGTGCGCGCCTTGTTGGGGCTTCCCGCAGGGGGAAATGTTGTTTTTTCCAGCCGGAGCTGCCGGTCCGGGCGGGCAGAGGGGCTGGGTGTGCGAGGCCAGGCAGGGCTGGGCACGCACACAGCCCCGCTCTGTTCCCTCGATGAGGTGCTTGCTGGTCCCTGGCCAGGGCTGGCGCCTCTCCCTCCTCTCCGTGGGGGTCTCGGGCTTCACCCGGCCCCCGTGGGCACCCGTTGGGTCCCTGCTGCCTCTGGGGCTGGGTGCTGGGGGCTCTCCCAAGCCCCCATCCTTGGGCAGGGGGCTGGGGGCTAAGAGGGGGCGATGCTGGCACGGCCTCAGCTCCGCAGCTGGGGGCACAGGGGGGGAGCTCCCCAGGTCTGGGACGTGCTGGGAGCTGCGAGGTGCTTGGGGAAGGGTCCTGGGACAGGCTGCAAAGGGAGGTGGCTTTGGGAAGGAAGGTCCTGAGCGAGCACCGTGGTGCTGCGGGGCTCAGCACCCCTTTTGGAAGTGTCCCTCGTCCTGGAGGAGCCGTGCTGGCCTCTCCCCGTGCGCCCTGTCCCCCGTGGGGCTTTGGCCGGGCACGGCGAGGCCGCCAGCACCCTGCAGCCGATGGCCTGCTGAGCCCTCCAAGAGCCGGGGCTGCGGAAGAGGAGCTTGTTATGGAGCCATCCTGCTTTTAATTAACAAATTAAAATCCTAGTTAACAATCCAGCCCCAGGGCTGTTGGAGTCTGGGAGAAGCTGGAGCGTTTGTTATGGAAACAGCAGTTAATTAACAAATAAATAAATAAGTGTGGGCCTGGAGACAGAGATGCGGGAGGAGGGAGCGGGGCTGGCAGCGGTCTGGGGGGGGTCCTGCCGGTGTGGGGAGAGGCAGTGCAGGAGGAGGGCGTCCGTCTGTCCATCTGTCCCTCTGTCTGTCTGTCCTGGGGGGTGCCACAGCCCCGCTGGGTGCGGGGGGGGGCTGGATCCTGTCGGTGCCACGACGCGCCGGGGATCCGGGCAGCTCCGCGGGGCTGGGCGCAGCCGGGGGGGTGCCGAGACCACAGCCCCCAGCCCTCCCCATCTGTGCCCTGCAGCTCCCAGCTGGCATTAACCACAGGGAGCCGGTGCTGGCTGCCAGCTGGGGTTGTCACCACGGGGGGCTGTGGGGTCACCGTGCCGCCCCACGGGTGTCACCTCGCCCACCCTGCCACCCGAAGGGTGCCGGAGCCGAGCGCAGGGGTGGCTGTGTGGGGAGGTGACCCCCATGCAGGGCCCTACAGGGTTTTTGTGTGGGGAGAGGAGGCGGCAGAGCCCCCGTCCCTCCCGCAGCTTCTCCTTTCTGAAGGCTTAAGGGAAGGAATCAGTTGAAAAGGCAGCTCTGCAAATCCTGCCGGCGTCACACGGGCTGCGGCGGTGCTCCTCTTCGCAGCCGCTCCAGGTCTGCCTCTCTCCAAGCCTCCCACCTAATCCAGTTAACACACCTCTGCAATCGGCTTACGGCGTGTAAGAAAACCCCAAATCCACGGCGAGGGAGGCGCAGGATGCTCCACCGGGTCCCTGGGGACAGCGCCCAGCCTTGGCTGAGCCGTGCTCGTGCCGCGGCAGCCTCGGGGCACTTTGGAGATGGAGGGGACCCCTCCTGCCCCTTGATTCCTCTGCCTTTCCCCCACTCCCTCCCTCTGCATGCGGTGTGGATGTTTTGTGCACACTTTCAGGCTCGCCATGAGGTTGGCCACATCCCCCGAGCACCCTCCCAGCACCCAGACCTGCCCTGGGGGGGTGTTTGCGCCCCGCTGCCTGCTCTCCGTGCTCATGGCCCAGCTGACAGCGATTCCCCGCTGCCTCTGGGGCTGGCTCAGGGCTGTGCAGGGGCATTTATTTGTGATCAGGGTGCACTGGGAGGAGGCACCCCGTGCCTGCATCCCCCCAGCTGGGCAGGAGACGAGGTGTGAGCCCCAAGGACTTTGCTCCCAGCCCTGTGCTCCCTGCACCTCTCCGCTGTGGTCAGTGCCGAGGGGCTCAGCGCCGGGCACCAGCAGAGACGGAGCCGTTTCCAGGGGTGCCCGTGCAGCACCGGGAGCCTCTCGCTGCTCCGGGACCAACTCTGCCCCCGAGGGAGGCACCGGGCACGGGCTCGCAGGAGTCTCAGCGTGGCATGGCTCTGGGACCCTCCCGCGTGCTCTGGATGCTCTTTCCGTGCAACAAAGGTGGTTTTCTTCCTTAAAAACCACTCAGATCTCTGCGAGGCTGCGGCCGAGCGAGGGAGGCTCTCCAGGTTGTGCTGCCTCTGCTAAAAACCCTCTCAGCTCCGCTCTGCAACGGCTTTAGGAGAAGCCGCCTCTTTTTGGCACGGCTCAGCCTCTCCGTGCCTGCCCCTGCCACGGCCCAGTTGGGCTCTCAGCGGGGATGGGACCGGGTTTGGTGGTGATGTTCGTGGGGCAGGGCCAGGACACGGGGTCCTCACCTTCGTCCTGTGCTCCTCTGGGGTCCCGGAGCTGGAGCAGCACCTTGGGGTGCGGTGGGAGGGTGGGGAGAAGGGAAACCCTGTGGATAAGGTGCATGGGATCGGGGGTTTGGGAAACCCTATGGAGAAAGTGTGTAGGATCGGGGGCTTGGGCAGTTTTGGGGGGAGCGGAGCCGCAGCCTCTGCTGGAGCATTGGAAATTGCATTTCACGGCCGGGCGGGCTGAGATACCGACTCCAGCACCGGGCGCTCGGAGAGGAGATAAGATTTGATTAAGAAGGCCGCTATTAATTTATGGCAAGTACACTCATGATAGCAGAGAGGTTGCTTTTAATTAATAGCCAGAAGGAGATTTATAAAGCTCTCGGTCTCAGCGGGGGGGGGAAGAAGGGGAGGGAGGGGAAAAGCAGGAAAGGAGAGGAGCAAAGTAAGTTGCGAGGATTAGCGGACACATCTGCAATTACAAGTCTTTTTATGAATAAAAAGCAAAAAAAATGTTAAAAACACACCGAGGAGCTGTGCTGGGAGGGGGCTGAGATGGGCAGGGTCACGCCGGGTTGCTTTTGGCACCTCTCCATGTGCCAGCGGGGACCGGAGCTGCTCGGTGCCACTGCACAGCCACCAGCCAGGCCTGGGGGGACACAGGGTGTCCCCGTTTTTTTGGGTGTCCCTGGGCGGGTTAATCCTGGCACCAACCCCTGGTGCCACTCACCACGGGGAGAGCGGGGCTGGCACCGCCTGAAACGCTTCTCCCAGCAGCAGGGGGTGAAATTTGGGCTGTGCTGAGAGCCCCGTGCTGGGGATGCTGTGGGTAGTGATGCCGGGGAGCGGTGCTGCGTGGCGGTGGGGTGCAACCCGTGGTCCCCGCTGGTGCCTCTCCACTGCTCCTGCCCCGTGCTTAAAGCTGGTGCCGAGTCACTGCGGGGAAGCCGATGATCAGGGGTGGTTTTGGGGGTGCGCAGGGCTCAGCGAGGGTGCCCACCCCATCCCCACCTTCCCTCGCAGCCCCTCGGCGCCGTGGCACGGGCGCGCCGAGCTCGGCGTCTCCCCAGGTGCCGGCGGCGCTCGGCATTTCAATTCTGTTTGCTTTTTATTAAGGGGAAGAGGCCTCGTCTCAGGAATACTAATGGCCCCGGCAGCGGCGGAGAGCGCCGCTAATCCTCCAGCACCTGCCGGCCACCGCGTGGCCACCGGCACCGGCACGGCCGGGGGGGGACACGGGGGGCGAGCGAGGAGAAAATGGAGCTTAGCCAGCACGAGGCTCCCCGGGGACCTCTTGGGGCAGGTCCCTGGGCACGGGGACACCGCGCTGGGGTGGCTGCAGAGGGGACGAGGCTCGTCCCTGGGGATGGGTGCTCTTTGGGTGCACCCTTGGGTGCTCGCTCTTTGGAGAAGCGAAGGGGTGGCCGGTGCCGGGGCGATGGCACGGACCCATCCCACGGCCAGGGGAGCCGGGTGGCACCGTGCGCCCACCGAGCGGGGCTGTGACCCCACGGGGGTCTCCCATGGGTGCCGTGCCGGGCGGTTTTAACCCCTTCCTTGCCACGCTGCTGCCTGCCTGCCCGCCCGCCTCCCCCGGTCCCCCGGCTGCGGAGCGGCTGCTGCGGCGCCAGGGAACTGCGCGGCGAATATGTTCCACAAATGAATAATAAAAACAAAGGAAAATTACCCTCTTTATTGAAACTCGTTTTATGAATAAAACAATTATTCTGGTAATTGAAAAAATGTGTCGTTAAATTAAATGCAGTGGTTCCTATTAAAATTTTAGTGGATTTCTTCTTCTCTGCTCCTTTTTCCTTCCCCCCCCCCTTCTCCTTTTCTCCCTCCCTCCCCTGCCTCCGCTGGCGGCTAAAGGCTGGTAATTATAGCGGAGGGTTTCGCTTTCTCTTTATTGTTTTTTAATCTCCTCGTGCTGCGTAGTCTGATGCAGAAGAGATTTAGCTCCATCTCCCCTTGCTGGGGGGGCTCTGGGGGGCTGCACAGCGGGGCTGCCAGGCAAGGACACCCCAGGAGGATCCTCGGGGGCTCTGCTGGTGCCAGGGCCGGTGCTTGCAGCCCTACAAACCCTGGGGGAGCGGGGCTGTGGCTCTGTCACCCCCGTTGTGCGCTCGGGGTGTCCCCCGGGGTCTGGCTGCGTGATGAGCAGGGATGGGTTTGGTGCATCCAGCTGCTCCTCGCCCTGATTAATGGCAATTAGCAGGAAGCAGGCGCAGGGCTGATCAGCTTCCGATTAATGAGCTGGGGAGGGGAGTGGCTGGGTGTCACCTCCCTGTCCCAAGGGTGGTGGCCGTGTGCTTGTGGTGCTCCTGCTGCTGTCCCTGGGGTCCCCGTGCTGGGCAGGGGGGGGGACCCAAAACCTCTCCATGCTCGTGCGAGGCGTCCACACCAAAGACAGGGGAAGGATTTGGGCATCTCGTGAGCTGCTGGCCCTGCACGGAGGGCTGGGGGCAGGCGAGGATGGTGGCGGAGCTGTGGGGACCCCATGCTGCCTGTGGGGCCGTGCCTTGCGCCCCCAGCCCCATCTCGGCTCTTCTCACTGGGGTGCATTGGGCACGGGGGGGCTGAACTCAGCCCCCGCTGCCAGCAGAGCCGTGCCCTTGGCAGGGCTTCAGGCTGGATTCCTCCGGGCTTAAAACTCCCCGTCTCTTCCCATCAGTAGGGATTTGAAGCAGGGGGGGAGATGCTTAGATCCCAGCTCGCCCATTACGCCCGGGTATTAGGATCCATTACCGCCAGGCCGGGCACCCCTGCCCTATATCCTCACGCCCTCCCCAGTGCTAATGCACCGGCCACGAGCTCAGCCCCAGCTCCTGGTGCCCATTATGTAAATAAAGGGTAAGGACCAAAGATTTTGATCCCATTAGGCTGGATTAGTGCCTCGCGAGGCCTTGGCATTAAAATGTCAGAGGCAGGGGAGTGAGAGAGCAGAGAGAAGGGACCTGGGGTCACCCCCTTTCCCCTTCCCATCCTCCTTCCCCATTACCAGCGCTGGGCACCCCACTGACCCCCTCCGTCACCGTGGCCACGGGGTGCGCCGCCGTTCCCCCTCCTCTGCATGGCAGGCTGGGGACGGAGAGGTTTAGGGGCACCTCTCGGCGTGGAGGGGACTGTGATGGGGTGGTGTAGGTGGCACGGCATGGCACAGCTTGGCACGGCACGGCACGGCACGGCACGGCACGGCACCCATGCGCCCACCCCGGGGAGCCCAGCGCCGCCAGCAGCCGTGCAGCTGTTCCCGGGGCCGCCTCTCCTTCTCGCCGCCGCCTGTGTTTGGAAAGTGATGAATTTCTGCACCAACTAATTAGGCTCTAATTAGCAAGTGGAGTGTAAACAGTCACAACAGATGGGGGAGAGGCGGAATTAGCGGTAATGACCCTCCGTTTTGGGGGGGTGGGAGGGGGGGGATGTGGTTGGCACGCCCCAGGAATTCTCCTGCCGGGCTCAGGACCGAGGGCGGCGGTGTTGATGTGGGCACCCACCTGCACCCGGCGCTGGGATCCTGCCATGGCCCATCCTTCCCTGGGCAGAGGGAGAATTTTTGGGGAAGAAAACGTAAATTTCTTGCAGAGGAACCTCCCGGCTGCAGCTCTGTGCTGGGCGATGCGTCCATGGGGCTGGTGGGCAGGTGAAGGTCAGGAACAGCCCAGCCCCTGCTTGGAGCATCCTCTGCGGGGCGCAGCAGTAAATCGGGCATCCTCCTCTCCCCTGGTTCCCCTGCTCCTCCTGCCACCCCTGGTCCCCGTGTCCTTGTCACAGGTTGGGAGGGCAGCGAGGATTTCACAGCCGGAGCTGCTCCAGCGCAGCCACTGCGGGGGGACGAGGAGGGAGCCCGGAGCTGCCCCCACCCCGTGGGAGCCCCGGCCTGGCCGTGCCCTTCTTGGGGGGGATTTTGGCTTCCAGGGGGGAACGGAGGAGCAGCTCCAGGCGGGTGGGGGGGGACAGGGGAGCTGCTGCCGTGACCTTGGTGGGCGGATAACGATCGCATGATCAATAGCGGAATTAGGATGCGCCTCTCCTCCTCCTCGGCACCGCTTTCCACCCGTTAATGCAGAACAGATGGCTGGGGCGCTTCAAAGCGAGCTGAGACTTAGCTGCTTAAAATCAAATTAGGATGTGTGCAAACAGCGAGCTGCCCCCCGGGGGGGGTGGTGCGGAGGGGGACACCCTCTGCTCCCAAACGCCTCCTGTGCCAGTGCCACGCTCGGCGTGGGGACGTGCCCCGGGCACGCGGCTCTCTCGGGGCCACCGCGGTGCCACTGCAGCACCTGGGGGCAGCGGGGGGCTCGTGGCAGCCCCCAGCTGGGTGTCCCCATGGGTACTGTGCCCGGGGATGGCCTTGAGCTGCCCCAGGTCCCTGGGCGCATCGGCAGCGTCCGTCCAGTTGGGCTCCAAACTGGTCCGTGGCTCTTTTACTGGTTTGGGTACGGGGTCGGCATCTGGATGTGCCTCAGCCGCAGCGGGGGGGGGGGCTGTGGTAATCCTGGGGGTCTCCATCCCCAGCGGGAACTCATCTGGTGTTTGAGGTCAGGCTTCTGTCTGCTGCTGCCCCTGGCACGCGTGCAGAGCAGCAGTGGACACAGCTCCTGCACCTGGGTGCGCACCCAAGCACGGCTCTGTGACCCCCTGCAGCATTTGGGGTTTACGGGGGGGGCAGGAACCAAGCTGCTGGGGGGTTCAGCCCTGATACCCACACCCAGGGGGCAGCAGGACGAGGGCAGCCCCCGACAGCCCGCGTGCTGCTGGGGGGCTGCAAGGAAGGAGCTGTGAGCTGCTGCTTCCCCAGGCACTGGGAAGGATGGGGCTGTGAATTGGTGCAGGAAGGAGGCTGCGGCACCCTGGGGCATGCCAGCAAGGAGGAGAGGGAACAAACAGCCCCCCAGGGAGGGACTGGTGGTGTCTGGGTGCCTCTGAAGCTCCTGCACACCCCCGGCATCCCTCCCGGCCCCGGGCAGCTCGCGGTGCGCAGCGCCGGGGCTGGAATTCAGCAGGCTCACAGAAGAAAGCGAAGCCCGACCCCAAAGAAAAAACCCGAAGCCGTGATTGAAAGCGCACTTGAAAGCTGCTGGGGAATATGAATGTGTCTTTGAAGTAAAAGGGCTTCCATTTGTTAAGCAGAAAATGGAGCTGTGTGTTTCGATTTATAGTTTTACTTAGCAAATAAAACAGGAGCCGAGTAAGTGTTTATGTCTCACTCGGCTCCCAGCCCCTCCGCCCCGTTTCACCCCCCGAGTTAAAAGCTCCGTGCTTCTGAAACGCTACAAAGGCAGCCAGGAATAAAGCAAAGAAAGCGGCTTAGAGAAACCCTGGATGGGCTAAGCTCCTGCCGATACGCTCGGGAGACGGCTGGGCTGGGGGGCGGCCAGGTGGAGGGGTCCCCAAGCTGGGCTGGGGGCTGTGACAGAGGGGACGGGGGAGGCAGAAGCTGGGATCCCACATCCCCGAGCCCTGCAGGGATAAAACCAGGCCCCAAATGAAGTGATCAGGGCCCTGCTGTGCTCTCACCCCTCTCACCCCTCTCCCTTCTCTCCCCCAGACGACGTCTCCCCCTACTTTAAGACGGAGCCGGTGCGGAGCCAGGTGCACCTGGAGGGGAACCGCCTGGTGCTGACCTGCATGGCCGAGGGCAGCTGGCCCCTGGAGTTCAAGTGGCTGCACAACAGCCGGGAGCTGACCAAATTCTCCCTGGAGTACCGGTGAGTGCCCTCCTGGGGATGCGCAGGGGGGACACACCAAGCCCTGCCCGGCGTGCCGCTCCCCTCCTGGGACGCCTCGCGGGCACCGTGGCCGTGCCCGAGCCCGGAGCCAGGATTTAGCATGCCGGGAGCTGCCTCGCCGTGTTTGGAGAGCAAACGGCAGCGGAGCAGTGGATTTAAGCGGGTCAGCGGCGAGAGGAGGCGTTTGCACAGCGCAGGATTAGCAGCGGGCCACAGATCACGGCCAGGTTTGGCCAGCACCGCTCCCAGCCCCGTGCCCCGAATAATCCTGCCGGCCCCCATCACTTCCAGCTCGCCTTGAAACCCAGCCGGGCACCTCTCGCCGTCTCCTCCGTGCGCTCCTGTGTCATCCTCTCCGTTGTAATCAATAATTCAGCCCGAGACGCGCCGTTCCCCGTTTAAAAGGCATTGCATCCCAAGGCTTCGTGTTGCTGTAGCAACGCGGGGCTGCTCCGGGATGCCAGGAATGCAGACAGCGGGGCTGGGGGACGGCCCTGTCCCTTCCCCTGTGCCAAACGGGGTGCTGGTCCCCTCCCCAGCACCGTGCCGTGGTGGCTGCGGGTCCTGGGGACCCTTGGGGTGCCCCTTGCCAAGCCCAGAGGTGCCCTGTGGCTGCAGCTCTGCGATGCTCCTGGCTCAGTACCGGGGTGCTCATCCCGGTGCTGGGTGCCCGGTGGCCCTGTAGGACGGGTCCTTCGTCCCTAAACCTGGTGGCAAAGCTCGGATGCCCTACAGCCCTCATCCCCGTCCCAAGGTGACTGCCTTCCCCCCGAGCCCCCTGCCTCCGGCTCCAGCTCGCAGCCAGGAAAGGATTAAGGCAGGAAGCGAGAAAACAAACAAACACACGGGGAAAAAAAAACCCAAACAAAGCTCGCTGCCGAGCTCATGGAGCAGGCAGGATCCCTGCAAATCTCTGCCCGGCTCCCCCCGGCCCCACAACCTGTTGGCAGCGTCGGCACAGCCCGGCACACGCTGCCCGGCCCCGGCTCCCCGCGGGGATTTGGCGCGGCGAGAGGTGACTTTGGGCACCTCGGCTGCAAGCGGTGGCTGCCGGAGAGGAAGGCGAAGGGCCCAAATTAGTTATGATGGGCATAAATTGAATTTTAATAGAGATGTAGGTGGCTGGGAGCCAGCCCGCTCAGGCAGCGGGAAGGTAGTAATTAAAAGTTAACGAGTTTAGAAACAGAGTAATCCTTGGGGGGGGCAGGGGGGAGGGAGGAGAGGGCTGGGGCTGCTGGCTGGGAGCGCACAGGGATGCTGGGGCTGGGGGTGCCTTGGTGGGGTGTGGGGGGGATGTGGGGTGCAGACACCCCCTGCTTGGGGCCAGCCCGTATCCCCCGGCGTGCCCCCACTCTGGGGACCCCCCCAGGACCCTGCTGTGCCCCCCGTGCTGCCCACATGCCGGGTCCGTGCCCAGGGAGCCGCGGTTCCTGACCAGGGCACTGTGCCACGGGAGCCTTCGGCCTCAGCATCCTCCTCGCTGCTCCGCCCTCCCCTCTGGCATCTCCCAGCCCCACTCTTTTCGCCCTTTTTCCTCGCGCCCCCTCGGCCCCCCGAGCAGCTCCAGCCCGCCTGCACGGCTTCGCTCCCCGCGTTCCGAGGCGAGGAGCCGCTCTCCCAATTTTCCAGCGGGTTTCCATGGCAACTGCCCTTTTCCTTCCCGCAGCAAGCCGGCTCGCGGCGGGAGCCCCTCGCTGGCACGCGGCGAAGGGCAGGCGGGGAGCGGGCTCGGTGGGACCCCGGTGCTCATCCAGCAAAGGGCAGGGACATCCCCAAGGGGGGACAGGGGGGAGCTGTCCCCACCAGGAGCATCCCTGGGGACCTTGGGGACCGGGCACCATCCCCTGGCCACTTGTTTCCTTCATCACCAGCTGCTGGCGTGGGGGTGGCTCTCCTGGGGGACCCCAGCTCGCCCCACACTGTGGCACCCTGCAGCCCCCCGATGCCTGGTGTCACCTTGGGTAAGAGCAAGGTGGTGAGGAAGGAGGCGGTGGAGGCTTGCCCGGTGTGCCCCGTGCCCTGGCACCGAGCTCCCCGGGGCCAGCTCTGTTTTTTCCGTGCGTGATCTCGCCGGTGCCAGGCTCTCCGGCGAGCTCTCCGGGGTCTGAGTTCTCCCCGTCGGAGGAATCACCAGATGCAAATCAGGCAGCTCGCTGCCTTTAATGAAACCCTCTGAAGGAAAGCGCTTCTCCGGTGGATTGAGGATATTTATTTCTCATACAAGAAATTTAACATGCAGATTAGTTGGGGCTGGTAATTCATCACATGAGATTGTCCTATTAAGGGCTGCATCGAGTCCTGCTGCCTTCGGAAATTGCCTTACACATAGATTACCTCTGGACAGCCTCCCATCCACGGGGACGCATCTTCCATCCCTGCAGCCAGCCCCCTCTCCTCTCCCCACGCCCTCCGCAGCTGCTGGGGGAGCCCAGCAGCCCCTCACGGAGCCCCCGGCGCTTCCCAAGAGCCCGGACCCCCCGTGCCAGGAGCTGGGAGCCCAGGAAAATAAACCCACAGCTCCAACGTGTGCCGGATTTGCCCCTTTTTTCTGGGGCTCCTTGGCTCCCCTCGCTGGGCTGTTTTGCTGCATCGGGGTGTTTTGGGGTGCACATCCCCCGGGGATGCAGCGTGCCACAAACACCAAGCCTTTATGGCCCTCCGGGGGTCCCAGGTGTTTGAAGCAGGTACTTCACCCCCAAATTTTGTAAAAGACGTGGCAGAACCCCCTGAAAAGCAGTCCGGGGGCACGCTGGGTGGCTCACCCCAGGCTCCCCGGTCGCACCCCGAGCTGGGACGGTGCCAGCCAGGAGCAGAGCCCAGGGCTGCCTGCGTGAGCTCTCTGCCAACCCAGGTGTGAAGCACAGCCTGGGGAGCTAATTGCCATTCATTAATGTAATTAACAAGCGTTGATGAGCATAAAAAGGGGGCTGCAGCCAGGCTAAGTGGGTGCTGTGCTGTCTCTGTGCTCTGCACCGCGGCGCGCTGCCACCACGGAGGCTGCGCCCAGTGGGTAAGGGCAGTGTGGGGTGGGCTGTACTGGTGCTACTGGTGGCACTGGTGGCACAAAACCTCCCCCCTGTCCCCTGGGGGCTCGTTTGGCTCGGGCAGCAGTGGGAGAGAAGCTCCACGGGGAGCTGCTGAGCCCAAAGCTGCCGCTGCTGGCACCGTGGATGAGTTCTCAGGGAGCGAAGTGCCGGGGACCCTTTGGGTGCCACGTCCTGGGCTGAGCCTGGTGCCTGGCTGCAGCCCCTTGCTCCCCTCCCAGCTCCACAGGAGGGGCAGCGGATTGATTTTGGGGCATTAATTATTAAAAAGCTCGTTGTCCGAGCAGGGCCAAGGGAGGCAGTGACTCACGGGGCCGCCGGTGCCCTGGTGATTCCCCTGACCAAAGGAAAACCCCGCTGGCAAGCGGCGAGGCGACGGCTCTGGCCACGTGTGTCAAAGCAGAGCCCTTTCCAATCAGGAGCTAATTGAGATTCGATAATAGAGCTAATGGGCGCTGATGAAATCCCGGGGGGAGGATTTAAAAACATATTGAGCCGGAGCCCAGCGTGGCGGCGTGGTGTGGGTGAGGCGCTGGGGCACTCGGCTCAGATGCTGGGAGTCGTTAAACCCTCGCTAAGTGTGTTTTAATGCTCACTTGACATTTCATTATCACACAGTAACTATTCAAATACATGTCCCCTCTAGAATTAATTAGTCGTTATACAGGATATTAATCAAAGGGGGCTGTGCCAGCGTGCTTATACCCAAAATCCGATCCAGCTGTTACCGGGCTGCATTGGAGGAACCGCTCAGATTTCTGCGCTCTCCTGGCTCGAAATTTGATGGATCGGATCCTTTGGCTGGTGCTTTTCCCGGCCCCTCTCCACCCCCTCAATCTAATAATAATTCGGCAACGTCAGCCCCACGCTTCTCAGCAACCCTACAATAACACAGCCGCCGGCATCAGCCAAGGTTGGGGCATCGCTCTGCCGGGGTGCGGGGGTCCCACGGTGTTGTGAGCGACCCTACAATAACAAGGCAGGGCGTGCTGGGTGCTGGATGTGCCGGGAATTGGAGCAGGAGGAGTTTGGGGACCCTGTGCCCGCGGTGTTGGTGCTGCCGGTGCCTTGCCAGGGTGGCATGGTGAGGGGGTGCTGGCTGGTCTGGGTGCTGTGCCATATGAACAGGGCGATGCTCCCCTGGCTGTGGGGTCCCTGCGCAGGCACCCATGGGAGAGGGGGGTCCTTGGGGCTGCTTTTTCCTTGGGGCACCCAGGAGCTTCCCCTCGCTGCCCCCCGGGCTGTGCCACAATCTCCCTGCCCCAGGGCGAAAGCAGCTGCTTGGGATCGGGTTGGGGTCGGGGCTGGGGGCTCTTCACCCCTTTTTTCTACAAGCACGGAGGGGAGCTGGGGCCGAGCTGTTAAGGGGAACGTGGCAGGTGCTTCCCTGGCGCAGTAGGCGGATGGAGAGGGCTCGGTTTGCAGCGGGAGCCCATCCTTCTGTCAAACCCAGCCGGTGCCAAAGCCGCCTCCTGCTCGCTGGATGCTTCTGCAAAGCCCCCGGTCCCCTGGCACAGGGATTCGGGGCCCCCCCCGGTGTGAGCACAGCACAGACATGTCCTGAGCGAGCCTGGAGACGGCGGCTGCTTTCCGTCAGGGCTTTCTTCTGAAGCGCTGGTCACTTCTTGCCTTGGAAGCGCTTTTCCCCGTGGATGATGCCCTGTCAACCTCTGTCTGTAACAGCAAAACAAGCAAGCCCCTGAAACAGAGGAGTCAGCAGCACGGGATGCTCCCGGAGCCAGGCAAGATTTCCTTCCCAGCTTGAACTGGTGCAACACGTGCTTGTGGGATCGTGTCCTGGCAAAAAAAAACAACCCGTTCGGCTTGGATTTGGGGTGCTGCAGCCCCTACCTGCCCAAACCTAGGGGGCTGCGGGCAGGGGGCTGCGCCCTTTGCCTCTCCCCTTCCTCGCACCGAGCCCCCAGGCAGCGTTCAACCCCCGAGAAGCCTGAATTTGGTCAATTTGGTCCCCATCCCCCTGCATCCCCGGCTGGGGAAGGGAATCGCATCCGAGCAATCTGGGATAAAAGCTTCTGCAGAAGCCAAGTGGCAGCGAACGGCGTCTCTGCTCGTGTTCGGTTAATAACTGCAGGCCAGACTGCGCCCGGTAATTGATTTCCTTTCTCTGGGCTATTTTCATCCGCTTAGGTGTGTGCGAAAGCTCGTCTCCTTAATAGCTCCTCCAGCTCCGGTGGCGCAGGGACGAGGCCCCGTTAATTGGGCTTTGCAGGGCTGTCTCCATCGGGGGGGTGCCCACGGGGGCGTCTCGGAGACGAGGTGCTGCAGAGGGAGCAGATCAGACAGCGGCGGGCGCCTCCTGCACGGAGGGGACGTGGCGAAGAGGAGAGGCACGGGGGGCTGCAGGGGGGCTCTGTGCGCCCCTCTGCTGCGGTGCGGGGGGCTGGCATGGGCTGGTGTCCGTCCGTCTGTCCGTCCATCCATCCGCACACGTGCAGGCGTCGCGGCGTGCCCGCGTGATTCATCAACGAGGACAAGGCAAGGAGAGCGCGCCCATTATTTCTGGTGTCCGCCTCGGCTCCTGACAGCTCCCTGGAATTGAAATATCTTATTTAAAGCCCGGAGGGATCGTTTTAAATACCAGCCGTGGCACTCAAGGACTCGTTCCCAAAGGGCGCCCTCCCTTCTCCCGCAGGCGCTCACGGTCTCTGGCACACCGGGTGCCCTTTGCTGCCTCGGCGCACGGCCCCCCAGGGGAGCTGGGTGTCCCACCCCGGGCCCCCTTTGCAGGGGAAGTCGGGACCCCTCCAAATCCATCCCTTTGCTGTGGCCACGTCGGTGGCAGTGCTGTGGTGCCCTGCACGGTGCTGGGGCTCCGAATGCCACCACCATCATGCGGAGCATCCCCGAGGCAGCTCAGGGCTGGACCTTGGAGCCTACAAAGTGCCCCTGAGGGTGGGTGCTGGCAGGGGTCCCTCCGAGGTGCCCAGCCTGGCTCGGGGGCAGCCCCGCGCCCCCAGCGCCGTCTCCCTCCCACCCCAGGAGATCCCCGCAGAGGGGACGCGCTCCTCGCATCTTATGAAAGTTTAATTGACTCTCTGCTAGCGAAAGAACAAACAAAGCTCTGCCGAAACAGCCCGCGGCGTGCTTTAATGCCAGATTGGATTTCGGGCGAGGAGGGCTGGGCTTGCTTCTTTCTTCCCCCTCCGTTTTATCTTGGAGCGCTCCCTGTGCGGGGAGGCAGCGGCGCGGAGCCTGCTCGGCCCCATGGGGATCAGCTGGGGGGGGGGCTCCACGAAGGGGACCTGTGGTGGTCCCAGGGGCTGGGAATGCACTGGGATGTGCTGAGTGGGGACTGGGTGATGCTGGGAGCCGAGCCGTGGTTATTTCCCCTATCTGTGGATCCGCCTGTGCGGCGCTGGCACTGATAAGAGCGGCGACGAGGGCGCTGGGGCTGATAAGGCTCAGCCCTGGCTCATCAGAGCAGTGCTGGGCTCAGAGCTTTGGTGGATGTGGGGCTGGGGGGAGCGCGAGGAAAGGGGCTCCTTGCTTATATCGGGCTGGGAAATGCTCCAGTCCCCACAGGGCAGCCCCAGTGCCCCACGTCCTAGGTCCGTGCCCTGCTGAGGCTGTCGGAGCCCCACGTGCCAGGGGCAGCAGCCCGGGCAGACCTCCCAGGCTTGGCTTTCTGGAGAAGGTGGCACCACCAGCAGGTCCCAGGTCGAATCCTGCTTCTGACAGCCCCAAAACCACTTACCCAGCCCCCCCACCCACGGCACCAGCACCTCGGGCAGGCAGGGGGGTGACGAGCAGGGGGGCTGCGGGCAGGGGTCACCTTGGCAGCTCCTTGGCAGCTCCGTGTCCAAACAGCAGCTGCGGTTTGGGGAAGGAGCCCGGTGCTGCCCGGCCACCACGGTGCTGGCGTGGGCTCAGCGCTGCTCCCTCCTGCAGGTACATGATCACCTCGCTGGACCGCACGCACGCCGGCTTCTACCGCTGCATCGTCCGCAACCGGATGGGAGCCCTGCTGCAGCGCCAGACCGAGGTGCAGGTGGCCTGTAAGTGACAGCCCTGGGGACAGCAGGGACGGTCAGCCTGCTGCGGCTACAGGGCTCTGAGCTGGTTTAGGTACAGCTCGGGGACACACGCAGCTGGTGTGGGAGCCTGGAGCATCCCCCGGGGTGATGCTGGCAGGGACAGGGCTGTCGCTGCCTCCCGGCTGCTCTGTCCCCTGCTCGGTGCCGCGGTGGCTCCCTGGGGGTGTGAAAGGCAGCACGGTGTGGAAGCAGCCCCGCTCCTCCCTGGAGCACGTAAAGCAAACGCCGTTTGTAATCGTTAGGGAAAGCAAACAGGAGTGAGCCCGGGGCTGGCGCCGCATCCATCAGCGCCGAGCTGGGGGAGCAGCGGGCGGGAGGGCACCGAGCCTGCAAACGGGCACCCCACGGGGGCAAGGCAGGGATGTGTGGGGCCTCAGGGGCTGCATGGTGGTGGCAGGACCCGAGCTGGGGGCATGGGGCACGTTAAGGAGGACAGGAGGGTGCTGGTGCCCGGGCTTTTGGCTCCGTGTCCCAGGATCTTGCTGCTGTTTGCCGCCCCCTTCCCTCCGGGGTGCCCCCAGTCCCGTCCCCATAAACCCCTTCCCGAGGAGCGATGACAAATCAGGAAGCTAATGAGAAATTAATAAGGCAGCTGTGCTAACAACTAATGATAATGGCAAAGTCGTTAAAAAAAGATTCTTTACATGTTTTTAATTACAGCAATTAAGGGAAGTCAATAAAAATCCCCCCCCCTTTCCCCTTTCTCCACGCACCCTGCTTCGCTCTTTTCGCTGGTATAAATCTGCGGCCGCGGGCACCCCAACCTTGCCACGGAGTCAAGGTCGTCCCTCGGCTCTCCCTGCTTGGGGGGGGGTCACCGGGGAGCCCTGGGGCTTGATCCCACCTCTCTGTCCCCATCCTCTTCTGGGTGATGGGGACGAGCTGCTGTGGGGTCTGCGGGGATGGCTCCTGGGACGAGGACAGCCCCGGGCACATGGGAGCAGTTTGGGGGCTCGGGAGAGAAGAGCAGACCCCGCGGATCTTCCCCACCCCTTTGGGACCCCATCCCCGTGGCCTCCAGCCTGCTCCTGGGCCGGATCCTGCCTCATCCCCATGCTGCTGCCCCCTCTGCCCCGCAGACATGGGGAGCTTCGAGGACAGCGAGGCGCAGCAGAGCGTGTCCCACGGCGAGGCGGCCGTCATCCGAGCGCCCCGCATCGCCAGCTTCCCCCAGCCCCAGGTCACTTGGTTCCGCGACGGGAGGAAGATTTCCCCCAGCAGCCGCATGTGAGTAGCCCCTGAGGAGCCCCCAAAGCCCCGGTACCCCCTCCCCAGTATCTCCCAGTATCCCCCCAGTATCGGGGGGGGGCTGCTCTTTCCGTGCTCAGCAGCCGTCCCGAGCGCCTTGCACTGAAACCCGGGGAGGGACTTGGCGACGGACGGCTCCGTTCACCATCGGGGAAGTGGATGGAAAGAAAAATAAGAAAAATAAGGAAAAATAAGAAAATAAGAGGGAGGAGGGTGGGCAAAGGGGGCTCGGCACGTGCCGGGGCAGCAGCGGTGTGAGGGAGCTGGCACGGGACACGTGTGCCTGGGATCCCTGCAGGGCCAGGCTGGGTCCCAGCGCTGCCGGAGCGCAGAGCCCGCTGCTGGCAGCCTCAGCCCGTGGGAATTGAATTTGTAACCCACATTATGCAGGAATTGAACTGGGCTCCTTTCTATTTGCAGAGCAGGATTGAGGAGATAAAACTCCCTTATCTCATATTTAATGGTAAAATATATTCCCCAAACCATTTTATGTTTCCAGCAGATTAGATCGTTCCATAAAAAAAAAAGAAAAAGGCGCAAAAAAAATAAAAAAAGCCCTATTAATCTTGCACCACCCGATGCGCTTCGGCGGCTGCTTGGTGTGGGAGGTTTGTGGGGGGCGTGGGGCTGGGTCCTGGCATGGTCCTGGGGCCACCAGCTGAGCTCTGCTCCCTCTGAGGGACGGGGACGTGTCTGGGTGCCATCCATCTGGGGGTCCTGTGGGGTGGGGACCGAGGGTCCTGGCACATCGCTGTCCCTGTTGGGCTCACGGCCCCCGTCCCACGCTCTCCCCGCAGAGCCATCACGCTGGAGAACACCCTCGTCATCCTCTCCACGGTGGCCCCGGACGCGGGGCGCTACTACGTGCAGGCGGTGAACGACAAGAACGGGGACAACAAGACGAGCCAGCCCATCACGCTCACCGTGGCCAGTGAGTGCGGGGGGCCCCGGGTCCCTCTCCCCAGCACCGCCTGGCTCGTGCCCAAATTTAATTTGCAGTAAATCTCCTCGGAGGCTTCTGCTGACTTAACAGTTTGGCTGCCTCAAAATTTACACGGGCACCGTGCTGCAGAAGCCGGCGCCGGGTGTTAATTGTGCGTCCAGCAGAGCCCTCCCCGCTGTCCTCGTCTCCGTCTCGGTGCTGCCAGGACGCCCACGGGTGCTGGGATGGGTCCGTGCCCCAGGATGAGATGCTGAGATTGGCCCCACGTGGGATCAGCTCAGCTGGGGGTCACCCTGGCCTGGCCACGGACCCCTCTTGGTCCCTATTTCTCTGGCTCAGCCCCTTTCTGGACGTGACCCGAGTGGCCCCAAATGTCTGGACCCTTTGGGACCCAGCCCAGGGTCCCCGCTCAGTGGTGACCCCAACCCAGGGAAACGTCCCAAAGTGGCCTCAGCCCTCCTGGAGCTCCCCCCCCAGCTCTGTTTGCTCCGTGGCTGCTTTGACACCTCCGTGCCTGTCCCCCCCCTCCCCTCCCACCTCATTAATCTGCTGCTCTGCACCTCGGGCATCCCGGTGCGTAATAAACAACTTAGAGCCCGTGTTTATGGATTCAGCTATATCAGCAGCTTTCCAGCCGATCACATCTTTACAGCGTCTACATGAGGGTTTTTTACTGTCGCAATTATTTTGCTTTATATACTCCCTCCTCCCCGCCAGCCGGCGCTGCGCCGGGACCCGCTGCCTGCGACGGGTGCTGGGGGGGGTCCTGGGGGAATTGGGGGGCTTAGGGGGGTGTCGTGGAGGCACCCAGGGGCCAAGTGATGGGCTGGGACCTGCTGTGGGAGATCCGAGCCCTCAGCCCTCTGCTTCCTGCCCCCTTTGCCCCCTTCACACCATGTGGGTGCTGACGGCTGTCTCTCTGCCCTGTTCCTCCCCAGACGTGGGTGGCCCGGCCGACCCCATTGCCCCCACCATCATCGTCCCACCCAGGAACACCAGCGTGGTGGCCGGCACCTCGGAGGTGACCATGGAGTGCGTGGCCAACGCCAGGTGAGTAGCGGAGAGGATGGGGATGGGGATGGGGGACCCCCCCATCAGCTCTGCAAGCACCAGGGTGAAGCGTGAGCCCCAGGGCTGGGTGCCCCAGCTCCCCCGTGCCACTCCGGGTCCCTTCCCACTCTGGTTCCTGCAGAGCGGAGGGAGGTGGGGGGCTGTAGAGGGGGTCTAGAGCTGGCTCTTGACGCCCTCCTGGCCCCCCCAGGCCGCTGATCAAGCTGCACATCATCTGGAAGAAGGACGGGGTGCCCCTCTCCAGCGGCATCAGCGACTACAGCCGCCGCCTCACCATCCTCAACCCCGCGCTGGGCGACAGCGGCTACTACGAGTGCGAGGCCGTGCTGCGCAGCAGCAGCGTGCCCGCCGTGGCCGAGGGCGCCTACCTGTCCGTGCTGGGTGAGGCACACGCGCAACGAGCTTTGGGGGGGGGTCTCAGAACCCGGGAAGAGGCGGCGGGAGAGGGGGGCGGCTGGGGTGGGAGCGGGGGATCCTGGCGCTAACGCCGCCCGTCCCGGTGCTTTCCCTTCGCAGAGCCCCCGCAGTTCGTCAAGGAGCCGGAGAGGCACATCACGGCCGAGATGGAGAAGGTGGTGGCCATCCCGTGCCAAGCCAAAGGTGAGGAGCGGCCCCCCCCCCTGCACCCCGTGCCCCCTCGCGGCCCCGTGCCTGCCGCGGCCCCGTCCGTGACGCAGCCCCGTGCCACGCAGGCGTGCCGCCCCCCGAAATGGCCTGGTACAAGGACGCGTCCCTCCTCCGCCCCGAGCGGCTGCCCCGCTTCCAGCTGCTGGCCGACGGCAGCCTGCAGATCAGCGGGCTGCTCCCCGACGACACCGGCATGTTCCAGTGCTTCGCCCGCAACGCGGCCGGCGAGGTGCAGACCACCACGTACCTGGCCGTGACCAGTAGGTGCCAGCCCCCCCCTCGTCCCCCCAGAGCCCTGCGTGGGCTCTGGATAGGGTGGGACCCCCCTCACTGAGCTCGATGGGGACCCCCCTCCAAGCAGGGATGGACCCTCCGTGCCCAGGATGGGCACTGGGGAGGGCTTCACGGGTGGCTGTGCGTCTTTTTGCCCCCCCAGGCATCGCCCCCAACATCACCAGGGGCCCCCAGGACAGCACGGTGATCGACGGCATGTCCGTCATCCTCAACTGCGAGACCTCGGGGGCTCCGCGCCCGGCCATCACCTGGCAGAAAGGTAAAGGGGCTGGGGGCTACGGGGGTGTGGGCAGCCCCGGGTGGTCTCTGCAAACTCACAGCCCTCGGGTTTGGTCCCTGGGCATGCACCCACTGTGCTCGGCCGATGGTTGGGTGCTGCGGGTGATGGGTGTCCCCCCCCCGTGCCACCCAGGGGAGCGGATCCTGGCCAGCGGCTCGGTGCAGCTCCCGCGCTTCACCCTGCTGGAGTCGGGCAGCCTGCTCGTCAGCCCCGCGCACCTCGCCGACGCCGGCACCTACGCCTGCCTGGCCACCAACTCCCGTGGCGTGGACGAAGCCTCCGCCGACCTGGTGGTCTGGGGTAAGGCACCCGTGGCACTGCGCTCCGCAGGATGGGCCCTGCTGGGTGCGAGCTCCTGGGATGCCCGGGATGGGCACTGGCACGCTGCTGGGCTGCTCAGGGGGATGCTCAGACTTGCTGCCACGAGGCCACGTGTGGGACTGTCACCACTGTCACTCCCCTGGTGGCTCTGTCCCCACGCTGATGCCCGGTGGCTCAATTTGTCCCCCCCTGCAGCACGGACACGCATCACCGACCCCCCGCAGGACCAGAGCGTCATCAAGGGGACCAAGGCGTCCATGAGCTGTGGGGTCACCCACGACCCCAGCGTGGATGTCAGGTGGGTTCCAGGGGCTGGGGACGGAGCCGGAGATGCTCGGCACCGCTTGGTGGTCCTGCAGTGCCACCTGGTGCCCTGCGCACGGGGATCCCGGCGCTGGGTCCCCTGTGCTGCTTGGGGAGGGGGCTGCAGGGTGCCAGGACGCCCCCCCCTGGGTTCCCACCCGGCACAGGTACGTCTGGGAGAAGGACGGGACCCCGCTGGGCACGGAGAGCGGCCCCCGGCTGCGGCTGGACGAGGCGGGCACCCTGCACATCTCCCAGACCTGGTCGGGGGACATCGGCACCTACACCTGCAAGGTGCTCTCGGCTGGCGGCAACGACTCGCGCAGCGCCCACCTCCGTGTCCGGTGAGACCCCCCCCTCTACCCCACAAGGCACCCCGTGCTCCCCTTACCAGCGCCCACACCCTAACCGCTGCGCCCCCCGCCCCGTCCAGGCAGCTCCCCCACGCCCCCGAGAGCCCCGTGGCCGCGCTGAGCCCCCTGGAGAAGCGAGCCATCAACCTGACCTGGGCCAAACCCTTCGATGGCAACAGCCCCCTGCTCCGCTACGTCGTGGAGGTCTCCGAGAACAGTAAGGGGCTGCCCCCACCTGCCTCGTCCCCGTGTTGTCCCCGTGCTGGCGGCTCTGCTGTCCCCACATGGTGACATGGGGCGAAGTCCCATCCTCATCATCGCCCCGAGGCGGGCTGCGGTGAGGAGGGAGGGAAGGGGATGCTGCGGGGAGCCTGGGGGACCACGGGACCACGTAACCACCGGGCAGGGGATGCGGGCACCCTGCAGGCTGGGTCCTCTCCCCCCACAGACGCTCCCTGGACCGTGCTGCTGGCCAGCGTCGACCCCGAGCTGACGTCGGTGGTGGTGAGGGGCTTGGTCCCCGCTCGCTCCTACCAGTTCCGCCTGTGCGCCGTGAACGACGTGGGCAGGAGCCAGTTCAGCAAGGACACGGAGAGGTGAGCTGCGGCGGGGGAGTTGAGTTACCCCAAAGGGGACGCCGGGTGCTCACCCTTGCCTTGCACCCCGTAGGGTTTCCCTGCCCGAGGAGCCGCCCTCTGCGCCCCCCCAGAACGTCATCGCCAGCGGGCGCACCAACCAGTCCATCATGATCCAGTGGCAGCCACCCCCCGAGAGCCACCAGAACGGTGTCCTCAAGGGCTACATCATCCGGTAGGTGCCAGCAGAAGGGTGCGGGCACCCTGTCCCCAGCGTCCCCGGGGTGCTCGTGGGGGTGCTGGTGGCTCTGATGGCCCCTCGTGCCCAGGTACTGCCTGGCCGGGCTGCCCGTGGGCTACCAGTTCAAGAACATCACCAACGCCGACGTCAACAACCTGCTCCTGGAGGACCTCATCATCTGGACCAACTACGAGATCGAGGTGGCGGCGTACAACAGCGCCGGCCTGGGGGTGTACAGCATGAAGGTGACCGAGTGGACGCTGCAGGGAGGTAGGCAGGGACGGGCAGGGGGCTGGTGGTGGTCCCAGCGGGGCCAGGGCTTTGCTTTGGGGGTGTGGGGCTCCTGGGGGACAGGACACGATGGAGAGGATGAGCATGGGGACCACGCACAGGCTGCATAGCCATGGCGCGGCTGGGGAATGTCCTGGGACACCACCCTGGATGCCCGGGGTCCCTCTGCCAAGGGAGGGGACCCGGCAGAGCCGCCACCAGCCTCCCCTTTTGTCCCCGCAGTCCCCACCGTGCCCCCAGGGAACGTGCAGACCGAGGCCACCAACTCCACCACCATCCGCTTCACCTGGAACCCCCCCAGCCCCCAGTTCATCAACGGCATCAACCAGGGCTACAAGGTGAGGGGGGATTCCCCCCGAAATCCGGGCAGCCTGCAGGGGGGAGCTCCGGGACCACCCCTCACAAAGTGGCTCAACGTCCTCGCCGGCAACCCCGGCCGCTTGAATCGATTCCAGCCCGACTATTCAAACAATATTTACCCAGATTTAACACTTGCATGGGCTCGGAGTCTCCGTAATTAATTCCAATTTGCAATTAATTCAAATTTACATTAATTAAATTGAATTAAAACATTAAACTTGTTTCTTAATCCACTCAAAAGAAGTTCAGGAATTTAATTGCCGCTGAATGCGATAACCGGAGCAAGTAGGATATTTAACGTTCTTATTAAACGCCACTTAGTATTTTTGATTAGTATTTTTAGGGCCTAATTAGTGTTTAATTAAGTTGCTATAGGCTATCTTGCACAATAGCAATTAAATGCCCAAACATCCGTCCTAAACGGAGGCAAGCGGGCGATTACGCGCCGTTATCGCGGGGAGTTAATCACCGAGCGCGCGCTCGGAGTCGGCTCGGGCGGGTAAACACGCGCCTGGTAGGCAGCCCCGAGCGCTCCCCGCGCCCTGAATTGATATTTAATCCACTTCGAATAAACGTGGGGCTGCTTGGGGTGGTGCCGTGGGGACGGGGACGCCCGCCCCAGCGCCTTCTTCCCGCAGCTCATCGCCTGGGAGCCGGAGCACGAGGAGGAGGCGACGGTGGTGACGGTGCGGCCCAACTTCCAGGACAGCGTCCACGTGGGCTACGTGGCGGGGCTGAAGAAGTTCGCCGAGTACCTGACGTCGGTGCTGTGCTTCACCACGCCGGGGGACGGCCCGCGCAGCCCGCCCCAGCTGGTGCGCACCCACGAGGACGGTACGGGGAGGGAGCGAGCAGCCCCGTGGTGGGGTTGGTGACACGGGGGGGGGACGTGGCACGGGGTGCCCCCGAGCCCCCTCCGTGCTCGCCCCGCTCGGGGATCCCGTGGGCTCCGTCTGTGCTGTGTGCTGACTCTGGGTGTCTTTGGGCAGTGCCCGGCCCCGTGGGACACCTGAGCTTCAGCGAGATCCTGGACACGTCCCTGAAGGTCAGCTGGCAGGAGCCCCTGGAGAAGAACGGCATCCTGACGGGTGAGGGTGCTGAGGGCAGAGCACGGCCCCCCTACGACCTCTCCCCGCACCCTGCTCAGCCCTGTAGGGTGGGCGACGGGGTGGCTGACGGCTCGGGGTGCCCCCCAGGCTACCGCATCTCGTGGGAGGAGTACAACCGCACCAACACGCGGGTGACCCACTACCTGCCCAACGTCACGCTGGAGTACCGCGTCACCGGCCTCACCGCCCTCACCACCTACACCATCGAGGTGGCCGCCATGACCTCCAAGGGCCAGGGCCAGCTTTCCTCCTCCACCATCTCCTCGGGGGTGCCCCCAGGTGAGCGCGGCGGTGCGGGAAGGCTGCGGGATGTTACTGGGGTTTGGGGGCGAGCAGCCGGTGCCGACCGCCCTGCCCCGTCCCCCCCCGCAGAGCTCCCCGGTGCCCCCACCAACCTGGGCATCTCCAACATCGGTCCCCGCTCCGTCACCCTCCAGTTTCGCCCGGGTTATGATGGCAAAACCTCCATCTCCCGCTGGCAGGTGGAGGCACAGGTACCGGGGGTGGCTTTTTGGGGGTGGCACGGGGGTTTGCCGGGGAGGGGGAGGGCGGCTCACCCCCACTGCCTCCCTGCAGGTGGGGCAGAGTGGCGAGGCCGAAGAGTGGAGGCTGGTCCACCAGCTGGCCAACGAGCCCGACGCCCGCTCCATGGAGGTGCCCAACCTCAGCCCCTACACCTACTACAGGCGAGTGGCCGGGGCTGCGCCGCGCCATCCTCCCCGGGGGGGGGGACCTGGAGCCCTCTCGCCCCCCGCCGTGACCCCCCCTCTTCTCCCCTCTCAGTTTCCGCATGCGGCAAGTGAACATCGTGGGCACCAGCCCCCCCAGTTTGCCCTCCCGGAGGATCCAGACCCTGCAAGCCCCCCCGGACGTGGCGCCCGCCAACGTCACCCTGCGGACAGCCAGCGAGACCAGCCTGTGGCTGCGCTGGATGGTGAGGGGGGCACCCTGGGGTGCTGCGCCCTTGGGGTGCAGTGCGCACTGGGGGGCTGGCTGGAGGCTGGGGGGCTGAGCTGGATGGGCCTGGGGGGTTGAGGGGGGTGGAACTGGGGTGGCTGTGGGACACGGGGAGTGACGGTGCCTCTTTGTGCCCCCCCGGGCCAGCCCCTCCTGGAGCAGGAGTACAACGGGAACCCCGACTCGGTGGGCTACCGCATCCGCTACGCGCGCTCGGACGGGCGGGGGCGGGCGGCGCTGCACGTCGTCCACGACCGCGTGGAGCGGGAGTACACCATCGAGGACCTGGAGGAGTGGACCGAGTACCGGGTGCAGGTCCAAGCCTTCAACGCCATCGGCTCGGGGCCCTGGAGCCACCTGGTGCTGGGGCGCACGCGGGAGTCAGGTACCGCCGAGCCCCCGCGGCACCGGGTGCCCACCGTGGCCGGCCCTGATGCTGATCCCTGCTCCTGTCCCCAACTCCTGTCCCCTTCCAGTGCCTTCCTCCGGTCCCAGCAACGTGTCGGCGCTGGCCACCACCTCCAGCAGCATGCTGGTGCGATGGAGCGACATCCCCGAGGCCGACTGCAACGGCCTCATCCTGGGCTACAAGGTGAGCGGCTCCGGCAGCCCCGGCTCTGCCTGCCCCAGGAGCCACGGCTCGCCCGGGTTGTGCCACCTCCTAGAGCCCGTGCCGGTCCGTGCCACGCTGCTCCAGCCTGGGAGCACTGAGGGGTGCGTTTTGTCCGTGTCACGTCGGGTTTTTTTTGCAGGTGATGTACAAGGAGAAGGACTCGGAGGCGCGCGCTCAGTTCTGGCTGGCGGAGGGCAACGCGTCCCGCAGCGCCCAGCTGACGGGGCTGGGCAAGTTCATGCTGTACGAGATCCGCGTGCTGGCCTTCACCAGGATCGGCGACGGCGTGCCCAGCCGGCCCCCCGTCCTCGAGAGGACGCTGGATGACGGTGGGTGCCGGCACGTGGGCGAGCAGAAAGACACCGATGAGCTAAGGCGGTCCCCGGGGTGCCAAAAGCCACCCCGTCCTGTCCCCTGGGGCAATCCGTTTTCCCAGGGACGCCGTTCCCAGCGGTGGGGGACGGGCCCCGTTTGTGCTGTGCCCCTCACGGTGGTCCCCATCTCTCCCCCTTCCAGTGCCCGGCCCCCCCGTGGGGATCCTGTTCCCCGAAGTGAGGACGACCTCGGTGCAGCTCATCTGGCAGCCGCCCGCAGCACCCAACGGCATCATCCTGGGTAGGTGGGGAGCCGTCCCGTCTGCGCTGCTCTGCACGGGGTGCAGACGTCCCGTGGGAGCAGGGATCAACGTCACAGGGCAGGGACCAACTCCTGGCCACCCCGAGAGCACCTCAAAGCCACCCATTTCCCCCAGGGTTGGGACGAACCCCCCCCTACTGTCCCTAGGGAGGGAGGAGGGATGCTCTGAGTGCTGTTCCCTTCCCCGCAGCCTACCAGCTCACCCACCGCCTCAACACCACGGCGGCCAACGCGGCGGCCGTCGAGGTGCTGAGCCCCAGCACCCGGCAGTACACGGCCACGGGCCTGCAGCCCGAGTCCACCTACCTGTTCCGCATCGCCGCGCAGACCCGCAAGGGCTGGGGCGAGGCGGCCGAAGCCCTGGTGGTGACCACGGAGAAGAGAGGTACGAGGGGCGCAGCTCTCCGTGGTGGTGGTGCTGGGGGGAAAGCGGCGTGCCCAAGGGGGGTGCCCGAAGCGATCCCAGCCCCGTTGCCTCTCGCAGATCGCCCGCAGCCCCCCAGCAAGCCCCTGGCACGGCAGGAGGACGTGCGTGCCCGCAGTGTGCTGCTGTCCTGGGAGCCGGGCAGCGACGGGCTGTCCCCTGTCCGCTTCTACACGGTGCAGACCCGCGAGCTGCCCGACGGCGAGTGGGCGCCGCACCCCGCCGCCGTCAGCCACAACGCCACCGCCTTTGTCGTGGATAGGTGAGGCACGGGCCGGCCCCGAGTGAGGCCGTGCCCCGATGGGGATCCCGAGGGATGCGCGCTGCTTCGGGTACCCGCCCCGTGCTTCGGTTTTCCCCATGCGATGGGAAGAAGTTGCCCCTGGGTTGTGGTGTCCCCTGCTGCGCCCCTGCTCCGGCGGGAGGGATCCGTGGGGCTGCCCCCCCGCTGCCTCACTGTCCCCGTCCTGCAGGCTGAAGCCCTTCACCTCCTACAAGTTCCGCGTGAAGGCGACGAACGACATCGGGGACAGCGAGTACAGCGAGGAGTCGGAGTCGCTCACCACCCTGCAGGCGGGTCCGTGCCCAGAGGGGCCGGGGACGGTGCCCTGGGCATCTCCGGAGCCTCACCACCCGCTTCTACCCCGCAGCCCCCGAGGAGGCCCCCACCATCCTCTCCGTCACCCCGCACACCACCACGTCGGTGCTCATCCGCTGGCAGGTACTGTCCCCCCTGCCCCCCTTTGGGGACCCGCCGGGAGGTGGCACCGAGGGGTGGCCGTGCCAGCCAGGTCCCTGGGGGCTCTCCAAGGCTGGGGATCGGGGCTGCGCTGACCCAAACCACCCTGAGGGAGCTGGGGACGGCAATCTCGGGGTGCCCCAGCTCAGAGAACCCCCTCCCCACCCTCTTTTGCAGCCCCCAGCCGAGGACAAGATCAATGGGATCCTGCTGGGTTTCCGCCTCCGCTACCGCGAGCTGCTCTACGACAGCCTGCGCGGCTTCACCCTGCGCGGCATCGGCAACCCCGGTGCCACGTGGGCAGAGCTCACCCGTGAGTCCTCGTGGCCCCAGGGGGGACGTGGGGACACCGGGCTGGGGGGTGGCACGGCGGGGGGGAGTGCGGGGCAGGGCAGCATCCTGCGTCCTGCGCTCCTCTGCCGGGTGCCAGCCCGGAGCTGTCGAGGTTGAGTTGTGCCCCGTGGAGTTGTCGCCGTCCCCTTTGTGTCACTGTCCCCTTTTGTGTCACCGAGTCTGTCGGTCCCTAACGCACTCGTCTGTGTTGGTCCCGCTGTGCTCAGCTCGCTCTGTGCCTGCAGCACGGGTGTCCCCGTGTGCGCACCTAACACGGGGGGGGCTCTGATGTCCCTGCTGTGTCTGTGTGCTGCTGTCCCCAAACCCTAACGGGGATGGGGGTGACACCCACTCTGGGGACAGCAGGGATGTCAGGGACCCAAGACCAGACCTTGCCCTGCTGCTGCGCTCAGCAGCAGTCGCTTGGTCCCATGTGGAGACCCCGCAGCCCAGACCCCGCTTGTGCCACTCACAGCAGGGGGACAGGGGACAAAAAGGCTCCTCAGTGCCGTGACAGCCCCTGTGGCACCCAAGGGACCTTGTGGGGTCCCCCTGACCCTCCCCAGGGTGGGTGGCTGTGCTGGGGGGGGTGCTGTGAGGAGGGAGCCCCCCCTTTGCTGTGCCAGACTAACGCTGCCTGCTCTCCCCGCGCCGTGCCATGCCGCCAGCCGTCTACGCCGTGCACAACCTCAGCGAGGTGTCCCTCACCCAGTACGAGCTGGACAGTAAGTCACCGCTCCTCCTGCCTGTCCCCCCCCCCCCCGCTGCCACCCCCCTGTGTCACCCCCAGCCTTCACCATGGGCTGAATCCTGCCCTGCGCCCAGGGGACGCCTCCGTTGGCTCCTGCTGCTCCCCGGGGACACCCTCAACAAGGGGCCCCCCCGGGGGTGGTGGGACCCCGCTGATCCCTTCCCTTCTCCCTCCCCCAGACCTGAGCAAGCACCGGCGCTACGAGATCCGCATGAGCGTGTACAATGCCGTGGGCGAGGGCCCCCCCAGCCCCCCCCAGGAGGTTTTTGTGGGTGAAGCGGGTGAGTCTGACTTCCCGGGGCGCTCAAACGCCCTGGTACCCCGTCCTCCCCCGTGTCACCACGCGGCAGCCCCGTGGCCCCCATCCCCTCTGCACACCCCCGAGGTGCCCGTGCATCCCCCACACCTTTTAGGGGGGGTCTCTCCCCCTCCCTGGCCGCAGCCAGGCGGTGATGCTGTCCCCCTCCCTCGGCGCAGTGCCCACCGGCGCGCCGCAGAACGTGGCGGTGAAGGCGGCCACGGCCACCCAGCTGGATGTCACCTGGGAGCCACCACCCCCCGAGAGCCAAAACGGGGACATCCAGGGCTACAAGGTACCAAGCCCTGGCCACCGGGCAGCTGGCACTGAACTGGGGGGCACTGGGAAGGTGCTGGGGGGCACTGGGAAGGTGCTGGGGGGCCCTGGAAAGGTGCAGGGTGCCACGGGGATGTGCTGGGCTCCCTGGGGAGATGCTGTGTGGATGCTGTTAGGGGGAACCCTGGGAGGCACTGGGTGTACTGGGAGGTGCTGGGTGCCCCTGTGGATGTCAGGAGCGCCACCAAAAAGGGACGCGGGGCGCAGCGGGGCACCAGAGGGCGCCGTCGGCCCTCGGATGCGCTCGGTGCGGGGCTGTGGCTGCGCGCTGCAGCCCTGGGCGCACCCAGCGCGGATCTCCGGGGTCCGTCCTGTGCCAGAAGCGCAGCATCACGAAATATCCGAGCTGGGAGGGACCCCCAGGGATCATCGCCTCCAACTCCGGGTCCCCAAAGGCGCACCCAAAAAAATCAGCGCGTGTGTGAGCTGCGGGCAGGGCGCACGGCCGGGGTCCAGCCCAGCCTGGAGCTGGCCTCGAGGGGAGGCTGCTGCTTTCCCTCCTGCACACCCAGAGCCCCCAGGGGTTTAGGACAGGGGTTTAGGAGCCTGGGCAGGGCTTCAGGGGGTGTCTGAGCACCACGAAGGGCCCGGAGGGGTGGAAGGGGGGGACGAATTGGGCACGACGGGGGTCGCCTCGCCGTCCTCTTGCAGATCCACTTCTGGGAGGCTCAGAGGCACAACGAGAGCGCGCGGGTGAAGACGCTGTTCCTGCCCGAGACCGGGGTGAAGCTGAAGAACCTGACGGGGTACACCTCCTACTGGGTCAGCATTGCTGCCTTCAACGCCGCTGGAGACGGGCCCCGCAGCCCCCCCGTCAAGGGACAGACACAGCAGGCAGGTGGGGACGCGGCACGGCCACCCCCGGCGGGGAGAGGGGCCGGCACGGTGCCGGGGGAGGGGGGGGCATCCCCGTGAGCGCTGAGCTCTCCCCGTGTCCCCCCCACCTTGCCCCGTTCCCTTGCAGCCCCCAGCGCCCCCGGCTCCATCCGTTTCAGCGAGCTGACCACCACCTCGGTGAACGTGTCCTGGGAGCCGCCGCCGCTGCCCAACGGCGTCCTGGAGGGCTACAGGCTGGTCTACGAGCCCTGCATGCCCGTGGACGGTGAGGGCACGGCGGGGGCTGCTGGGGGAGCGCGGGGGGGGCCCGGCTCAGCCTCGGTCCCTGCAGGTGTCAGTAAGATCGTGACGGTGGACGTGAAGGGGAACAGCCCGCTGTGGATGAAGGTGAAGGACCTGGCGGAGGGCGTCACGTATCGATTCCGGATCCGGGCTAAAACCTTCGCCTACGGGCCCGACATCGAGGCCAACATCACCACGGGGCCTGGGGAAGGTAAGGGGGGGGTGTGAGGGATGCAGAAGGAGATGTGGTTGGGGACAGCCCCCCTCCCGGTGCTGCTCCTGATCACTAGGACCATGTGGGTCCCGTGGGGATGTGTCCCCGTGCCACCAGCTCTGCTCTGGGTCCCCAGGTGCCCCCGGCCCCCCCGGTGAGCCTTTCATCTCCCGCTACGGCTCGGCCATCACCATCCACTGGTCGAGCGGGGACCCAGGACAGGGACCCATCACCAGATATGTCATCGAGGCTCGGCCTTCAGGTACCGCAGCTCCGTGCGCCCGCCGGGGGCGTGATGTTTTTTTGGGGAAACCAAGGCAGGGAACATCGGCTGAGTGGGGGGGGCTGGCTGAGGGATTAGGACCCGGCGCTGGCCACGTGGCTGCCCCAAGGGTGCTGATAAAAACCCAAGGGTGCTGATAAAAGGACTGATGGAAAGGGCCCAGCGAGCTGCTGATCTCACGGTTACGGAGGTGCTGACGTCCCCTGTGCCAAGCAAGGGGGCACCGAGGTGTCCCACAGAATGGGGGGGGACAGGAGCCCCTGTCCCCAAGCAGGAACCGGTGGGCACAGCCGTGCTTTCTCCTGCAAGCTGCTTTAATGCCTTCTCCTGCTGCACCGACAGCCCGACTGATGGCTAACGGGGCACCGCCTGGCCCTGGGTCACGAGCAGGGAGGTGATAAATCAGCCCCGCGCCTCGCTCTGGCTTTTTAATGATGCTGCAGCGAGAGCTCGGCGCCTGGTGGAGCTGGGCAGATGGCAGAGGGCACGATCCCAGCAGGGAGAAAAATGGGAGAGGGGCTGGGAAGGGGCACGTCCCCCGAATGGCTTGAAGGGGAGAGCAGCCCCTCGCGCCGGGGAGCCCCCCGCAGGGCTGCTGCCACCCCCCCCCCCCAGCCGTTTCCCTCCTGCAGATGAGGGGCTCTGGGACATCCTCATCAAGGACATTCCCAAGGAAGTGACCTCCTACACCTTCAGCATGGACATCCTCAAGCAGGGGGTCAGCTACGACTTCCGTGTCATCGCCGTGAACGACTACGGCTACGGGACCCCCAGCACGCCGTCCCCCTCGGTCTCAGGTAGCTGCTGGGGGGGTGTCCCAGGGGGGCTGCCATCTCCTCCTGCCATCCCCACCTAAGCAGCTCCCTCGCACGGACCCAGCTCCCACAAAATCCCTCGGGGTCTCCCCATCCGTACCGCTTTGCACCATCACCTCTGATCCTTCCTGCTGTGTGCCCCAGCCCAGAAAACCAACCCCTTCTACGAGGAGTGGTGGTTCCTGGTGGTCATCGCCCTGGTGGGGCTCATCTTCATCCTCCTGCTCGTCTTCGTGCTCATCATCCGCGGGCAGAGCAAGAAGTACGCCAAGAAGTCGGACTCGGGTGAGCGCCTGGGTGGGCACCCACGGGGGGACCTTGGGGGGGGGCTGCCTGGGATGCAGGAGGAGCAAAATGCGCATGGGATGGGGAGGGAGCACGCTGGGCATCCTTGGATCTGTGGGGTGCCAGCTGGGGAGGTGTGGGGGGAGCCTCTCCAGGGCACCCCTGCCTGCTTTTGGGGTCCAAATGGGTCAGTGAGAGCCCCGAGAAGGGCCCGACCCTCCTGCCTTGGGGCTGCCCCCTCCCGAGACCTGGCGGATCCAGGAGGATGCGGCAGGCTTCGCGGAGAGGGCTGGAAGCTCGAGGGATTAAATAAAGGGCTTGTCCCGCTGTCAGCTGCGGAGGCAGGGCGGCGCAGGGGCTCGGCGGAGGTCAGCGGGATTAGCCAAACACGGCTCTGTTTTCTTAGCTGTGTCAAGGGCTCAAATTGTGGGGAAAATCCAGGGCTCCTCGTTAAGCAAACAGAGCGGGGAGCTGGCGGCGACGCTGGTGGCACCGGGCACGGGGCCGCGGAGGGACCCCATGGCTCGTGGGGGTCCCCGGGCTGTGCCACCCCCAGCTCCAGGGCTGGCGCTGCCCCTCCTGCTGCCCCCCAAGGTGTTGGGGCAGGGGCTGGGGTCACAGCACCCTCATTGGGGGGTCTCGGGGAGGAGGTGAGAGGCTGAGCCCCTGCCCCGCAGGGAACGGCTCCAAGGCGAACGCCCTGAGCCACGGCGAGATGGTGAGCCTGGACGAAGGCAGCTTCCCCGCCCTGGAGCTCAACAACCGGCGCCTCTCGGTCAAAAACTCCTTCTGCAGGAAGAACGGCATCTACACCCGGTAGGGACCCCCTCCCCGCAGCCCCCTCCCCGGGCACGAGGCCGTTTTCCAACCCTTGTGCCCATCCCGGTGGCGCGCAGCGTCCCGGAGGGGGTCTCGGAGTGGCCGGGGGCACCCCGCGGTGGTGGCCCTGGGGGGTCTCGGGGTCTGGCAGGACCCCGAGGTGGTCTTGCCCTGAGCACCCCCCTCCTGTCCCCGAGGTCCCCGCCGCGGCCCAGCCCCGGCAGCCTGCACTATTCGGATGAGGACGTCACCAAATACAACGACCTGATCCCCGCCGAGAGCAGCAGCCTGACCGAGAAGCCCTCCGAGGTCTCCGACTCTCAGGTACCCCCCCGGGGGCTGCGCACGGGGACGGGGAAACGGGGAGCAGAGGGGCTGGGGGACAGGAGGGACGCTTCTGGGGTCCCCCCAGTGCCTCACCACGCTCTCTGCCCGGCCCCACGCGGGTCCCGCTGTGCGTTTGGGGTCGGCACTGCCAGTCCCGTGCCCCCTCCCGCATTGAAGCATCCCCGAGGCTTCGTGGCACGGCTCCAGCAGGAAGCTGGCACAGCCCCCGGCCCGTGGGCACCGCAGGGGACGGCACGGGGACGGTCCCCCCAGCAAGAGGACAGAGGGTTGGGGACTGTCCCGCTGCCCGGTCGCTGGTGGCAACGGCGGTGGCTCTGCCAACCCCACAAAATGCCACTTTTGTGTCCTCCCCCGGGCAGGAGCCAGCCCCTGGGGGAGCCCACGGAGCATCGCCCCCGGGGCCGGATGCTGGGAAGCAGCTGAAAAGACGAGGCTGAAACCAGGGGCGAGGTCCTGGGGGTCCCCGTGGCACAGCCCCGTCCCCGAGCAGGAGGCAGATTGGCCCCCAGCCCCCCCTTTTCTCCTCCCGCGCCAGCTTTTTTTCGCCGTGGCGCAGCAGATCCCCGCTCCCCTCCTGCCTGAGCGGGGATCGAGTGTCTTTTGAGGAGCCGAGAGGAGCGGCGAGAGCTGAAAGCTGGCGCGGCGCTGCCTCCCCGCAGCCCCTCAATGGGCCCTTTGTGCGCGCCCAGGAGAAGCTGAATCCAATTACCCAGAGCTGGAGGCAGGGGGGGGCCGCCCGCCAGCACCCTCCTCCCCACCACCCTCACCCCCCTAACCCTAAAAACCCTAAAAAAAGCCCTAACCCTACAACCCCTTACACCCCCACCACCCCTGGTCCCCACCATCCTAGGGGCTCCAGGGCCATGCAACCCTTTTGTGGGGAGGTTTTGTTTTGCTTTATTTTTTAGGGAGGTTTTGTTTTCCTTTAGTTTTGGGGGAGGTTTTATTTTCCTTTAGTTTTGGGGGAGGTTTTATTTTCCTTTATTTTTGGGGCAGGTTTTATTCTGCTTTATTTTTGGGGAGGTTTTATTTTATTTTTTGGGGAGGTTTTATCCTGCTTTATTTTTTGGAGAGGTTTTATCCTGCTTTATTTTTGGGGCAGGTTCTGTTTCCCTTTATTTTCATGGGAGGTTTTTACTTTGCTTTAACAAAAAGGCAGCAACACCCCGGCACCTATCACATCCCCCAAACCCCCCTCCTTTTTGGGGCTGCTGGTGCCGGGAGCCCTCTCCCTGCTTCTGGGGCCGGCGAGCTGTGCCCCTTACCCCACTCTCCCCCTGTCCCCATCCCTTTAGGGCAGCGACAGCGAGTACGAGGTGGACCCGGGCCACCAGAAAGCCCACTCCTTCGTCAACCACTACATCAGCGACCCCACCTACTACAACTCGTGGCGGCGGCAGCAGAAGGGGATCTCGCGGGCGCAGGCGTACAGCTACACCGAGAGTGACTCCGGGGAGCCCGACCACGCGCCCCTCTCCACCAGCACCTCCACCCAGCAGGGCAGCCTCTTCCGCCCCAAAACCAGCAGGACTCCCACCCCCCAGACCCCCGGCAACCCCCCCACCAGCCAGCCCGGCACCCTCTACCGCCCGCCCAGCAGCCTGGCCCCCGGCTCCAGAGCTCCCATCGCCGGATTTTCCTCTTTCGTTTGATTTTTTTTTTTTTTTTTTTGGAAGAGAAGCGGAAAGAAAGGAGCGAGAAAAAATACAGGGGAAAAAAATACAAAAAAAAAAAAAAAAAAGCCCCAAGGAATCAAGAAAAAAAGCGACGAGGGGGGGAAGAGGAGGAGGATGCTGAGGGTCCCAGGGCTCCTGGCTGCCGTGGGCACAGGCTGGAGCTTGGGCTTTTTCCTTTTCTCGGCAGAATTCGGAGCAGGACGCCGGGTGACTGTGCTGGGCTGGGGAGCAAAGCCCCAGCTCGTCTTTTGGCCAAAGCTTTCCGCGTTCCAGCCTCCTCGGCAGGACTCGGGGCCGGCAGCTCCGCGCCCTGGGGGCTCTGGGGGCCCCTCGCCGTGCCAAACCCCGGCCCCTCTGCTCGGGGGGCCACGGGGCCGGGTGGTGACACAGAGGATGACTGCGAGGGGCGAGGGGCTTGGAAGCCTCTGGAGGGGGAGCCCCCAACCCGGACCCTTTGGGGAAGGGGCCAGGACCCGTGTGGATAATTAATTCCTCTCGTCAACACGCCACCCCCCCCCAGGAGAGCCCCGAGAGGTGCAAGTGGTGCTGACGTCCCCTCGGATTTGCACCCAGGGGCTCTGGAGAGGACTCGCTGGGGGTGGCACGGTGACCGTGGCCACCCCCCCGCCTTCCCGGGGCTTTGGGGCTGGTTTTATTTCAATTCCCTTTGGAGCCAGGGGCACGCAGGGGGGAGCGATGCCCGGGGGGGCTCCAGGGACGTGAAGAGGGGGGGGGTTTCTGGGGTCTCTGCACAGCAAAACACCCGCAGTGCCTACCGGAGAGCCGGGCACCAGCCGGCGGGGCCGCGGCGCCCGGGGCGAGCCGAGGGAGATGCCAATAAAGAGCCTGAGGATGAGCCCAGCCCCTCTGCCCTCTGTCACCTGTGGGGACGTGTCTGTCTGTCCTGCAGCGGCCGTACCGCTGTAGGGTGCCAGCCCAGAGCAGTGGGGTCGGTGCCTGGGGTAAAAAGGGGTCGCCGGAGGGAGGGGACCTCGAGTTTCTTGCAGCCAGCCCCTGCCACCAGGCTGGCCGAGGGCCTGGGGGGGAAATCGGGGTGAAACGATGGGGTTTCAGTGCCTGTCACCCCCCTGGGTGTCAGGGGAGCTGTGCAGGGGGCAAAGCATGGTGCAGGCACTGCAGATTTGGGCTGGGTGTGGGTGCCAGTGGCGTTAGCACCTCTTGTCCCCCTGCCCTGCCTCAGTTTCCCCATGGCACAGACACGACCCAGCCGGCTGCTGCAGCCAGGACGAGCTCTCGGCACCGCGCTGGCCTTGATAAAATCCCCGGCTGGGGCCTGTGGGCTGCCAAGGGCAAGCACCACGAGCTTATCAGGGCTGAGCCAGCCAAAGGGGGACAGAGGGCAGAAGCCAAAACCCCCAGATTTGGCCGTGAGGCTCCGGGGTGGCACCCGCTCGCTACACCCCGGGGCAGGGAGGCGATGGGGAGGTGTTCGTGTGCCAGGAACGGGGCTGTGACCCGTAAGCCGAGGCTGAGCCTTCGTGATTCACTTTTATTTCTTTCTTTTAGCTGGCGTGACGTCGCTGTAGCCAAGCGGTAACGTTTTATTCTCCGGGTTAAGCCGAAGGGAGGTGTAATTAGAGCTCGGAGAAATGCTCGGCGAGGTGGAAGGGAAACCGCCCGCAGCCTGGGCTCTCCTTTTCCTCCCCGATTCCCCCAGTTCCCTGCCAGCTCCCGGGGCCGAGCTGGGGCTCTCCACCTTTCCCTTGTGGGCTGTGGGGACAGGGCCAGCCCCTCCTGGTGATGGCACGGGGCTCAGCGCATCCTCAGAGCCCCACCACCCCCTGCTCAGCACCACCGCGCCGTGCACCCCCTGAGGCTCCCCAGCGCACGGGGCTGTGCCGGCTGCGGTGCCACCGGGGTTCCCGGGAGGGCATTGGGGTTGTGCGAGCTCGATCCCAGCACATTGGGGCCGTGCTTGCTGGGAACAGAGGAGAAATCCTGCCCGTGGCAGGCTCCGACCTGCACGCACCCTGCCCCGGCGCTCGCCCGGGTACCTGCGGGTGCCGAGGCGCCGGCGGTGAGCGGGTGGCGCGGGTGTGCCGAGGGGGTGGATAACCACACAACCCCAGCTGAACGGCACGGGGAAGGGGTGAAATCCCATATTTCTAGCACGAGCTGCTGTCTGTGGGGTGCTGGGGGCTGTTGGGGAGGTTTCTGGCCACGGCCAGCGCCAACACAAGCCCTGGGGCTGGGGGGATTTGGGGATCTGGGGGGCTGTGCCCCACTCCCAGCACCCTGGCTGCCTGCCTGGTGATCCCCACACCCCACTGCAGCTCCAGGGCTTGGGGGAAAGTGCCCGGCGTTCCCAGAAGCATCTCCTAAGTGTCCAAGCCAGCAGCAGCAGCAGCAGTAGCCAAAGCTGGCAGGAGCTGGCTGGGGAGGAGGGGACCGGGCTGCTGGGAAACCCGGGCACGTTTTCCCTGGCTTTTCAAAGCGCTTCACAATTTATTTATTTCTATTAACTCTGCTTTCAAAAGTTGCTGAGATGAGCGAAAAAAAAAACAGCGGCGGGGTTCGGGGAGGGTCGTAGCCACCCAACCAACCCTGCTCCCCAGCCTCCGAGCACCTCCTCGGGGGACCTCATCCAGCCCCCGGGGCTCTGCGGGGCCAGAGCCGGTGCGCAGAGGAGCAGGGCCCAGCTCTGGCAGGCAGTTTTTCGGGTTGAGTGGGTGCCTGCTCTTCCCAGCCCACGGGAGCCGTCCCCGGCAGCGCTGTCTCCCCGCCAGGCGGCTGATTTTAATTCCTCCCGACTGCGCTGTCTCACCCGGCGCGCTGCTCCCGTGACAGCATCAGGTGAGGTGCGCAGCGCCCGGCCGTGCAAGGCCTCCCCCTCTGATCTGAGCTGGGCTGGTAGCGCTGAGCTGTCAGATAACGAGGCGTGGGGTGGCTCGGGGCAAAGGGGGAGAGCTCCGGGATGGAGCCTCCCTTCCCACATCTACCCCCGACCCCAAAAAAAAAGCACATCCAGGGGTGGTGGTTCAGCCCAGCGCTTTGCGCCCTGCCTCAGTTTCCCCTATGCAAAGCAGGGCAAGGAAAATTTGGCAACCAAACCGGCTATGGAAATGGCAGCGATGTGAACCGAGGCTGCAGCACGGCCCAGGACCTTCCTGGGAGCAGGAGGGGGCTCAGGAGGTGGCGCTGGGCACCCGGGGGCTGTGCCCAGATGTGGGGTTGGTGCCACCGAGCCCATGCAGTGGGGTGGCAGGGCACGGAGACACCCTGCACATGGGTTTCTCCTCGCACTGGTGGCACCAGCAGCTTCTGCGCCCTGGCACCATCATGCCCCAGCACCCAAGCCCCCGGGCACGTAGGGCCACGGCATTTGGGGCCGAGGTTCCCACTCGCCACCCCTTTACGCAGCAGCCCGGCTGCACCCAGAGGCGCCAGACGCTTGGGAATATGCAAGGAACGCTGCATTAGGCAGATGTGGGATAACCTCGTGCCTCCCGCCCCTCCTCGCCCACAGAGCTCTCACCTCAGCCTCCCCCGGGGGCCCTGCAGCCCCCAGCCCCTGCTCTCGGCTCTCCAGGGTGCCCCCCACCCACCCCTCACACCCCCAAGCCTTCCCCCCCCAGCCTGGGGGTCCCCATAGTCCCCCCCCTGCACCAGGCCTGGGACCACCGAGGGGGGCTGGGGCTACCCAGGGACAGGGGGGAGCTGGGGGCAATGGGGGCGAGCGGGGGGGGGGTCACAGCTGCTCCCCAACGCTGAGCCCCTTGGCCGCTCAGTCCGGCTTAATTAATTCCCCTAATTAATTGCGGCTGCCCACACGAGCTCCTCAACCCCAGTCCCTCTGCAGGGGGGGTGTGCAGGCAGCCCCCACCCACTGCCAGGTCTGGGGGCGCCGACCCTTCAGCCCCCCCCCCCCGTGGGGATGCGCCCCGTGCCCCCGCGCACCCTGGAGCTCCCCATCATTGGGGTGCGCAACGGGGGCCCCCGGTTATCCATCACCCCCCAAAAAAACGGGGCGCGCCCGGCCCCGGGACTGCCCCCCCCCGGCCCCCTCGGGTTTGAATGGAGGGGGGGGGAGCTGCCCCGTGACGTGGCGCCCCCCTATTGGCTCGGGCGGGGCGATGACATCATGTTCGTGGCGGCGGTAGTGGAGCGGGGGGGGGGGGGAGCTCGGTTTCGCTCCGGGGCTGGCTCGGCACGGCTGGGAACGGCACCGGGGGGCTCGGCACGGCACGGCCATGGGCTGGGAGAGGGGCGCCACCGCGTAGGTAAGGGAGGGGGGGGGCTCGGCACGGTTTGGCACGGCTCGGGAGGAGCTCGCCGGGCCCTGGCTATTGTCCGGGGTGGGGACGAGGCGCGGCGGGACCGGGGTTGGCACCGGGAGGGACCGTTCCGGGCTAAGGTTGGGGTAGTTGGGGAGCCCCCGGGGCCGGTCCCGGTTTGGGGAGGGGGCTCGAGACGGGGGCGCAGCGCTCACGGGGCTCCGTGAACGGCTGGGGACGAGGGGGGCGCGGCGCAGGCAGCGCCCCGGTGCCCCCGGTTCCCGGTGCAGACAGCAACCCACCGAGGGGGGCGAGGAGCTGGGGGGGCGCGGGTGGGGTCCCCGGGGTTGCCCCTAGCCCCAGGTCCGGCACCGGGCCGGGATCGGTGCTGCTGAAGGAGTTAACAGGATGCGGCACCTCCGGGCCGTGTTTGCCCAGCCCGGGGCACCGGCTCGCCCCACCCGGGGTGCCCGGTGCCAGCCCCGGGGTGCGCGGTGCCAACCCCGGGGTGCCCGGGGATCGGAGTCCCGAGCGCATCCCCGCGGCCCGTCCCAGTCGGGTCGATCCTCCCCAAACTGGAGCGGCTCCAGCAGCACCCCTCGGGCTCGCCAGGACCGGGCGAAGGCGGGTGCTGAGTCAGAGCCGCCCGAAATCCCCGTCCAGCCCTTCCTGGGATGGGGACACGGCTTCCCCGAAATCCCGGCCTGCCCTCCACCACGCTCCGCACCCCCCAGGGGACGCGTGCGGGCACCTCGGGGCTTCGAGGACATGGGGTTTGTGAGCCCGTCGTGGTGTGGCACCGGTGGCACCGGGCTGGGCAGGTTGGTGAAGCTGCTGGCCACGAGCCCGCGCTGCCCTGGCGTGACCCCAGCAGTGGCAGCACGCCCTACGGATGTTTCCAAGCGCCGAACCTATAGGTTGGGGAGGGTGTTAGAGGGGGACCGGGCTCATTAGGTGCCGGGGAGCGAGCAGAGCGTGGGTCTCAGCACCCCGAGCCAGGGCTGGCTCCCCAGCGGGACGCACGGTAAACAGATCCGTGTTGGCCGCCGCTCCCCCGGAGACCGTGGAGCGAATCCAGCTGAGGCTGAGCCACGAGTTCGGCCACTTCGGGTGCTGCTGGGTGGGGACAGCGAGGCTGGCCCTAACCCCGGGAGCACGGGGCAGCTGTCACCTCTGTGCCCTGGCACGAGGTGACGGTGGCGGGACTCCCCCCTCTCCCCGTGGCACCGCCGAGCAGCCCGGGTGCCGGCAGCGTTGTGCTGACCGCGGCCGCCTCTCCCTCCCTTTGTTCCCTGGGTTTTTGTCTGAGCGCAGGCAGCGGCCGTGGGGCCCCGAGCTGGCCGGCTTGCGGGGTGCCTGCCAGCAGGTAGGGTGCCGGGGCGAGCCGTGGGAAGCCCTGCCTGTTTACTTCCCGTCCAGCCCAGCGAAACCGCAGGAATTCGGAGCCTGGAGGAGGCCGGGAGGGCTGCGCAAGCCCCGGTATCCTGTCGGACCCCGCCAGCCCCCGCTGCGAGACGGAGCGAGGCCAGCGAGGAGAGATAACCTCTCCCCCCGGAAACGTCCCCTCCGTGCCCTCGGCCGCCCCACGGCAGGAGGATTTATGATCCTCTCTGCGTGTTCTGGCGCGTCCTGCCAATAGTTAGAGCTGAACTCTGGATAGCTCTCGGTCGGCAGCGCTCCCCCGGGGGAATCGCTGCTCCGCTTTTGGCGCTGGGGCAGCGCCTTCCCCGGGTCAGCTCTGATCTGCGTGCTGATAGCTCTCCGGCCAGAGCCCAGCTTCTCCTCCCAGGCTCTGCTTCTTGCTGCCGGCTGTTTTTCCTCTTCCAGTGGCACCGGGGCCTCCTCCGTGCATCCCACGGTGCCGGCGGACGGGACCGGAGCAGAGGCGCTCACCGGGCGCCACCACGACCGTCTGCCCCCAGGCTCCCCGGAGAGCCCCGACGCCAGGGTGTGACATCGGGCTGGTCCCCTCCTGGGATCCTGGGACCGGAGGTGGCAGGGCGTGAGCTGCGAAACGTCTCTGGCAGCCGCCTGCCAGGCAGCGACATCAAAGGGCTGCGCAAGACACGGCCGCCCGGGGCGGGGGGCCGGAGCCCTGGGGAGCTGGGCTGAGCGTTTCCTCCCTGCCCTGGGGCTTCTCGGGGGGGGCCCGGACCGGTCTGGGGCTGCCCCAGCTCGCGGCAGGCCGGGGAGCATCCTCTGATCTCTGGGCTGCAGGGTGCTGCCCGTGGCGTCGGCACAGCCAAGGCTCGTTTGGAGCCGGCCGGGCCGGCCGGGAGGGCTCTCCCAGCTCGTGAGCGGGCTGAGCCGGAGGCAGGGGGTGTGGGAGCAGGGCTGGAGCAGTGTTTCCCCAACGTGTGCCCACGCACCGTCCTCTTTCTTGCCCCCTGTGGTCCCCAGGAGGTGACTGATGCTCAGTGGGGTGAGATGGGGCTGGGGTGCTGCTGGAAGCCGCCCGTTTGTAGGGAAAATCGGGGGCCTGAGGCTCTCGCCCTTTGCAGCTCGTAATCCCAAAAGGGTGAGGAGGCAGGCATGAAGCAGGGTGTGACCTATCGCTGTGCTTTATCCCTTTTCCCCTCCAACTTGCAGGTTTGAAGGCAAAACCTTCAAACCATCCCCCCTCCCCGCCGCCCCGCTAGGGCTCGCGCCCATCCCTGGTGCCCAGCCGCGGGTGAAGCTGCTCCGGTTTCCTTTGTGAGAGCTTCTGCAGCGTGGATGTCACAGGATCTGCTCCTCGCCCCGAGCGGGAGCAGGAGAAAAGGGCTCTGTGTGCCGCCCCCCCTGGGCTGCACAGGGCTGGCGGGGGCATCTGCTCCCCCGTCACCTTTTGGGGAACATTTTGGGGAGGCCGGGAGTGAAAAACCGAGGGAGACCTCGTCCATCACGAGGAGGTTTCGTGGGCAGGAGGCTCGAGGGGGGACGCAGCTTGTTTGGAGGCTGATGGAGAGCTCCTGGCCCGCACCGGTAACGCTCGAACCTCCCGGTGGCCCCTTCACCGAGGCTTGCAAAGTATCTCACAAATGCTGAACTTGGCCCCGAAATCTAAATACGAGGGGAGGGACAGTCCCCAGATGGCCTAAATCAGCAGCGCAGTTGCCTGGCCCAGCTGGGGAGCTTGCCGGGAGTGTTTGTTTTATGTAAAACCAAAAGGCTGCAGGAATGCTGGCCTGGAAGGAGACCGTGCCGAGGGAAAACGCCGGTGCCACGCACACGCGCCCGGCCTGTGCCAGCCGCTGGCAGCCCCGCGAGCTGCCTCCGCATACAAATTTGGGGAGGGAAGGGGAGGAAGGAGCTCACCGGTGCTTCTTTTGGGGTGGTTGCACGATGAGAAGGCGATGGGATGCGGCAGAGCGGCTGCTGCGCCCTGCTTGCGCCCTGCCGTGCTCCGGGGGTGTCTCCTTCGAGCTCCCCCCCGGATCATCGTGGCCCCACAGCCCCCAGGAGGTGCCGTGGAGCGTGGTGGCCCCGAGCAGGGGCTGGGCGCAATGGGGCTGGGCGAGAAAGGGGCTGGGCGCTGGGACTTTGCACCCGCGTGGGGTCAGAGTCCGTCCTGCCCACACGGGACCGGCTCGGCTGCGTGGCAGGGGAAATCCGTGCGTGGCGGGGGCAGCTCCTGGGGGGCAGATGCTGCGGCCGTGGGGGTGTCTGGCTGAGCGGGTATGTAGCTGCCTGGTGCAGGGACCACGCTTCCAGACGCCGTCCCCTTCCCCGTGAGCGTCACGGGGCCGTGGTGTCGCCGGCGGTGCCCGAAGGGGGGGAGGAAGCAGGAGGCTGCGAGCTCTTCCTCCCCGAGCTCTTCCTCCCCGGCAGCCCCTCCCCGGACCACCTGGGGCTGCCTGACGCCACGGGGGGGACGTGGTGACGCCGTCCTTGTCCCCTCCTGTGGGGCCACTGGGGCTGGGCTGGTGGCACTGGGGGCCGGAGGTGGCCGTCGTGCCGCCGGGCTGTGGGAAAGAGGAACGGGGGGGGCCCTTTGTCATCTCTGCTGTGAATTGTCACCCCTGAGTCACGGCGGTGACGATGAGGTGGCCGTGCATGGGACAGCGCAGCGAGGGTGGGCGCAGGAACCCGGCACGCGTGGGCTCAGCGCCGTGGGGGGTGGCTTTGGGGTGCTCGGGGGCAGCACCAAGGCTGTGTCCCCACGTCCCCGTGTCCCAGGTGTGTGAGGACGCAGGAGCCGTCCCCGCTCCCCGTGCTGCTCCCCTCAGCACGCCGCTGGCCCGGCGGTGCCTCCCGGGGGCTCTACGCCCTCCTCACACACTTCCTGCCGTCTGTTTCCAATTCCTCCTGGCGGCTGCTCCTCCCCGCTTTCTTTCAATTAAAAAAAAAAAAAAAGAAAAAAAAAAAAAAGAAATCCCAGGCATCTTCTCGGCCTGCGGCTCCAAGCGCTGCCGTGCCCCTCTCCGGGGGGCTGGGGCTGTGTGGGGAGGGGGCAGGGGGTGCCCTCGGTGCCCCTCTTTGTGTCTGTCCCCGAGGCGCAGCGGGATCGCTCGGCGTGCCACCGCGGGTCCGGCTGCTGTGAGGGTCAGCTCGTGCTTTTTGGGGAGCAGGAGGGGTTTGGCGGGGGTCCACGGTGCAGGGTGGGATGTGGCACTGCTGCCCCCGTCCCTGCTGCGATGCAGAGCCCTGGCAGATCCCCGTGGCCGGGCCACGTTTGCTGTCCCAGCTCTGTCCCCGAAGCAGCCACAAAGCGCTTTTGTTCCTTCCAGGAGGGGAAGGGAGACCTGGGTGCGAGTGAGGCCGCAGCACTGGGTGTCCCCACTCGTGGGTCACCGTGGGACAGGGTGAGGGGACACTGTGGGGCTGCAGTGGCATGCTCATGTGGCTTGGGGACTTCTGCAGCCCTTCTGCCTCTGCTCTGTGGTCGGGGACTTGGCACTTGGGGACCGAGCGGGATGTGGGGACTCATGGAGGGGTCTGGGGACCTGTCTCCGTTGTGGCACTGCCCTGTGTGGAGCAGCAGATGCTTTTCCCCAGGGCACCAAGCCGTCTGCAGGCACGGGGTTGTGTTTTTCAGCCTGGCAGGGTGAGGGCTGGTATCAGTAGCTCCGTGCCCATCGCTGTCCTCGAGGCCTGACCGCGTCCCTCTCTCTTGTCCCCTAGCAGTGACCCATCCGTGACACCTCCTGGGAGCCTGGACGCGGAGCAGGAGACCTGAGCACCGTGAGCACCGTGAGCACGGGCCCGCAGGACGCCTGCCATCCCCTCGGCCACCCCGCCGGGACCATGCCCATCCTCAAGCAGCTCGTCTCCAACTCGGCCCACTCCAAGCGGCGCTCGCGGGCCGACCTGACGGCCGAGATGATCAGCGCGCCGCTGGGGGACTTTCGGCACACCATGCACGTGGGCCGGGCCGGGGACGCCTTCGGGGACACCTCCTTCCTCACCAGCAAAGCCGGGGAGCCCGGGCCGGAGGCGGGCGAGGAGCAGGGAGCCTCCAAACCCAGCCTCTTGTCCCGCCGCTTCCGCAGCAGCAAGCGCTCGCAGTCGGTGACGCGGGGTGACCGGCGCGACATGCTGGGCTCGCTGCGGGACTCGGCGCTCTTCGTGAAGAACGCCGTGTCCCTGCCCCAGCTCAACGAGAAGGAGGTGGACAGGAGCGCAGGGCAGCTGCCCAAAAGCCTCTCCTCCAGCCCCGTCAAGAAGCTGCCGGAGGAGATGAGCCCCGAAGAGCAGCAGCGCCTCAACGGGGCGGCCGCCGGGCCGCTGAGCCCCAGCTTGGACGAGCGCGACTTCGGGGACATCACGGAGCTGCCCGTCGTGGTGGCCAAGAGCGGGGCGGGCATGAAGCACGCCGAGTCCATCATGTCCTTCCACATCGACCTGGGGCCCTCCATGCTGGGCGACGTCCTGAGCATCATGGATAAGGAGCAGTGGGAGCAGGACGAAGACCCCGAGGCGGAGGAGAGCCACGAGGAGGTGGCGGCCGCCCTGCCCGGCTCCCCGGTGGCCTCGCAGAGCCAGAGCCCGTCCCGCAGCGTGTCCCGCGGCCCCAGGGACAGCAGCTCGGCGTCCAGCTGCGCCTCGGGGCCGGAGGAGCGCAGCCCCCTCCCGGGAGCACAGAGCCAGCGGGGCCCCCCGAAGCGCCCCGACAAGGAGTTCTCGTTCGCCGACGAAGACGACGACGAGATCAGGGTATAAGGCGGGCGGCCGAGCCAAGGGGTCTGGTTCTCATTTACGGTTGCTTGGACACGGGGACGGAGAACCCGATGCTGGAATCGACGGCACCGGGGGTGGACTGAGCTCCTCACCCCTTCCCTTTCCCCTCCCGGTGTCCCGGTGCCCGTCCCGGGGTGGCCGTGCGGCAGCAGGACAGCGCTCGCTCCCGGGGCTCCCCGCTGGCTCCCCACCCCCAGGAAAACTCCAGCACGGCCCCGGAGAGGGAAGCAGACTCGATCTTGGTTCTTTCTGTTGGACTTTGGATGCTAGCGCTTTTTCCTCCCCCCACCCCACTATGTAAAGCAATAGGATCAAACAAGACGAGGCTTCGAAGTTGTAGCCCCTCTAGTAATATATGTATATTTTTTTTTTTCCTGCCGTACAGTTTTTACTGCTCTCTGATTTGTACCTAACTTTCTTTACTCCTGCTTTTGTTGTTTTGTTTTGTTTTGTTTTGTTTTGTTTTTTAACGGAGGGGAAATTTCCTGCGGGGAAGGACTTGGCTCTGGAGCTCGGAGCTCTGCACTGTGCGGAGGGCTCTAGGACCGCAGGCAGCTCCAGCTCCTGTTTTTTTTGGGACTTTGGGCAGTCCGAGAGCCTCCAGCCTCATGCTGCCATGGGGGTTCGCTCCCCATCTGTCTGGTGGATGGATCCATCCCAGCATTTTTGTGGCCAGCCACCCTCCGTGCTCCCAGTTGTGCTGGGGCCACCGGTGCCTGTCCCTACAGGAGGGGTGCCAGGGACCCCCCCGGGCTGGGCTGAGCCCCCGAGCTGGTGGCTGCAGCCTTGGGGCCGGTCTGGCTGCTGCAGGCGGGTGGAAGAGGAGGGTTTTATACCGTGTATGTAAAAATGCAGAGAATAAAAGGAAATTGTAGTGACAGCAGTGGCCTGAGTCCCTGGAGGGGGGTGGTGGTGGTGGGGTTGCGTTCTGCACGAGGTTGGGTGCAGGGATGTGGTTGGTTTGTGCCGCTGCCACCCCCGGCCCCTGTCCTGCTGCCACCCCCGGCCCCTGTCTTGCTTTTTCTGTCCTCGCTGCAGCCCTGGCCCCGCGGGAGCCGTGCCAGCCCGGCCTCCTCTCGGTGCCCGTGGCCGTGCTTTATCTGCCCATCGCAGCGGGGGAAGCGGCGAGCTCCTGCTGCCCGGATCTGGCTGCGGGCTGTGCCCCTCCGGCCAGGCCGGCTCCTGCCAAGGGCCGGCAGTGCCAAGCTGCCTCTCTCCTCCTGCAGCCTGCCCGATTCGAGCCAGGGAAAGCAGGGGAAAGGTGGTGGGAGGGAAAGTTTGCTGCTCATGCAGGCTGCGGGGGTCCTCGGTGCCCTGCTCCGAGCCCCGTGCAGTTGCCACGGTCCTTGCCAGCCCTCGTGTGGGTGGATGGAGGGGCTGAACCCAGCTTGGGGGGTGTCCCCGTGCCACAGCAGGATTTTTGGGGGTGAGCAGGGCTCTGCCAGCACCAGGGCTGCCTTCCCTGCCCGGTCCCACTGGTACAGATGGGGACAGCAGCCCCGGAGCACTTGGGCTCCCCGGGACCTGCCCAAAGGATCGCCCTGCGGGGACAGGCGGGCGCTGCTCTATGGGGACACAATGGGGTCCTGTGCGTGAGCCAGGGCCGATACAATGCCCCGCGGCGTGGGACATTGGGCTATTGTCCGGGCTGGGGAGAACAACAGCAGCTGCAGCTGGCCGCTCTGAGCTCACCGGGGTGCCTCTGCCCCGCTCCCCGTGCCTTTGTGGCCCCCCCATCCTGCTCTGTGGTGCTGGGGTCGCTGCGCCCTGCCCTGAGCATCCCAACCGAGCTGATGGGTGCTGGTCCCTGCTTGCTGGGGGGTCAGGGGCTGTGCCAGCAAGCGTCTGGCTGGTGGGGATGGAGATGGCACAACCAGGGGGGTGCACGGGGCGAGGTGGTGGCCCCGCCGGCAGCGCTCGGCAGGCGGGAGGTGCTGGTCCAGTGCGTTTATTGCTGGTGACAGAATGGGAGCAGGTCTCCGTCCCCGATGTGTCAGGCCCTGTCGCTCCGGGCGTGTGATGGGGAGGACGGGGACGTGCGTGGTGGAGGAGGGCTGGGGTGAGGGGTGATGCTTGGGGCTGTGGGGGCTGCTTGGGGTGCCCCCGGTGCGTGGCCCGGCACTGGGGCCGTGTCCCACACGTGCTGCTGCAGCCTGGTCCCTGTGAAAGCCTCCTGGGGGGGGGGCTGAAGGGGGTGCGAGGTGTGAGCTGGGTGTCCCCACTGGGAGCCTGGGGACGTGGCTGTGTCCTGATGACAAAGTGGGGCTGGGACTGGAGCCGTTCAGCATCACCCAGCAATGCTCAGAGCACTCAGGGGGGGCAACAAAAAAAAAACCTTAGGGTCCATCCCTCGCTCTCATGACAGCGTTGAGCTCTGGTTTGGGGTTCCCTTCTGAGCAGAAAGCCCCGGGCGAGGGGTTAGCCCCCCGGGATGAGGGGTCAGCCCCCATGGTGAGGGTTTAACCCCCATGGTCGGCCCCAGCAGACCCCACTGAGGGCCGGGGGCCACCAGCCAGCTGCTTTCAGCACAGGTCAGGGCGGAGGAGCAGCAGCTGCCAGCATTTACTGGCAATTATGGGCTCGGGGCTGAGCACCCCACAGCTGGGCTGCGGCACCAGGCAATCCCAGCTGCAAACTGGGAGCAGCTGCGGGCGGCTTCTGCCTCTAAATGGGAGAAGCCTGGGCTGGGTTTAGCTCTGCTCTGGGGAGGAGGAAGAAAAAGGGGGGATTCTGAGCGCTGTTTGGGCTCAATTTGGGTGCTGTGACCGTGCTGCTTTGGGGGTCTCCTTTGGGGGGGGGGGGCTCTGGCTGGAGCTGGGGCCATGCAGGAGCTGGTGGTGGGCATGGAGAGGCTGAGGGTTGATTTGGAGGCTGATGTGGAGCAGCAGAGGGGAGCCCAGCCCCTGCCCTTCCTGGGTATGTGCAGTGAGATGGGGGACAGGGCCCTGGGGCAGCCTTGGGGGGGGTGGCGGGGCTGCAGGAGGGGGAAGGAGAGCCCCATCCCTGCTCTGCTGCACCTTTGGGTGCCCCTCAGGTGGCTCCAGCCCTGTGAAGGAGCTGGGGTACCCTCCTCACCCCAATATCACGGGGGGCCCGGTGCTGGAGCCCCCCCTGCTCTGTCACCTCCCCAGCAGCCATCTCCATGGCCCTATACCCACTATGGGGGGGGGGGCAGTTTGGGGCACGAAGGCCTAACTAAACTCAAAGCCTACCACCCAAAAACCCTTTTGGGGAGGGCTGGGGAGGCTCTGGGTGGTCGGTGACCCCATATCGGTGTCGGGGGGGCCGCAGGAACGTGGCAGGCGGGCACGGAGCGGGCGGTGGTGTGCAAGCACTGGCTGCGGGGGCTGTGCAAGAAGGGGGACGGCTGCGGCTTCCTGCACGGCTACGACGTGACCAAGAGGCCTGAGTGCTACTTCCACACCAAGTTCGGTAAGTGACAGACCAGGGGTCCCAGGGTTTTAGCCCCCCGTGGCCTTCGGGCCTGGCCTTGAGCAGTCACCCCGATTCCACCCCCTGTCTGTGGGGAGAAGCGCCTCTGCCATTTCGCTGGGGACACGAGCCCCCAGGCCCGACCTGTGTGCCCCACAGCACCTGAATCACCCAAACTCTGATTTTTTTGTGCTTTTTTTGCTGTGTTTGGCTTGGGGGAGCCTCATCCCACCTTCTGTCCCCCCCGCTTGATCCTACAGGTGAGTGCAGCATCAAGGACTGTCCCTTCCTGCATGTTGACACCACGGTGGATAACAGCAGGGCCTGCCCCTGGTACGACCGAGGCTTTTGCAGGAACGGTGAGGGCCCCAATACTGGGACAAACTGGTGTGAGTGGGAGCTGCCCGTGTGCCCCGCTGCTGGGATGGACGGGGCCAGAACTGGGTGAACTGGGAGGGGTGGGCTGGGGGTGGCAGCGGGTGCCCAAGGGGTGGGTGGGCTGTCCTGGGGGGGGGGAAAGTGGGTGCTCTGGAGGAGATTTGGGTGCTGTGCCCCATTCCCTGCTGATGGGGGGCTCTCCCGTGTGTGGCAGGACCCTCGTGCAAGTACAAGCACAGGCGGAGGGTGATGTGTGCCAACTACCTCGTCGGCTTCTGCCCAGAAGGACCCAACTGCAAATTCATGCAGTGAGTACGGCGTGGGGCGGAGGGGGGGCTCCGTGGGGACGACCCCCTCCCCGAGGCTGTGGTTTTTGTGGTGTTTGGATCAAGAATGAGGATGCATTGAGACTTCATCCAAATTAAATGAAGCTCTTTAGACTCCTTGCTTCCAACCTGAGCTGGTGACATCCCCAGACTCTTGGGGACACCTGCACCCAGCTCTCTGGGCCACTGGGACAGCACTGGGAGGCTGTGGGAGGCTGTGGGGGGGTTCAGGGGGTGCCTCTCCCCATGTCCTGGGGGTAATTGCCTCTCCTTGTGCCCCCCTCCAGCCTCAAGGCCGGGCTGCCGACTCGCAGCGTGGATCCAGCCAAGGTGATGCAGGGGGGGTCCCGTGCGGATCCCCCTCGAGCTGAAGCCCCCTCGCCTGTGTCCCTGCTCCAGGGCTCTCGTGGGAGCCAGGGAATTGGGGTGGCTGACTGCCTCGTGTCCCCCCAGGGAGCCCGGTGTCCTCGGGGGCTGGCACACGCTGCTGGGGGGGAGAGCAGCCCCGAGGACGTGCTGGCTGCTGGCACTGCACAGCACGGGGCAGTGCAGCCCAGGGACAGCAGCAGCGTCCCCCCCAAACCTGCAGTGGCTGCTGGAGCCAGGCACCTGCTTCAAGGTGGGTGGTTTTGGGGCCGGGAGCCCTGGGCATGGCGATCCCACACCTCCGGGGGAAGGTGGGCGGCAGCAGGAGGTGTGGGGGCTCTGAAAGGGGCTTTTAGAATCAGGATGTGTTCTTGCTCTGGGCTGTGAGCCTGTCCCCAGAGAGGGGATCCCTGCATCTACGGTGGCTGACAGCAAACCCAGGCAGCTGGGGTTCCAATAATCTGGAATAATCTGGGCTGGAATAATCAAACCCCAAGCAATGCTGGGGAGAAAAAACTTCTTCAAGTGCTCTGCACACAGCGGAATAGCCCTGGAGAGCAGTGACCCCGTCTCTGTGGGGCAGGGCTTTTATACAGTGAGAGGTCTTGGGCTGCTTCTTGCCCACGAGAGCTGTGCCAGCTGAGGCTCCATTAACCCCCTCCCTTGGAAATGCTGGGACCAAAGCATGTGGTAAAGCAGCCCGGAGTTGATCTAGCACAAACTTGATGGCTGTCTTCTCCCCTGTTCCCTCCCCAGTGCGGACAGAAAGGTCACTACGCTGGCAAGTGTAGGAAGAATCAGCTGGAAATCCTGCTGGGAAAATGACTTGAGTGCTCCTGCGAGGAGAGGGGAAGGAGGACGCGGTACGGCACGACGGAGCCAGAGAGACTCCCCCCAGGACAGCTGCTGGACTAGAAAAGCCAGTTGGTTTTGCTCAGCACTCGCTCA